>NW_027472046.1:0-338799 GCF_965638725.1 Aptenodytes patagonicus | reverse complement strand
GCCCCACAAGCACTGGCGCTCTGAACTTCCCAGCCACGTCACTTTGTGGACGTTCCTTCTCAGCACAGCCACAGCCCTGTGGTTGTGCCATTTTTGTGCCATTTTTCCAAGTCTGCTATTCCATCAGAAATTCTCTTTTGGGCCGCAGTAGAAATCAGGTATCTTTGCTCCTGGAAGCTTTCTTTTCCTGCCTTCTCCTTGCATGGACCTACTCGCCTCCTGGGTCTCCCTGCTGAGTCTTTCCTCTCCCGGAGTGCCCCAGGTCCTCCGCGCAAGCTTCTAACAGGCTAGCCTCGTCCTGCAGTCTCTGTCTTGCCAGTCACCGTGAAAACTGTCAGCATGGCACGGAAGGAGAATGGAAAAGGGGCCTGCAGAGGTCTGGGGTGTGAGCTCGCCGGGGCTCCTAGTGAGCACAAGCGGGCGCTGAGAGCCTGCACTGCTGGAGGGCCCCACGTTGTGCTTGCAAGCCGGGTCCGACCGAAGGTATTGGCTGCGGTTCACAGCAGAGCTGATTGGCCAAATCAGCTCTTCGTCCTCTGATGCTCACGGCAAGAATGAGAGCCAGGGCACCCTTCTCCACGTGAACGTAGTTTCTTCTTCTCCTTTCAGCCTGAAAATCATCCGGGAAACTGCTGGCCCTTCCCAGGAAGTCGGGGACACGTCTTCATCAAGCTGCCTGTGCCAATCATTCCCAGAGCCGTCACCATGGACCATGTTTCAGGGACAACGTTCCATGGGGAGAGTATCTCCAGAGCTCCAAAGGACTTTGCCGTCTACGTAAGTGATTCCTCTAGAGTCGGGGGCGGGGGGTTGCGTAGCATTCGTAAGCGGGGGGTGAATACGGGTCAAAGAGTCCAGCGGCCTGCGGCTTCCTCCTGGCTCCCAGGAGAAACAAGCTCCTTGGAGTTGTATTCCTCTTTTATCCAATGTACCGCTCGAAAGGCAGCTTCTGGGGCAAGATGGAGCTCCAGGAGCCACAGGGAAAAGGAGCTGGCCCAGTGCGCGGTCCTAGACCTTCTTGGCTTCCAATCCCAGCGGGCATTTGTGATCCTCAGGTTACCCCCCTCTCACTGGGAACGTCTGCTGCTTTTCTGACTGGCAGCTTAGACTCGTTGAGTCGGCAAGTGTGGCACGCTACCTAGCTGCAGCTTCTCGTCTTCTCCTTGTGCTCATCTTCCTTGGACTACGGAGCTGAAATAATCCAGTACTTCACCGACCGAAGTCAAGTCTCCCCACGGTGTACCAAGCGCTCTTGTTTTCTCCACCCCCGTCTTTCTCTAGGGCATGAAGGAAGAACATGAGGAGCAGGGAACATTCCTGGGACAGTTCACTTTCCTGGCAGCGCTGAATCCCACTCAGACCTTCCAGCTGAAGGTACGGGGACCAAGAGGGAGGAGAACTCTAGGAGAGGAGGGGAGATGCGCTTGGCTGGGGAGAAGCTTCCCTGCCAGGGGGCTAGAGGCAGCCCTCTCCTTGAGCGTGTGCCACGCTGGCCTTTCTTCTGCTGTAACTTCCCAACGGCGTATGCCTGGACTGCCGCTCTTCTTCTCTTTCCTTTTGGGTTTAAGCTCTAGCGCTTACAACCGCCGCCGTTGAAGCTGAAATCAGCTTGACTGTCTGGACTCCAGGTGCATACAAGTGGCCACATCCCGTAGTATGCACTACTACCGGCCTGCTAGTTAAAGACGAGAAATACTGGGCTTTCTGAGGATTCCGTTGTTGCTGGTAGCGAGTAGTGACAGGGAGGCCATTTGGTTTCAGTGGCTTCCTAGAGAAGGCGACGAGACATGATACTAACACCACTGGGTCTTCTGACTGTGGAAGCATGTGCCTCAAAGCAGGCGAGAAGAACTTGCCAATGTATTTGCTGAAGCTTCTGGTAGCTGCTTCTTCCTTTACTGTTCTTATGGCCAACTGAGGTAGAGCAGGATAAGAACGTCTTGACCACCATAGGTCAAAAGACCTCGCAGGGCAGCCGGAAGTAAGCTGTTGAATGAGTCCGTCGCTGCGGCACTGCTCTGTCAGTAGTCAAAGGCCAGAGAGGAAAAGGCAACTCGTTTCTTCTTGTCATTTCAGGAGGAGCTCTCTGGGTTCGTGAATTACCTAAGGCTGCAAGTGCTGAGCAACTGGGGCCACCCGGACTACACCTGCCTGTATCGATTCAGGGTGCACGGTGATCCTCCCAAAGATGGGGGAAAGGTCTCAGTTTCACCTGGCAATAAATTCCATTAATTTTCACCAGGTCGAGTTCGAGTCTGTTTTGCCTGTGACGCTAACTGGTAAGAGAGCTCCCTGTCCTCCTCGCGACCCACGAGCTTATCGGAGGCTTCGCCGGAGGAAGAGGTGATGGAAAAGAGGACTGAGAACCGTCTCCGACAGATACCTTCATTGTTAATTCTAATCGAAGGCTGAACACATGTGCGGTTAAAGTACCACCGGCTGATAACCGGAAGACAGACTGAGAAGCAGGAATGCACTGTAAGAGTTTGGGTGCCCAGAACTGCGTAAGATGGGCTACCCACTCAAGACGGGGTAACTTAGAGTTCCGTATGTCCTGCCGAACTCAAGGCCCCTTTCCTAGAGGGGAACTCTGGCTCAAGCTGCCTCTGAATGGCCGTCGAGGGGCCTCAGCTGCTCCTGCTGGGCGTGCTGCGTTCCCAGGGCGGCGACACTCCCCCATGGCCTGCCGGGGGGATGTGCGTGTGTCCTCTCATAAACCTGGCTCTCAGCCAACACAGCACCCACTCTGGCAGAGCCATTTCTTTGTACAGTCTAGCTCTGGCCTTTTTTCATCTGTGATTGGGCAGGCTTCCTTTTCTCCTTTTGGGGATAAGGTAGCATGCTTTTGCCAAGTCTGCTAGTCGCTTGTTCGCGGAGAAAAGCAAAACCTAAGGTGTCTGTTATCGGGGAAGAGGGGCAGACTCCAGCCTCTGAAGAGAGCGTGTAGCAGCAAACATGCTCATAGTCGAGTACGCTCCTTTCCTCTCCTCTAAACACGTCTGCTGTCCCCTGGAATGGAGAGCGCGGTGCCTATGGCAACAACGAGAAATGAGAGTGCAAGGCACCCGCCACTTGTGCCCCTATGGCCCCTTGCCTTTCTCAGGCTGCAAGAAAAGAACCACCGACATGAACGTGAGCCCCCACGAGAGGAACGCTGAATGTACTTGGTGCCTGGCTTCAGTCACCTCAGGCGGCCTTCCTCGTACAGAGGGTCAAAAGCAGCGGCTAGGAAAGGTTTCTTGTAGCTCCCAAACCTGTTACTCTCCAGTGGGAATTCAAAGAGCTGACCCCTTGGTAGGAGACGTTCTGGTTTTGTAGGATTTCTTCCCTTGCGGAGAGGAGTGCAAAACCTGCTCCCTGGCAGGTTGGACTTTGCCTCCAAACGTGGCGCTGCCTTTTCTGTTGTGACATCTCCCACCGCCGTTGATGTCACAAAGCGTCGTCGGTGCTGAGGTAGACACAGCAGGGCATAAGATCGGGGTTGTCCCCGCGCCTTTGTCACTCTCGGTCTTGAGGGAACGGAGGTCGCAGAGTTTTTGGCTCGCTCCCGAGCAAGCAGGAGGCCTGGTGCCCGCACCTGAGCGGACATGGAGAGACAGCCACGGAAGGCCCACGATCTGAACGGGTATGTTTGAAAAATCCTCCTCTCCTTTCCCCAAGTGTATTTTCCACCTCACCAGCTGGGGTGGGTGGGGGGTGGACAGGGGAAGAACACGAGGGCAGCCTGAGAGCTCGGTCTGGAGGTGGTGGAAGGCAGCAGCAGTCTCTTCAGTCTCTTCACGAACGCCGGGACTAGGCCTAGAAAGCCTTTTGCCTCTGCAAAACGAGGGACGAGTCCATTTTGGATCGCACGGAGGGAGTCCCAGACGGTTGCCCAGATACATCCTGCCGCAGTAATTGCGAGAGCTCAGCACAGTCCTGTACTGCGCTCTGCAGGATGGGTTATGTCCCTGAGCTTTCTTGGTTTTCCTTTCGACGCGAACCAGAAGGACACCACTGTTTCCTCTGTTGGCAGTGGATTTGCCTTGTGCTCCTGGCAGAGGAGGCTTCCTTCAGAAACCTGCTCAGCTCCTCACCAATGGTCTGCCTTAGGAAAAGGAGCACAAGATGCTCTGAGGGGGTGCAAGAAGTTTCCCAGTAAAACAAAAGGGGACTGTTTATTCCTGATGAAGTGTACGCTGTAAGCCTTTCGAGAGCCTCCTAGAACAGGCAGGAGGAGTTTCCGTCTTGCAGAGCGGTGTGTGCTGTCTCTTGGCAGATCAGGCTTCAGGGGAGCAGGGCCTAGCCACCAGGGTGTTTCTTTGGCGTTTCCGTGGTTGCCCATGGCTTGCCAGCATGCATTTACATTCAGCGCTCCCTCCCTCCCTCCCTCCCTCTTTAGCCAGGCTGCATTTGTTTACCCAGTCTGCATTTGTCTGCCTTTATGCCAAGAAAAGGGCCAGTGTTAAGACCTATCCTCTTTAGGTTGCTGGACCTCCTGGACTGTTTCTCCACAGCTGAGATGAGGGAGGAAGAGAGACTTTCTTCATATTGTCGGAGTTGGCCAGCCAATTCATCCACCGTTTGCCCCTCTCCGTCTTTCCAGGTCATTACTGCCAATGAGGTGGCATATGACGATGGTGCACTCCGTACAAACTTCCGCCACATGGGTCACGTGCACTTGACTTCATCTGGATCTTTGGATAGCTGCTTGTTGTCTTGGTCATCAGAAATCACCGCCGGCACGGCCAATTCCCTCAGGTACTGGATACCGCTCTCCATGGTGGTCCACTTGCCTGGGTGATATATAATATCTTCCTTGAAGGGATACCTTTCCTTCACGCTTGATAGGAGTCGCCTCCAGAGGCTGAAGGCTTGTGCCCCTTTTCCAATTGCTTTGTCAATGCCCCCTTCCCTAGAAAGGGATCCCAGCTGCTTGGCTTCTTTACCCTCTAATTCCAGGCTACTGGCCCCATTATCCCAGCATCGGAGCAGCCAGGTGACAATATGCTCGCCTGGACAACGGCTGAAATCTTTTCGTATATCTCGCAGCTCACTCAGGGCTAGGGATCGAGTGGTTACTGCCTCGTTTATGAGTTCTTCCTCTTCCTCCTCCCCGAGCCACGGCCACCTCTGTCCTTCTGCTCTTGTGATGGCCCTACTTCGGGGTAGTCTGCCTTGCCTACTTCTTCCTCCTGCTCCCTCTCAGAAGAAGCTTCTTCATCCCTTACTAAACGAGCTGACTTCCACTTCCAATATTTCTTCTTCTGCATAGGGGTGACTGATACCGGCACGGGTTAGTTCTTTGGTTCAGCCGCAGTGCCTGCCTCTGGGCTTAGAGTGGCCGCAGGGCCTGTCGCCAGGGTTGGAGTAACCGCAGGGCCTGTCGCCAGGGTTGGAGTAGCCACAGTGCCTGTCATTTTGTCATCAGATCCAGAGACCTTCTCTTCCCCTTGAGGGTACTGAATAGCGTTGAACAGGGCTTGGTAGGCATGGGCCAGGCCCCAGCATGTTGCAGTGATCTCCGTCTCTCTCTGGAGTTGCCAGGGTGACAGCATATTTTTTTCCAAATACTTTACTAGTTTTTCAGGATTCTGCACTTGTTCAGGAGTGAAGTTCCAAACCACTGGAGGTGCCCACTGTCCTAGGTACTTGCCCATCCTATCCCACACACCCTGCCGCTCATAACTCTCCAGCCTCGGGGCAGATCTGGGGGTGATTTTTTTTTTTTTTTAAATAGCAGTTTAACCCTGAACAAGACCTGAAGCACATTCAGGAGACACAGCAATAGGAGCATGCTGGCTTGGACATCCCAAGGATATTAAGAATTCTCGAGAACTGGTGTAACTAGCCTGAAGGAGAAAGGGAGGGTGAAAGAACAGGGGAAAGCATCCCCCCCCCTCCCCCCCGTCTTCTCCGTAGATTTGTTCTCCAAGGAGGAAAGGTGAAGAGCATCATTATTAACAATTTCCGAGAGATGGCGCCTGAGGGACAGAGAGGACAGCAATACCAACTACAAATACCAACTTAGTCTTTTTACCAGTAATATTGTTGTATCATAAGCCGATGTTACACAGTACAGCACAATGGTAATCCTGACCCATCTCCCAGAAGTGATAAACAGCACCGCAGGGAATGCATACTGCAAGGAAGGATTCACATAACACAACCATGCAAACAAATAAAAGAACACTGTGACCAGCGACTATAAAATGCTTATAACAAATCTGTTTTAACACGCTCTGGTCAGATCTGTCGTTATTTTAGCCCCACAGCGAGAGAGAAAAGGAAAAAACGAGGGAAAGAAAAAAAACAAGTGATGCAACCGCTCACCACCCACCGACCAATGCCCAGTCAGTCCCCAAGCAGCAATCGCCGCCCCCCCGGTCAACTCCCCCCAGCTTATATACTGAGCATGACGTCATATGGTATGGAATATCCCTTTGGCCAGTTTGGGTCAGCTGTCCTGGCTGTGCCCCCTCCCAGCTTCTTGTGCACCTCCTCGCTGGCAGAGTACGGGAAGCTGAAAAGTCCTTGACTTAGTATAAACACTGCTTTAGTAACAACTAAAACACCAGTGTGTTATCACATTATTCTCATGCTAAATCCAAAACACAGCACTATACCAGCTACTAGGAAGAAAATTAACTCCATCCCAGCCAAAACCAGGACACCTAACTTTTATTTTCCTAATTTTAGTCAACTCATCCACCTTTTGGTTCCAGTTTGTGGCTGGTTTATTGTCCTTGGTGTGAGCTTTCACCCATCCCATCCTGAACGGTGTCTTTCTGGCTATATTTGGTAATAGTTGCCAATCTCAAGTTCTCCAGACTGGAGATCTGTTTACTTCCCAGTTCAGGGTTTCCCATTGACGGAGCCATTGTGTGGCGCCGGCCCACACAGCATAGGAATCTACTTATATGGTTTTTGCTCCATTCTGTGCTGCTAAAACAACTGCTCTTAATTCTCCTACTTGTGCACTGCCTGCACCACCTTCTATTTTTTGTTTGCCGGTGGTAATGTTTAATGTAGTAGCCTTGTACTGCCCTTTACCGCTTACCCTTTTTGCTGAGGCATCATCGGTGAACCAAATGTCTTCTGTTGGTGTTCCCTCGGTGAGGGGAGGTGCATTCAAAATTGGCGAGGGCTTAAAAGGCTGTTGTAACGCTAATGCATCTGCATTTCTAGGCATCTGTAATTTGGAAACTTTAGTATGTCCTTCGGCTAATTTCATTTCCTCCGCAATTCCTCTCAAGTAGGCGTACCATTTTCTGACTGTAGGTTTTTGTGCAACTCCTTCTGGGGGAGCAGTCCCCTTTAGGATTGCTTCTAGCAAATTAAATGGTCCTCTGGTTTGCACAGGCTGTCCCTGGTGTATTTTCTCAACGTCTTTAACTGCTCGCACTAAAGATAAAAGTCCCTTTTCCAATTCGGAGTATCTCCGTTCTGCCTCTTTAAATCCAGGCGAGCTGAATAATAAAGGTCTCTCTGGTCCCTCGGGGCCGGTTTGGAATAGGTTACAGTAAGTACCGTGTTCAGCAAAACCCCCTTCGGCCATAATAGGGTCGCGAGGGTGTACTGGTCCCAATGACTGATATGTTTTTAATTCTTCAATCAGAGTTTTTATCGCCGCCTCAAGTTCTAATTTCCACTCCCAGGGTTTGCCCTTCCGTAAAAGCAAATATATTGGATGAGCAATGATAGAAAATCCAGATACATGCTTTCTCCAATATCCTAAAGTTCCCATCAACTGTTGTAACTCTTTCCTAGATTGGGGCATTTGCAGCTGTTCGATTTTTCTCAAGGTGTCTGGAGGAATCACCGCACTGCCCGCTATCCACCAAGTACCTAAAAACTTTACTCCTCTGCTTGGTCCCTGACATTTCTCAGGTGGAATCTCAACTTCTGCTTTACGTAGTGCTTGCCACACTGCTGCTGCCACTTCCTCCACCTTTTCAGGGAAAGTTCCTCCGATTAGAAGGTCATCCATATTTTGGTGCATCTTCATATCTTGAGGGAGTGAGACTGTCTGTAAAAGTTCAGCAAGTGCAGCGTGAGCTGAGTGGGTGAATGTTTATACCCCTGTGGGAGTCTGTTACAGGTGTATTGTATCCCCTCCCAAGTGAAAGCATTTTCTCTTTATCTTCCTCCTGCAAGGGGACCATAAAGATCATATCTTTCACATCTAGCACTGCCATCCGTGGGTGCGCGGCTGCCTGTAACACGGCTGTTAAAGTTGCAATATTGGGTACTGCAGCCATTAGCGGAGCTGTGTTGGCATTTAAGCGCCGATAATCAAATGTCAGATGCCATCTCCCGTCCAGTTGTCGGACTGGCCAGACCGGTGAATTGTACAGGGTTCTGGAAACGATGTGCCATTTTTCCAAGTCTGCTATTCCATCAGAAATTCTGTTTTGGGCCACAGCAGAAATCAGGTATTGCAGTACATTAGTAATTTTGAATCAGGGAGTACAGGGGCTGTGGCAGAGTACACGTGCTGTAGTCTCCAGGGTTAGAGTCGCCCTTTGAACCCAAGGACCACACACTGCCATCTGGCAGGTGCCTACCTACCTGAGGTGGCCACCCTACCTGAGCATTGCCGGAGCCTGGGGAGACACCGGGAAGAGCTGGCACCACCTTCACCGTCACCTCAGGGTCCCGCTGGTCTTCATCCCCCTGTAAAGAGCTGCACCGCAATCTTTTCCCGCAGAAGCCCCCACAGTCAGGGCAGGCGGGGGCCCCCCACTCCCCTGAGCCCTTGGGGGGGACAGGGGGCCCAGAAGGGCTCCGTATCCCCCGGCACTCACTCAGGGCATGGCCACATCCTTGGTGTTAGCGGGCTCAGGGCTGGGGCCAGGCTGGAAGGACGGGGTCGATTTCCACCGCAGGAGGGTCTGGAGGTGACACCACCATCAGCGGGGGGCTGGGCCTGACCCCTCCCCCCGGACCCCTGAGCCGTCACCCACCTGCTGGGGAACCCACCCACGCCTGCAGGGGACAGGTGTGCGGAAGAATTCCGGGGGCTTGCTGGATGCCCCAAAATGCTATGGGGATGAGAGGGAAGAGTGAGACCGGGGTGTGGCGGGGTTGGAGCCAGGGAGAGGATCCAGGCGTCCGGGTGCCCCCCCCATACAAACCGCTGTCTGGGTGACGGGCACACGGCAGGCCAAGCCGACGTTGGAGGTGCTGGTGGCTCCAGAGGTCTCAATGCCTGCAGAGAGGGGGAGAAGGGGGGCCCTGAGCACCGGCATGGCCCCCCCCCCGTAGTGGGAGAGTGGCCAGGAGGGGAGGGCACATGTACTTAGGGTGCCACCCTCTTTGGGGAGGGTCCCTGACAGCACAGCCCCACTCTCCTGGGTATGGAGGGAACAGGGTGGCAAGGCCTGGGCACCCCCAGTGGGTTGGGGGGGGGGACGGACACGCTGTGCCCCCTGGATCACTCCCGCACTCCCCCTGGCTGAGGGTGGGGCTGAGGTGGCATGCCGGGTGGGCACCCTGTGGGCCTGGAAGAGCTTGCCCCCTGCCCCCCTGGGCAGGACGGAGGTCAAGGTCAGCATGGCCGGGTCTGGCCTGAGGTCACTCTCTGGGGGGAAAAGGGGGACACAGTTGGGGGGGGCTCCTGCGCAGCTCCGCGGCGGGTGCCTGGGGACAGAGGGCTTAGAAATACAAAAACCTGAACTATTGGGAACAAAAACATTAATGTGCGAGAAAATAGAATATAAATATAAAATAGAATAGTGAGACAGTTTTTACTTACGCTCACTGAGACAAGATACATTTAACATCAATTCACACTTAATAGCAGCAGTGAATGTCAGTCACTAAGAGCTTTGTAATGAAGAGCTTCAAAAGACTTGAAGACCCTTGCTGTAGCACAAAATTCTGGTGTTATACAGGCAAAACTACCTCTGTGCAGGACAGCGTCAAGTACCCAGCCTTGAACAACCACAATTTTTCCCTCAGATTCTTACCTAATCTGCCCTACCACAGCATTACACCTCTAACAGAAGTAAAAAGTCCACCTAACCCAATACTGTGTACGATTCACCAGTGAAATGATCTCTGCTGCCCCGCACTGAGGATCTTGTGCTAATAGATGTCCTTTTTGGAGACGGTGCACCACTTCTAAGAAGAAATGAACCATTCAAGATTTGGACGCAATTACAGAAATGCACACTCAAGTTTTCCCGAGTCACTTCTAAGAAGAAATGAACCATTCAAGATTTGGACGCAATTACAGAAATGCACACTCAAGTTTTCCCGAGTCAATTAGGGTGCGATAAACACGTGTAAGCTGTCGAAATGACACATTAGTTCAGCCACTTAACACCTCTAACAGTATGCATGCACAAGAACTGAGAGAGAAGAGGCGACAGCCAGACAAAATACAAGACGAAGAAACGGGAGGAAAAAAAGCAGATGTGTGGCACATGGTTTGAATGAACGCCTGTATAAAACAGCGTTTCGCCCGTACTACGCAGAACCTTAGAGAACTCATGTTTCTGGTTTTCCGCGTAAGACTTCTAATAAGTCTTGCAGATCAGCTACAACAATCAGGTAAGTATGAGTACACTGCTGGTATTCAATGCCAAAATGCCTAATTCTCACTGGAATTGAAATATCGGTGAACGGGAAAATAACATCAGTTGTGTTAAAGGTAGGTTTTTCAGCACATGCATGGCTTGTATAAGCAATGACTGAAATCCCAGGAAAAAGTGTAACCCAATGAAGAATGAAAGGAATAAAATGGTGATAATTTTATTTCGTAATACACACACTGAAGATGATACAAAACCCAAGAGCATCAAATCTAAACACAATTTATCTTAAAAAAACGATGAAGCAAGACTTCCAGAGTTTAATGCATCACAACTCTCCTCAAAAAAAACCCAAACCCAAACAAAAACCCAACACCAAAAAAGTCTATTGAAGGGTGGGGATTTTATTTGATTATGTTAACTCCATCAAAGACTACAGAAAAGAAAATTGCCTCACAACACATTGTGCTGAGAAGCACACAGCAACTCCTCAGGAGTCATTATAAAACTTAAGAGTCTGATCCCAGTCAAGAAAGGCTTAGATTTTCTAATCTTACTTTTCAAAAGCAGTCTCAGGAAGCAATAGCAAAATAAATGAAGATACACTTTGCTCTGGGGAATATTCTAATGAGCAATCAGTTGCACAAAAGAATAATTTTAACCTAATGAGGTTTTCAAACGTTTTATTTTACCTCGGTTACACCCTCAAAAATAGTTCCTAGCAATTTAACCACTAAACAAAATGAAGGCTATTTGCAAATTACAGTGAAGATTAAACCTCAGTAGCCAGGGAATCGCGTCTGGTTATTATTTTCAAGGCAATCAGTAGCAAGGGATTTTAACTTCTCAGAAATAGCTATGCAGCTGACAGTTTAACTTCATTGACAAAGAATTTAAGAAGCACGAAATAAGACTCTGAAAAACACATGTGAGAAGTCATTTTCAAATCCTCATCCTCCCTAGTCTATGCTACATCACCCTTAGAAGAGTTACCACACACAAAAGAAAGTTTTCTCTCCAACTTCTCCTTCAGCTACAATTTGGTAAAGCTAATTGCTACTTAAATGTCCACTAATACAGTGAAGTTTAGCTTGTTTCCTTCCTGATTCATTCAACACCGATTTCAAGTTTGCTGGAATTGTTCTCAAATACTGTTTCATAAAGGGCTAGAAAATGTCCCTTTTGCCTAATACCTTCATTAAAATAAAGTCACATGGGAATCAAAAGCTGAGTGCTGTTAAGCTGTCATACGTAAGTATGCTAGAATCTCTGGTTCATCTCCATGACTAAGTTTGGTTTATTCCCGTTACAGAAGGCTACAAGAAATCACTGATGAAAAGGTGGCCTACTTTAGCATCGCCATTTAGGATATAAATTTGCCAGTACTGATCAGAAGACAGCTAAGCTTCTGAATTGCTTGCAAGAGTTACATGAAGGGGGTAAGTGTATATTGTGCAGGTGCACCACTGCAAATGCTTTGGAATTTTGCTAACGTGGAGGAAGTTCTAGTTTACTTGCCAAAGAAAAGGTAACAAGTGATAGCATGGGGGAAAAAAAAAAAAAAAAAATTAAAGCATAATTTCAGGGGGAACCATCACTCTTTGCAGATTCCATCCTGCTTCAAGTGCATCAGAGATCATTCACGCACACTTCCAGCTAAAAGCTGCTGAACTTTTTCTATTAGATTCAGTATAAATGAGTTACGCAGCACGCAACGTGGCCATTTAGAGAATCGCCGTAAGAAAAATGCAGGTGCTTTGCTAGTATTTTCTCAAAGTTACAAAGACATTAAAAGGTCCTCCACATCATTTATTTTGTTCAAGTCTTCTGTAAATGTCCGCTGCATGTGCTTTGTCCACTCAAAATCTAACAGCCTTTAACAGTTCAGACAATGACATTGAATATTTGGCATAAAAGTTTGAAAAAACGGTTGGGTTCCCCCCCCTCCTGCCCAGTGCTTAAGTCTCCCTTCCAATAGAGAAGGGCAGGAAATTTTATAGCAGAAAGTCAGTTTGGTGCCCGTTTTCCAATACAGCACAGTCTTCATTAGCTAGTGTAGTAACTGATGCATTTCTTCCACTATTCAGTGACCAGATAGTCTCGTCTTATGGTTAGGATTGTTGCCTACAGCACCACAGTTAGTCTCCGTTTTCTTATCCATTGCAGCAAATAAAACATATTCCAAGCAATATGTATTCTCTTTTGGAGAAGAAAGGCCAAGGAACGATAGCAGAAGTTATCCATGGAGGGATAGCAGAAGCTATCCAGAGGCTTCACTCTAGTCTAATAAATACGATCATTGAGCATTTTATTGCCATCGTGTCTTCCCAACCCTTGAAAGCTGCACATTTCATGTTTAAAACAATTATACTGCAACTTTTTCCACCAACTACGGAGCTACCTTCAAATTTTCCCTCTAATGCAGACATCGCAGATACTCTTTTAACAGGGAACGAAAGCCTCCTGCAAGAATCAAAGCTCATCTAAATCTCCTGCTAGAAAAGGTCAGCCTGAGATGCAAAGCTGAACATGTGACCATGTCCTTCTACCAAAGCAAAGGCCAGAACCAGGGAAGTTCTTCACTGACGGCTACAAAGAGAGACCAAGGGATAAGATTCCCAGAGTTTGTTGAGCAAGTAGCGATATCTCCAAGACAGTTTTCAAACTTAGTTTAGCAGAAATTGATACGCTTTGCGTAGTAGAACTATCGACACTGCACAACTTCAAGAGCTTGTTTCGCCTACACAAACTTTTCTTTACTGCTGATCTCAAGCCAGAGATATATCCACCTGACGGATGAATACAGAGGAGTAAAACCTACAAGAAATTAAGAACCTGGGCGGCGTTTGTTTTGGTCCCACAACTTCCGAACCAGTGAAAAAGAGCAAGAGAGCAAAAACGGGAGAAGTGATTTCTCAAACAGGAGTTTCATTAGAAAAATCATGAAAAAAATGTACACGAAAAAACACAATTGCACAAGGAATAGGAGAATATTTTAGCTGCCTTTACATATCAAAAAAGAGGCTCTCTCATTTGAACAACTGGTTCCGCAAGTAGCATTGCCATGAAGCTTTTTACATATGCCATCAGGCTAAACTCCATCCTCTTTGAAAGTGTAAAAACACTTACTTCTTTTCCTCCAATGTCTAGCCACAGCTATAGGACAAGTTCAGAGGCAAAAAGGTTTTCAGATTCAAAAATAAGAACTAAAAAAATCATTTTAAAGTTCTCAAAAAGGAACTCTTTACTGCATTTGTAAAAAATTTAGCGTGCCATCATGTGCCGGAAGGTTAAGTAAGCATCAATATATCTGCAAATCACAGGGAACTCTGTATCAACACTAGAATACATAACGCTCTTCCAACCATTGCAAATCAGGTCTCCCACACACTAGGACACATCCTTCCAGGAAGACTGTTTTCCAGTCACCGGAAAATATAAACAGAATCTCTATGAATCCAAATCAAACTTCTAAATAATTTTTAAAAGCAGGTGTGTACTGTTACTGATAAAGGCTATTAGATTTGTTTCTCGCTACATCAGGCAAAGGAAAGTAGCATGGGCTCCCAGCAAAACCAGGTGCTAGATCCTAGGAATAAGAGGTATATTATCACCTTCTATTGCTCTTCAGCAGAGGATTCTGGCCACTGTCAACAGAAGTAAGTAATCATTAAACTACTCTACTCATTAAACATTACCACAGTAAATTATCCCCATTTTTAAGATGCCACTAAAACTTACTCTACCGTGCTTCTGGCAGTATATGCCCATAAGGAAGGTATTTGTTCATAAAGGATCTCAAGCAGTGCTCTTTATACCGAAACACGCATGTTGAAAGTCAATTAACTGTCTTTGAGGAAGAAGTAGCCAGCTCTGTGGACAAGGCAAGAGCAATCGACACTGCTCACCCCTTGACTTTAGCAAGGCTTTTGACCCATTCCCACACAGCATCCCCAAACCTCAAGAGGCGAGATACAGACTGGGTAGTGGGCCATAAGCTGTGTACCATAACCAGTTGAACAGCAGGTTCACAGCTACAGATAGCGTTCTCCAGATGAGAGAACCCCACACAAGAGGACAGGCTGCGGGACAACTGAGGGAAGAGCAATTCTGCCAAAAAGCAGCTGGGAGTCTTGGTGGACAACAGGAGCCGACAACAGGTGGACTGTGGGAATGGGAGTCTCACTAATGGACATTCCTGAGTTTGATTTTAATGAGCAAACACTGCACCACCTGGCATAACAAGGCACTTAAGCAGAAAACAACGGAGAAAGGAATGTGCAGCTGGAAGGAGAAAAACAAGATAAAGACCATGAAGGCATTTCGCATGATCAGAAAGAACGGGCCAATCTGCTAGAGCATAGATGCGCGTGAACGCAAGGCTGTAACCTATCTGCAAGCTGCAGGTAGCGCGTGTCCATAGTAGTTAACTATATAAGCCCTGTTATAAGTGTAAATAAAGGAGAATGACCATACTCATATTGAGATCTGTCATTACTCCAGAATCGCAACTCCCGCTCCGTCGTCGACACTGAACAAAGGGAAACTCCGACATCTGGTAGCAGAGGATGGTTCGGCGCGCATCTTCGAGACTGCGGTAAGAGCAGCGAGAGAAGGGGAGCGGGAGAAAAGCGGCTGGGAGTTGTACTATCCCGATGATCGGAGGGGGATAAGATAACGGAGCAGTCTGGCCAACTGCCTCCCAGTGAGCGACCGCTATCATGGAAATAGAGGCGGCAGCTGTGTTGCTCGTAAGCATCCTCTCCAAGAGAGGGATCGAGACAACGGTAAAACAATTATGTACGTTGATTAAATTAGGACAACGTTGGGGACATTTTAAGGACAGTCAAACTATTTTTTCTGACCTTGAGTGGCGAGAGCTTGGCAATACTATGTGGGAGCAGACTATCACGGGGGATGAAAAGTCAAAGAAGGAGATTAAAACAGTGCGGGAACTATGGAGGTCTGTGTCAAAGACTTTAAAAACCATGAAAGCTGAAAGAAAGGTGGCTTGTGCAGCCACTCAAATGCTAGCCCCAGAACCCTTGCCTGATAGACCGAAGAATACAACATCTGGACTGTTTCGGTTCTTTGGGCCGTCTGCAGTCCGAGGTATGTCGGGTACCCCCAAACGAACTGCCTTGGAAGCCAAGTATAGTGTTCTGGGGGGTGACGGCGCTTCTGAACTGCTTGAAACGTACCCTCCGCTTACGGACTGCAAGGATGCAGAAACTAGCGGTAACGGGGCCCCTCTTTCACCTGAGGCAGTCGCGGAAGAGCGACGACCCGGGGAGGAGGAGCGGCTAGCTCTGTTAACCCCTCCATGGCCAACAGCCCCACCTCTAGGAGTCTCTTCAGGTGCGTCTACTCCGCCACAGAGTGACAGCAAAGAACAGAGTATGGCTGAGACTAATGAGCTCCTGAAGAAGGTAGTGCAACAGTTATAGGACTTAACAATTACAGCCCAGAGGGGAGGGATGGAGCACCTGTCCGGAGCATCAGGGGAATCCCTACCCCCTTGCCTCTCTGGACCACCAGTGACGGTTCAGCCCAGACGCTGGAGCGAAGTGGCTAGAGACGCTATGCTGGACGGGCAGTGGCAAGCGGCATCCAGCTTGGGGGCGAGTGCTTTTCCTGTGCTGCAAGAGAATAACGGCAATAAGTGGGCACCTCACGATTGGAAAATCCTACAGCAAGCAAAAAACACTGTGTCCCAGTATGGGATAAAATCAGAAGCTTCACGTCAAATTGTAATCTGGATTTTTTCGGCTGACCTGATGTGCCCTGCTGACTGCCAAAACCTTATGAGGCTTTTATTGTCACCTACGCAGTATTTGTTGTGGGGGTCAGAATGATCACGGCGGGCGGCAAGTGCTGCGGCACAGCATCAAACACAGGGGGATCCCCTCTATGGGATTACCGCGGAAATGATAACGGGGACGGGAAGGTTTAACGATATTAATGCTCAGTTGGTTTTTCCTATTGCTTTGTTGCAGTTGTCTGCCAAACTGGCGCTAGACGCCTTTTTAGCCTTACCCGGTTCGTCCACTCCATCTTTTAGTTCTGTACAGCAAGGTGCCACTGAAGCGTATAGTCATTTTGTCGATCGCTTGTGGGGGGCGATACGTGGGGGGAAAAAAAAAAAAAAGAAAAAAAAAAAAAAAGAGAGAGAAAAAAAAGGGGGAAAAAAAAAACCCCACCCAACAAACAAAAAAAACAAAAACAAAGAGTGCCTATGGTGTGTGCCGTGGGTATTGTGTCAGTTGTACCATTGTGATAAGAAGTGCTGAGCCCGGTGCACGCGCGCACAAAGGTGATCTGAAACTTGCTATCTGAAAGAAATAATGCTGTATAGAATATTAATAACCACTGGACACGAAATACAGTTCACGAAACTGCCAAATTGATTATTGTTTGTATATATATAAAAAAAAAAAACAAAACAAAAAAAAAAAACCAAACCAAAAAAAGAAAAGCAATTCGCCTAGAAGACAAAATGTTGAGCCAGGCAGATGTGATCGTAATTGGGCTAATCTTAATAATCCCAGGGTCGGCAACTATACATCGCATTAACCCAAGGGAAAATATGTGGGTAACCTGGGCAAATAAAACAGGGCAGCCCGCGTTTTGCCTTTCCCTCGCCTCAGCAACTGAGCCGTTTAGGACTTGTTTGTTAGGTATGCCTGGATATAATGAAGGTGACTTTGCCGGGTTCAGTAATGGCAGTTGTACTAATGTGACTGCAACTAGCAACTGTAGTGCTAACTTGATAAAAGGATTAAATCACTCGCTACCCTGGAATCCCCAGGAGTTGGAACTATTAGGGTCGATGCGAGTTGGAAATACATCTAAAAATTGGACTCAGACATGTTTTATATTTGGGGGACCCCTACAGACGGGTATCCACTTCTACCAGGCAAGAAATTGGACAGGGTGGACTAATGTCACCTCCCACGCATCTTACTACAAGTATCAGGATGCGGGCGATTTTTGTGGTACCAATGACAGTGGTAATAGCTATGCTTTAGGAGCGGCTGGAGCGGAAACAAAGGGAGGAATAGGGATCTGGAACAATGGTACCCCAAAGGCGTTGCCCCCACAGGTATTTTTAATATGCGGGGACAGGGCCTGGCAGGGTATCCCAGCAAATGCTGTAGGAGGGCCATGCTACTTAGGAAAATTGACCCTGTTGGCCCCGGGAGAAAATTGGTGGAAAACCATAACAAGAAAAGGGCAACAACAAAGACGAAAAAGAGCCGCCACGGGTCTTTCCCCAGACTGTCGTGATGATGTAATTCTGCCTAGCGACACCGAAAAGGTCTTCCTTTCACTATTTGTACCAGGCGCTGCAGCTGCGAGGGCCCTAAATGAGGTAGGGAAATTAGCTTCTTGGGCTAAAAAGCAGGCTGATGTGACAACAGAGCTTATTGAAAAATTACTTGCAGATCAGGATAGCTTCCATCATGCGATTTTACAGAATAGAGCTGCTATTGACTTTCTGTTATTAGCACAAGGACATGGGTGTGAGGATTTTGAAGGGACGTGTTGTATGAATCTGTCTGACCATGGGGAGTCAATCCACAAACAGCTACAATGGTTAAAGGACCACACCAAGAATATTCAACAAGATCACGGGTTATTCGATACCTGGCTTAAGAATATATTTGGGGAACTGCCATCTTGGATAATAAGTTTAATAAAAGAAAGCTTACGCATTTTAATTGTTATATTAGTAATAAGTATATGCTCTTGTATAATTTTTAGCTGTGTGAAGAAAGCAATTATGAAAATTGTTAATCAAGTCTGGGTTGCTCAAAAACAAGAAGGGGGAATTGTGGAGGCGTGGCTGGTACAGCAGGGGCACGATCTAGTATCCCTGAGCAACCCATGTTTTTAATAGTAGCAGGGATATGCTGACAAAGACGGCTGGTGACCTTGACCATCCTTCCCTGAGCAGAAGAAGGAGCCTCGCCACGTGATGAACAACAGCGGAACAACACCCAGGATAAGGAGGAGGCACAGATCGGCGAGACCAGCCGGCAGCTACCAATGAGAAGGGTATTGTGAGTGCATGGACAGCTGTGATTAACCAATTCCAGGTTGTTATGAAGAGCGTGCCCAGCCACCCCATCCGTTCCGATGAATGATGGGGGAGTGACCGGGGAGAAAGACCCCCTGGCTGCTGCGTTTGCAGACTTGCGGGTATCAGACAGCTCCTCCTCGTGGCTGGTTAAAAGGACTAGCCAAGCTAAGAGGGATATGTGTAATAGTATTTATATGAATTTTTGTTTTGTGTACCCTGTTTGTTGCAATGTATACGAAAAATGATTGAAAGATCGGTTTCAGCAGTGGTTCTAGTAAAACAAAAAGGGGGAGATGTGGGAATGGGAGTCTCACTAACGGACATTCCTGAGTTTGATTTTAATGAGCAAACACTGCACCACCTGGCATAACAAGGCACTTAAGCAGAAAACAACGGAGAAAGGAATGTGCAGCTGGAAGGAGAAAAACAAGATAAAGACCATGAAGGCATTTCGCATGATCAGAAAGAACGGGCCAATCTGCTAGAGCATAGATGCGCGTGAACACAAGGCTGTAACCTATCTGCAAGCTGCAGGTAGCGCGTGTCCATAGTAGTTAACTATATAAGCCCTGTTATAAGTGTAAATAAAGGAGAATGACCATACTCATATTGAGATCTGTCATTACTCCGGAATCGCAACTCCCGCTCCGTCGTCGACACTGAACAAAGGGAAACTCCGACAGTGGACAACAACAGTGGACAACACACGGCACTGTGCCCTTGTGGCAGAGGTGGCCAACCACATCCTGGGCTGTAGCAGCAAGACAGGAACCAGGAGGCCAAGGCAAGCAACTGCTCCTCTGGATTTGGCACTTGTCAGACTGAGCCTGAAGTCCTGTGTCCAGGTCTGGGCTCCTCAGGACTACACACTGACATACTAGGGCAAGTCCAGTGGAGGGCCAACAACACAGTTAAAGGACTGGAGCACAGGAAGACAACCGGGTACTTACTTAAGTACTTTTCCTAGATGAAAACAGTTGCTAAATATGTTTAGGGCTGCCACTTTTACAAGAGTTATGTTCCATTATCTTTTGCTTTCTGGTTTGTTTTAGTGGTACCTTTTCCTCACCAATGAGGGTTATGAGATAACAAATTCAAACACCACCTGTAGTACCCATTTTATTTAACCTTGGCTTTTTCAAAAGGACAAAGCAGCCAGCTCTTATTTTTTACACTAGAAAAGCCGTCTATTCACCAGTACTGACCTGCAACACTACTAAACATAGAATTACATCAGTTGCTTGCTGACCTTTACCTTATCTACTGTATTGGGTTTACGTGGCAAGGTTTTGGTAGTGCAGGGGCTACAGGGGTGGCTTCTGTGAGAAGATGCCAGAAGCTGCCCCCATCTCTGACGGAGACAGTTCCAGCCAGCTCCAAGACGGACCTGCCGCTGGCCAAAGCTGAGCCCATCAGTGACGGTGGTAGTGCCTCTGTGGTAACATATTTAATAAGGGGTAAAAACTGCTGCGCAAGAGCAGCTGGGAAGAGAAGAGCGAGAATACAGTCACCCTGCAGCTCATGGAGGACCCCACAGCGGAGCAGGTGGATGTGCCCTGAAGGAAGCTGCAGCCCATGGAGAGCCCACGCTGGAGCAGTCTGTTCCTGAAGGACTGCACGCCGTGGTAAGGACCCACGCTGGAGCAGTTTGTGAAGGACTGTCTCCCGTGGGTGGCACCCCAGGCTGGAGCAGGGGAAGAGCGTGAGGAGGAAGGAGCAGCAGAGACAACACATGATGAACTCACCGCAACCCCCTTTTCCCTTCCCCCTGCGCTGCTCGGTGGGAGGAGGTGGAGAAGTCAGGAGTGAATTGGAGCCTGGGAAGAAGGGCGGGGTAGGGGGAAGGTATTTTAAGATTTGTTCTTATTTCTCGTTATCCTACTCTGACTTTTGATTGGCAATAAATTAATTTAAATTTCCCCAAGTCAAGTCTATTTTGCCCATGACAGTAACCGCAGAGCGATCTCCCTGTCCCTATCTCGGCCCACGAGCCTTTCGTCGTATTTTCTCTCCCACTGTCCAGTGAGTAGGAGAAGCGATAGAGCAGCTTGGTGGGCACCTGGTGGCTAGCCAAGGTCAGCCCACCACATCTACAAGTTATTTTAGTACCTTGAATGATACCCTAACAAGTGTATTTTAGGAAGACTTAAATTCTATTTCATGATTAAGACACATTTCTAATAGCTTCCGTAAATAGCCTCTGCATCTGCGTGACAGGGGAAGGGAAATGAAAAATTAGGATTTCTTCCAGAGAAACGTTTCTGAGTGAAAATTCCTTTGCTGTCCCACTGTCCTCAAGTGCTTTAACTCCCCCCTGCCCTCTTCCCTCTTCCTCTTCCATCTTCCCATGCCAGATGAGACATCCCAGGCAATGTAAACATTTACAAAGCAGAGTTCTTACCTGCTTTTATTTTCCTTCTCTTATTTTTTCTTGGCCTTTGCCTCCAGCAGGATCCCACTCAACATAGGTACCTTCAACTTTCAAGTTCAGATGAGATGAAGTACTGTCCAAACTGAACACAAATGCTGGTCAGGACAAAATGAGGAACAGTGAAATGGTATAATGCTCTCTCCCAACTGTGGCTATTCACAGAAAATGATGGAAGCAGTAGTAAAATCGTAGCAGAGCACTATTCGACTTAACAGAAACATCAGCTTTTTAGTCTGATGCTTGTAATCAAGGTAAGGAGCCCTTTAAATAAAGGCCAACTATCTACCTTCAGCGTATAGGTTACATCAAAGTAAGTTTTTTCATCTTTGTAATGCTGCAGTATCAGTAATTAAATTCAGGTAGTGCTTTCTGCTAGTTACAACCTACTCCCTAGATTCCTACAATCATGAATGATTTTAAAAGGTATGCTTATTTTCCACGCTCTGCAGCACTGATTCTCCAACAAGGTGTTTATGATTAATAAGGATTGCAAACTTGGGGAATACTAACTTGACAGGGTAGCACATACAGGCAAGGCCGAGTTGAACTGTGAAGTCAACTGCAGATACAAGAACAGTAGAGGATGCATGCAACTAGAAGAGACTTGGTATTTGCTGCAGCCAAGTCCTTCATCCAAGAAAACAAAACTAATACAACATGCCAAGTCCCCTAAAGATGTTTACTTACAGACTCTTCTGTAAGTGTCCTAACACCATCAGATATTATAGTCTGATTCTGAAAGAAAGTACACTTGAGATTTTAAGAGTTTAGAGCTCAACAGCACCCAAGTCTAAAAAACAGTAAGGTAAGCACACGGACGAGGATACTGAGTGTCCATGGGCCGATTATTAAAGACAGTGAACTAAATGTTCACACAGAAATAACGAAAATAATATGGGAAGCTTGATCGCTGCCCCAACAATCAAAACCAGAACTATTTTTCTGGTACTGGAGCAAGGAATGTAAGTGGCTGTTAAATGGATACTGTCGATCTGACGATGACTGTGGCTTAAGAATACTAAAAGCGTTTTAGAAAAGTTACCAGAATGCACATCAGCTCATTCAAATTGGATATAGCTTTGTTTTTATGAAGTAACATTCACAAGTAACAGGATTTATATTTTAATTATCCAGTTCATATCAGTCATTTTGCCCTTTACACTACAGACTTGGCTATAATTAAAGCCTCAGGATCATTATTTCCACCACAATAGTTAAGATTTGTGTTCTGTCACAAAACATCACTTCCAAGAAATTTTTCTTCCAGTTTATTTACAAAACAATGTTAGGAAGCCACCATCCTCAGACCAACCGATTTCTAACACTATGACTTAGTAACTTCAGCAATTTGGAGCTGCCTATTTTTTGAATATTGACAGTGATTAGAATCTACAACTACAAAGTCAGAAAAATCCTTCTCAGCCCCTTCTGTTTACAGAAAGCTATTACCAGTCACCTGCTAAGTACCAATAACCAGCCAACTGCACACCAACTGTTAGATGCCCTAAGACTCCTACTGATGCTCAGCCACAACGTTCATCTTCTCTTGCTATATGTTGGCATGATGTAGCGGCACATAATACTGTCAATCCACAGTTCAGAACAACCAGTGTCAAGCTCTGTTGGAGAAAGTTACACCACTACCTCATTTTTAGTGTCTGAAGGCTAGAAGGCCAGCTTTGTGCCAATAAGCTTCTTAATCCTTTACAGAAATGGTTGTTCTCCTTTTCACTTACGACACACGTTTCAGCAGTGCTCATGCAGAAGCAGAGGGCAAGGCAGCCACGGCGGGATGCGCAGCTGCTGCGGCAATCCACCAGCATCACCGCTGCCACTTGCTCCTTGTTCCAGCTGCCCTCTGCCCTGTACTCCAAGAGGTGGGGGAGCTTGTTGAGGGAGATGGTCAAGTTAGGGATGTTGGAGACATTGGGGATGGAATCCTCACTGTCCCCCAACCCTGCTGCCACCGCTCGCTCCTTGGGGCAGCCGCCCTCCGCCACATACTCAGAGGCAGCGGGAAGCTCATCGAGGACCTTGGTGGTCAAGTTGGGGACACTGGCAGTCAAGATGGTGTCCTTGCTGTCCCCTAGCCACGCCCCCACTGCTTGGTCCTGGGGGCAGTCGCCGTCTGCCATGTACTCCGAGAAGTCGTGGAGCTCATGGAGGAAAGTGGTGCTGGCGAGGCTGTCAGGGAAATCAGGGAGATCAGGAACGGTGTCCTCGCGGTCCCCCAGCCCCGCTGCCACCACTCGCTCATGCAGGCAGCTGCCCTCCGCCACGTACTCAGAGAGGTCAGGGAGCTGGTTGAGGAAGTTGGTAGAGTCAAGGACATTGTCGACGGTGACCTTGCCGTCCCCCAGCCCTGCCACCACCTCTCGCTCTTTCGGGCTGCCGCCGCCCTCTGCCCTGTACTTGGACTAGGGGAGCTTGTTGAGGCAAGTCGTCAAGTTGGGGGCATCGGGGACATCAGGGACAGTGTCCTCGCTTCATGTCTTCTCCCTGCATAAACGAACCACAGCTCTGTAATCTTCCTGCGAAGCCTGACCTTGCTTCCAGAGAGCATACAATTCCTTTTTCCTCTTGAGCTCCACGAGGAGTTCCCTCTTCAGCCAAGCTGGCCTTCTGCCCTGCTTGCTTGGCTTATGACACAGTGGAATTGCCTGCTCCTGTGCTTCTCAAAGGTGCTTCTTAAAGACTGACCAGCACTCACGGACTCCTAAGCCCTCAAAAGCAGATTCCCAGGGTACTCTGCTGAATGGCTTAAAGTTTGCTCTCCTGAAGTCCAAGGTAGCAACTCTGCTGTCCTTTTCTCTCATTACACTGACAAGTTTGAACTCAACCATTTTGTGATCACTGTGGCCAAGACAGCCACCTACCATCACATCCCCCACAAGTCCTTCTCTATTCACAAATAGCAAGTCTAGGAGGGCATCTTTCCTAGTTGGCTCACTGAGTGCCTGTGACAAGAAGTTCTCTCCTACAAACTACAAGAATTTCCAGGACCTGCTTCTCACAGCAGTACGATATGCCCAGTATGTCTGGGAAGTTGAAATCTCCCATAAGGACAGGGGCCACCCATCCAGAAATTTCTCCTAATTGCCTGTAGAATAACTCATCAGTGCTAACATCCTGGCTGGGTGATGGGAAGTAGACACCCACTACGATATCTCCTTTGTTTTCCATCCCCCTAATCCTCACCCAGAGGCTCTCAACCACACCATCACTAACTGTAAGGGCTGTGCAAGCAAACCTCTCCCTTACGTACAGTGCAACACCTCCACCTCGCCTGCCCTGCCTACACCTCCTGAACAGCCTGTAGCCCTCGATCCCTGCAGTCCAGGCATGGGACTCATTCCACCAAGTCTCACTAATACCAATGACATTGTAGCTCTGGGAACGGACCAAGGCTTCCAGTTCACCCTGTTTGTTTCTCATACTGCCTGCATTGGTGCACAAGCATTTCAGATCTGCTCCTGCGCCCTCTGTGCTCCCAGGAGCAGCGTAACTGTTCCCACTTGCACTGCCACCCTCAGGCGATGCCATACCAACCCTTGGCTTACCTACTGCAATCCTGTGGGCATCCCCTTCCCGCATCGATTCTAGTTATAACGCTCTCGATCAGCCCCATCAGCTTATGCCCAAAGACCCCTTTTCCCCATCGGGACGGGTGGATCCTGTCAGGCCCCAACAGACCTTGTCTTTCGAAGGCTCTTCCATGGTTTCAAACGCCCAAGTTTTGGTGGAGGCACCAGTCCTGGAGCCAGGTATTGACATCCTGGGCTCACCTCTGTCTTCCAGAGTCTCCCCCCATTACTGGGAGGACTGAGGAAAATACTACCTGTGCTCCCGAATTTTTTAGGCTTCTTCCCAGGGCTCTGAAGTCTCTTTTGATTGACCTCAAACTTTTTGTAGTGACATCAATCGTACCCACATGAAGGAGCAGAAATGGATAGTAGTCGGAAGTTTGAACTAGGTTCTTCAGTCTTGTGGTGACGTCCCTAATTCGGGCCCCAGGGAGTAGGGGAGCTTGTTGAGACAGGTCGTCAAATTGAGGGCATCGGGGACATTGGGGACAGTGTCCTCGCTGTCCCCCAACCCCACTGCCACCGCTTGCTCCTTGGGGCAGCCGTGCTCTGCCATATACTCGGAGAGGTCGGGGAGTTCATTGAGGAAAGCAGTCAAGTCAGGCACATCAGGGACGGTGTCCTCGCTGTTCCACAGCCCCGCCACCACTGCTCGCTCCTTGGGGCAGCCGCCCTCTGCCACATACTCAGAGAGGTCGGGGAGCTCATGGAGGAACACAGTCAAGGTGGGGCTGTCGGGGATATCGGGGACGGTGTCCTCACCATCCGTGGTGTCAAGCCAAGCAAGCATATTGTTGATGGTGGTGTCCTCTGCCTGCTCAGAAAAGGCCTCAGCAAAGGAGGCTGGCCCCTGCTCGGGCAGGTCCACGGGCTTCCCTGGGGCTGCCGGGGTACTGACCACTGCTGAAAAAGCAAACAAAGCCAACCTGACCCCAGGCTGATGCAAGCTTTCCTCAGCTTGGCCGCCCACCTGTGGGCTCTGCCACCTCCCAAATCTCACGTTTGGGCTTCATCGTGGTTCTGCCGGTTGGTGGAGCCAGGGTGGTCTGGTGGGGGCTGGCAGCAGGGACACTGTCCTCAGTGGCCACCCTGTCCTTGTTTGAGGCCTCCGACGGCTTCTGGGTGCTGCTGGGCAGGGTGTGGAGCACAGGGGGGCCCTTGCACCCAATGCTGTGCTGCAGGGCCGGGGGGTGGCAGGAGGCAGGGTGGGCAGGGACGTGCAGCGGGTAGGAGCCCGTGGGGTACAGGGGCTCCCCCTGAACCACAGCCCATGGTCCCAACCCCATCGGCTGGTGGGGCACCAGCATCCCCATCACCACCTGCTGTCCCCAGCCATAGCGGGGACAGGGAGCAGGCATGCAGGGGAGCTGCACCATGGTGGGGAGCAGTACCCCATGGGGGATCTGCACCACGGGTGGGAGCTGCACCACCTGCCCCAAGGCCCCCAGGGGCCCTGGCACCCCCTGCCAGATGGTGGCCTGTGCCAGCTGGTAGGTGATGGTGTGGACCTGGGCAGGCTCAGAGGACACCAGCAGCCCCGGGACAGAGGGCAGCACGCAGGCAATGACTGGTGGCGGCATGGCCAGGGTGGTGAAGCTCACGCCGGGCACCTCCAACGCCATCAGCAGGCAGATCATAGAAGAAGGTAGTGACACTGCCATTCTTGTATTTCCTCTGAACAAGACACGAGATGGGGGGATGGAGTGGGCAGTGATGCTGTGGTAACCCCAGACGAGTGTGCTGGGGGCACAGTGCTGCCGGGGTGAGCACCGTGGGTGAGGATGGCCTGTTGTGACATCCCCGAGCAACAGACAGTGATGTCACCAAGCGATGGGTTCTGATGTCACCGCGTCCCCGAGGGATGGGTTCTGTTGTCACCAAGGAATGGACTAAGATGTCTCCAAACGATGGACTGTGATGTCACCTAGCAATGGACTGTGACATCCCGAGCAATGGATCGTGACCAGGCATCCCTTGCTGCTTATATCTGGGCGTGGAGTCTCACCCAGCTGGCTCGTGCCTGCACTCCAGCTGAGCGAGTTCGCGAGATTTGGAGTGTTGAGAGAGGCCTTGGGACTGGTGTCGTTCCCGATTCTCTCCCCCATCCCACTGTGGGGGGGGGAGAGTGAGCGAAGGGCTGTGTGGTGTTTAGCTGCCTGCCAGGTTAAACCACAACACCCCCTAACCGGCTCTGCCCACCAACATCTCACCCCATCAGCCCTCTTAGCTTCCCCCAACAGAGTGGTTTCCTCTCCAGCTGCCGATGGCATCGGAGGTCACTGGTGTGAGCTTCACCACCCTGGCCATGCCGCCACCGGTCACTGCCGGCATGCTGCCCCCTGTCTCAGGGCTGCTGGTGTCCTCTGAGCCCGCCCAGGTCCACACTGTCACCTACCAGCCGTCACAGGCCACCATCTGGCAGGGGGTGCCAGGGCCCCTGGGGGCCTTGGGGCAGGCGGTGCAGCTCCCCGGCGGGGTGCAGCTCCCCTGTGTGCCTGCTCCCTGTCCCCCTGCCTATGGCTGGGGACAGCAGGTGGTGACAGGGACGCTGGTGCCCCACCAGCCGATGGGGCTGGGGCCGTGGGCCATGGTCCATGGGGAGCCCCTGTACTGGGTGCAGGGCCTCCCTGAGGTCCACACCCTGCACGGCAGCACCCAGAAGCCATTGGAGGCCTCTGACAATGACGTGGTGGTCATCGAGGACAGTGTCCTCGCCACCAGCCCCCACCAGCCCGGCCCGGCTCCGCCAACCGGCAGAACCAAGACAAAGCCCAAAGGTGAGGTTTGGGGGGTGGCAGAACCTGCAGGCGGGCGGCCAAGCTGAGGAAAGCTTGCATCACCCCGGGGTTGGGCTGGTTTTGATTGCTTTTTCAGCAGGGGGGACCATCCCAGAGAAGCCCCTGGACCTGCCCAAGCTGGGGCCAGACGCCTTCGCCGAGGCCTTTCCTGAGCTGGCAGGGGACAACCTGCAGTTTCAGGATGATCAGTCGTTCACCATGGACATCACTGATACACTCGCCTGGCTCGACACCATGGATGGCCAGGACAGCATCCCCGATGTCCCCAAAGTTCCCAACAGCCCCCGCTTGACCACCCTCCTCAACAAGCTCCCTGGCTTCTCAGAGTACGTGGTGGAGGGTAGCTGCTCCAAGGAGCAAGCGGCAGCAGCAGGGCTGGGGGACAGCGAGGACACTGTCCCCGATGCCCCCAACGTCTCCTACTTGACCACCTACCTCAACAAGTTCCCTGACCTCTCGGAGTACAGGGCAGAGGGCGGCTGCCCCAAGGAGCAAGCAGCAGCAATGGTGCCGGGGGACAGTGAGGACACCATCCCTGATGACCCCAACATCTCCACCTTGACCACCTTCCTCAACAAGCTCTCTGAGTATGTGGCAGAGGGCGGCTGCCCCAAGGAGCGAGCACTAGTGGCGGGGCTGGGGGACGGCGAGGACACCGTCCCCCATGTCCTCAACATCTCCAACAGTCTCACCAGCACCGCCTTCCTCAACCAGCCCCCCGACTTCTCAGAGTACGGGCTGGAGGATGACTGCCCCGAGGACCGCATGGCGGCAGTGATGCTGGGGTACGCTGACCCCTTCTCAGGGGTGGCGACGTCCCTCTTGCTGGACCCCAAGGGGAAGCAGGGTGGGGTGGCAGTGGTCCTCCCCACCTGCCTACCAGAGAGTCCCGTGGAGAGTCCCTTGAAGGGTAGCCCAGAGGGTTCTCCAGAGAACCCCCTGAAGGGTCCTCTGGAGAGTCCTCTGCTGAGCCCCACGGCTGTCCCCCAGCATCATCCACCCCGCATGCCCCAACTGCTGGAGGAGGTGCTGTGGAGGCAGCCCCGGGTGGTTTTGACCCGCTTGCCGCAGCTGCCAGGCGTTGTGTCCTGCCGGGTGGTGCCCAGATCGGGAGAGGCGGGTGGCAAGCAGGCCAAGCGCCCTGCGCCAGCCAGCACTTCCAAGACGCAACGGATCTCCCCACGGGACAACACCCCACCCAAGAAGAGGAAGAAGATGGTGGTGTGCCGGGTGGTAAAACACTCGAAAACCCTGTGGGAGGGGAAGCCGGACGGGGATGGTGCGGCAGCGGGCAGCAGCAGGCAGCAAGCGGGCAGCAGCAAGCGGAGGGCATCCGACGGCAACAACGTGCCCACCAAGCGAGCCAGACCCCTGAGGGACATCGGCGGACAAAGTGTCCCATGCCCCCCTGACTGCTGTTGATAGGTTGACAGAGAAGGTGTGGAGCACGGATCCCTGCGACATGTGACCTGCACCCGCCCACTCCAGCCCCAGCCCTCTCCCATAGCTCTACTTCTTTCTTAACTCATTAAAGGTTTGATGTTCATTTCACAGTGCCTCTGCCTGCAGTTATTCGTGCAGCGGGAGGCGGGGGGGTTAACGCAGCCCCTGCCGCATACGTAGATCTGACCTTCCACCTCTTCACCCCAGTGTATGAGGAACCCTCCATGATTCTGGATGGAGACGTTCAACCAGAACCTTGGTTCCCAGACTCAGGGTAAACGAACTAGAAAGAGCTCTTAAAAGTCCATCTGCTACCATGGAAGCCACAGACAGTCACACAGTAGATGCCACTTTAGCCTTGCAACAGGAAAATTCTTCTTTACCTTTGATAGTAGGACAAAATCGTCTAGTACTTGATATGCTTACCCTGCAACAAGGAGGTGTCTGTGCATTGATTCATACCACCTGTTGCACCGATGTTAACAAATATCGACAAATCTAACACGACGTCCATACCGTTTCCAAACATTTACAAACGTTAGATCAAGTCTAACTGTTACTTACTCTAACCTCTTCAGTGCAGACTGGCCTAGCATGGAGGCAATGTGTTGTAAAAAGTTTTCTGTTTTATTATTACTCTGCATTAAGTGCCACGTTTGAATTTTGGTGTATTCCTAGTAATGTTTTGAGGGTTTTGGATGTGTTTTGTAAACTGTTTGGGTTCAAACAAATTAGTCAAGTATCTGTAAAGTTTTCTGTAAATGTTAATGGAAATGAGTTCATAGCTGTCGGTCTGGATTATGTTACTGTTGAGAAAAAACTGTGTCTATGAAACAACCATTTAATAAAATGTTGACGCTAGTGGGTTGCTTTTGTGAATGAATGCATCTAAAACCAAAAACATGCGTGGTTGATCTGAATGAGAGGTGCTTGAAGGTCCAAATAATTTACAGTCACTCCCTTCGATACCTGCTGGTATCTGGACTAGTGTGTGATCAAAACCTGTGAAGAAATACTACTTAAAAGAAGCCAGCTGGCTTCAATAATTTGAAGATCTAGTTCTGCATAAGGTTTCTATTACAATTTGTGTGTTAAAAGGACACGGTCAACTGGAAAAAACCTGCAGGTTTTGCTTACTGTCGTTAAATCACTTAATATGAAGGAGTTCGTAGGGGAGGAACATGCCGTCTGGACTGCCTACAGCACATGGTGGTCAAATTTCTACTGAAAAGAATCTTTTGTCTTGCTGGGGGATTCTAAAAAGCTTGATTCCTTTTAATGCTTCTCTGTCTGAAGCTGAATTTCAGCAAGCAGCAACGACTTCCCCGACTCCTAAGTTGTGTGTCCTTTTAATGCTGCAAAATGTAAATAATGGTACTTGCATACATCTTTCTCAATTAAACATGCAGTGGATATCTTCTCCTTCAAATAGTCTGGAGGTTAAAAATCAGTTTAAAAACACTGGATAGCTTAATTTGTTCTACACATAGCTTCAGTCCACTTGGGAGAAAACTGGATTGGTTACACAAGTCTTGATGCAAGGTACAAACAGAGCCCGAGGCTGTGAGTGCCCAAGAATGCTCTTTTCAAGTAGGATACAGGCACCTAAACACCACGTAATGGCGTAAGGACCCCCCAGAACATCTTCAGGACAGCTCTACTGTATATAAGCGACTGTGTTCATGCAACCTCAGCCAGCGTTGTGCTGCTCTTCACAGGACTGGGCAAGTGGTGGTGTCTGGGGCTGTGTGGGCTTACATGTATTTCTGACACGTGTGTCAAATACTTACCTGTCACACAGACTGCCAATCTGGCCGAAGCCAATGCTTCCGATGAAGATAAAATAAAAGCTGTGATGATACAGTCTTGCCGTGAATACGATCCAGTCAGGTAAGTGGTGATGATGTCAAACCTGGTCTTTGAAGATTGTGGAAAACTGGTAGAGATGTTTGTTCTAACAAGAGAGACACAGGCATACCTTTTTCTTTTATTCCCAAAAACCTTTTAGTTACCTGAAGAAACCCTTGGGTCCACCTCCACCATCACATGCTTTCGTTGCGGAAAACCTGGCCACTATATAAAGAACTGCCCAACAAAGGGGGTAAGATTGTGGGGGGCTTCTGGTGTTACTTCGTTTTTAGGTTTTTTACCTTGGCAGTTATGTCACGAATACAGGAATACTCATATTAAGAATTGTTTCTCTTGGGGTGCAATACAGTGCTTACGTGGCAATGTTGCAAAGCCCTTCAAAATCCAAGGGAAACCTGGCATTTTGAATGTAAAATTTTCTTTTTTGTAGGTCATAGACATGAAACATGTCCATAGATCTTCCTCTGTGAACTTTCAGGCCTGTTTTTATATATTTCAGTATCACTGGAATTTCTTCTGGTTTTAACTCTTTTTAATGACAGTTTGCAGTTTTTAGTATTTCCTATAAAAACAAGATGTTCATCTATTGAATATTTGCGTGTTTTAATTACACAAGCCTCTGGTTGAGTGTTCATGCCATTTAACGTTAGTCACTGAATGTAGACGCATGAGGTATGAATTCAACCATCACACACAGATGGTGAATACAGGTTTCCCCAGTGAGTGGTTCAGAGCACCGGATTAGGCTCTTGCTCTGAACTGCGCTGTGCAGGAGGAGCGGGCTTTTGTCTCTTCTCTGAGTGGATGGTGAGCTGGGGGATAGTTCACCCCTAAGGAACCTGAAGTTAAGCCAAAGAATGTCGACTGAGCTCAAAACACCGCTCAAGCCTTTGGAACATCCTGGCTATGTTCATGTAGGAAAACAAGTATTTCAGTCGAGCAACCCTTACACTAGGTCAAAGGAGAGGATTAAAGGCTTTTGCTGCTTAAAATAACCATTGAAATGCCATTTTAAGTGTGTAAGGACTTAAGATGAGATATGTCTGCATTTCTTTTCGTAACAGGACAAAAATTTTGAGTCTGTTCCCAGAATTAAGAAGAGCACAGGAATTCCAAGGAGTTCCATGATGGACGTGAACGATCCCAATACAAAGGGTGCTATGCTGACAAACTCTGGAAAATACGCGATACCAACTATTAATGCGTAAGTATGGAATTAAGTGGACTGACCAAAAAGTGAATGAGAGAAACCATGCGTAAATGTCCGGGTGGCAATGCAACCAAGTTAGCCAGTGCCTGCAATAACAGGGGAGGAAGCATTGTCATTGTATCTTAACCTTAAAATCTGTGATACTTTCTGATATTACAATAGGGTGGTCCTACTGTTCATGCCCCTGGAAGTTGGTTAAGCTTGTGGCATGCTAAGAATCTGTATTCCTGCAAAACATTTCAGCAGTGTTTACAGTGGAGTCGTTCTCTTTGAAAGCTCGTTTTGCTTCCGTTTCATGTTTCAAAGACTTCTTGCAAAATTTAACAAACAGCTGTTCGACTGAGATTTCCTCTCCCTCAGACTTTTATCAGATCCCACGTGTGAAACAGACTGAAGTTTTCCTGTTGCTATAAACTAAGAAAATACTACTGTGTGCCGACAAGAGTGGCTGTTTTAAAATGCACTTGGTAGCACTTCTGTTTTTCTGTCATGGATCTCCATTTGTAGAAGCTTTAACATACACTTCTTCCATTTAGAAAATGTAATCACTCGGAGACTAACTTGATCTTGAGCCTGCAATTTACATTTACCCTCGGGCAAAGGAGAGGTGGGATTCATTTCACCTGATTTCTAGCTGTCAAAAAATTATTTTTCTACTCTGAGCTAATTTCTGAGTTGATCCAATGAATGGGAGAGTTCTGCAGAAGGAAAATTGTTCCCCCTCCCTCTTCTAGCGTTGTGGCTATAGAAAAGTTCTTTAAGGTAAATGCCTACGTTTTGGAAGGCTAATGTGGAGTGAGAAGAATTCACTGTTACCTTCCTTTGATAAAAGCCAAAGCTTGGAAAAGTTTTCCTTGACCCTTCTTTAACTTTTTTCTTTTCCCTTCCCCACCCCGCCTCCAGGGAAGCTTACGCTAGAGGAAAGAAGGAAAAGCCTCCCTTTTTACCAGAGGAGCCCTCCTCCTCCTCCTCCCCAGACGATCCTATTCCAGACGAGTTGTTATGTCTCATTTGTAAAGATCTAATGACTGATGCAGCTGTTATTCCCTGCTGTGGAAACAGTTATTGTGATGAATGTAAGTGTTACTCCCATGTTTGTTGCTTCAAAACATCACATCTGATCTTCTGGAAGCAGAAATAGGAGATAACGGAATTGCTTTGTTACCAGTTCTATCTAATACTTAAGTATACCCTGAATGGGAAAGGACTCTTGTATATTAAAAAAAAAAAGGCAGAAAGCTTTTTTCCCTTTTGACGTATCTAGTTAAATCCTCTTTACATGCGGAAGGACGAGCAGGAGAAGAGTGCGTAATTGTGCAGGTGATGACAGTATTAGATACCGAATGCATTTAGTTTGCCCACAGCCCTTTCTCTCATACAAAAGTATGTAGCCAGCTCTGGTGACTTACTGTGGTCTGCAACAAAGGGATAGTTAGGCATTTAATCCATGTTCTTCTCCATTGGAGAGCTGGTTAAAACCTTCAGAACTCAAACCTACCAATGCTTTTTTGAGATGTGTTTTATTCTCTAACCTTGAGGTTGGCGACTTCTCACTGTGCTAGATAGTAGAAAAAAGACTAGTCGAAACATCAAGACACAGCCTACTCTACCTCTTCAAATGTTACAGTACTGAAATATGAAAACTGTAGTTATTTGCTGCATACTAGAGATTTTTTACACCATTGAACCCTTATAGCTTCATGCTCTCAATTCAAGACCATATTCATCCATTAATCATATATGTGTTTTTATAATTGATTGGAACCCCCAAAATTTCCTTAGTTTGGCTAAAAACTCTTTTGATGATTCTAACTATACACAGGTATTAGAACAGCATTACTGGAGTCTGAGGAACATACATGCCCAGCATGTCATGAGACAGAGGTTTCTCCCGACGCTTTAGTTGCCAACAAGTTCCTATGCCAGGTAACATGATGACTTTTACGTAAACTGGTTGTAAGAAAAGTCTCTTTGTAGAAAGCTGAAAGGGGAGAAAATACTCATTTACATCTCCTTAAGCAAGGCTAAATCGAATAAGGCTAAATTTACTTTTCAGATCCATTCTCTGTTCTTACAGAAGCTTACAACTCTTTAGAGACAATCTGGCAAATTCAGGTCACACTTTTGTTTAACATCCCCATCAGGCTTCCCCTCCCACAGGGTTTTCGAGTGTTTTACCACCTGGCACACCACCATCTTCTTCCTCTTCTTGGGTGGGGTGTTGTCCCGCGGGGAGATCCGTTGCGTCTTGGAAGTGCTGGCTGGCGCAGGGCGCTTGGCCTGCTTGCCACCCGCCTCTCCCGATCTGGGCACCACCCGGCAGGACACAACGCCTGGCAGCTGCGGCAAGCGGGTCAAAACCACCCGGGGCTGCCTCCACAGCACCTCCTCCAGCAGTTGGGGCATGCGGGGTGGATGATGCTGGGGGACAGCCGTGGGGCTCAGCAGAGGACTCTCCAGAGGACCCTTCAGGGGGTTCTCTGGAGAACCCTCTGGGCTACCCTTCAAGGGACTCTCCACGGGACTCTCTGGTAGGCAGGTGGGGAGGACCACTGCCACCCCACCCTGCTTCCCCTTGGGGTCCAGCAAGGGGGACGTCGCCTCGCTTTCAAGTTGGGTGTTAACACTGAAGTACTTGAAATAGAGAGCTACCAGTCATTAATAGCAGTGTTGGATGTGATGTGTTCATATAGCTGTATGTTGATTTATTTTAGGATGGATAGCATTTACAGGAATACACAAGTAGTTTTACTCTGTGGAGGCTTTTGTTCGTATAGCTACTGAAGTTTCGTATGACCTTTTCGTAAATGTTTTTACACCTCTAGGCTGTGAACAACTTCAGAAATGGAACTGGCTACACAAAAAGACTCCGTGAGCAGGTTCAGCAGCAACAGCAGCAGCAGCCGCCACCGCCACCACCTCCACCACCACTCGTGGCTGTTACCCCTCCTGCTGCTCTGGTGACGGCCCCTGGACTTTCTAAATCTTCCTCTCTGTCAATGAGCAGTTTGGTGGAAGAGAAGGTCAGTTTTATTTCAACATATGCAGTGATTCTTGTATTTCAGTAGAGCTTGTTTCCCAACTGTTTGCATTTCTTCACAAGGGTTGTCAGGTTCCTGTACTGAGGCAACCAGCATTCCCAAGTCTTCTGGGCCCCCCAGGACAATCAACACCCACAACTGGTAAGTAACTATAACTTTAGAATGTCTTTAAAAAAATTATCTTCAGATAAACTGAATGGGATTTTTTTCTTGTTGCTCTCCCCACTCCAAAAGGTCACCCAGTGAGAGCCAGAACGATTCGCTCAGCAGGTGGCAGACCCAGCTGGGAACTGTAAGTATTCTACAGAAATTCAATATATTACTGCTGGTAAACTGTTAAATGAGGCCGTAACACGTAACTTATACAACAGCTGATTTATAAAGAAATAAGTACGCACAGATAGTCATGGAGAATACAAGTGGTAATTAATTTTTAAATGCCTTAATTTGAATTGGCTTTAACGAAGGGGATCCGTGCTTGCAGCAAGATTATTTCAAATAAAACTCCAGTACATGATTGAAAAGAGGACTCTGAAAAATGAATCCTTTTTGAGGAAACCATAATTACATACAAAAATTAAATATAATTAAAGGATCAGATGGAAAGCCACCCTGTTGATTACTGGCTGAATCAGGCTGAAGAAATTGATTTCCCAATAGAAATCAGCCTCCAACATTCTTTTTTCAACAACTGATTTCATACTGATTGAGCAAATTGTTGGAAAAGTCAACGCTGTTATTTTATGACAATTTTTAATTTCTTCAATTTTGTCATCTCAAATAGCCAAGCCGCTTTCTCTCCGTTGGAGAGAGAGGAGTCTGTTTCATCTATCATTGCAGCGTCAAGTTAGTCCTTCCTTTTGATATATATTTGTTATAGACAGATTGTAAGGGAGCATTGTGTTTATAAAATCTTAAAGAGAAATCAAAACAAAACTCAGGATCCATCTCACAGATTGTCTAAAATCTCAAATTCAGTAATCAAGAAAAGAACAATCCAGGGACAAGAAGAGGCCAAATACATCACCAAGAGGCAACAACATCGGAAGCGTATGTGGAAGAAGTTAAAGAGTTCGAGACAAGATCAGTTAGTATCTGTGCAGTACTTTGGAGGCCACAAGGGTGCAGTATTACAAGTATCAAGGAGTGACAGAGGAGCGGTGGGCACTTGGCACATGGGAGATGGGAGTCTCTTTTAAGCATGGGCAGCCTCCACCCACAGTCGCAAAGCTGAGTATAAGGAGAGGAGACTGAGGGAACTGTTGGGGGTGAGGATGTGGAAGGCAAGTATGAGGATCAAGAAATGAGCGTAGTCTCAAATGAACAGAAAGCATGGAGAAACAAGAAGTGCTCGCCAATGTGCTCCCACTTCATTTGCTTTCCTCTTTAAAATCAGGGCAGAGTGTAACAAAGAGTGACACATGTTTTGGGGTTTCTTTAGAAGTTCAAGTCAAGGAGGCCCGCACAGTGAACATGCCCAGAGGACTCAGGCCCCAACACTACCGGCATCAACACCAGTCTTTGTGCCTGGGCCTCCACCTCCCTTGTATCCTCCACCACCCCATGCACTTCCTCTGCCACCGGGGGTACCACCACCACAGTTTCCTCCTCAGTTTCCACTGGGTCAGCCTCCATCTGCTGGGTACGCTGTCCCCCCTTCCAGGATATTCCCCAGCTCCTGCAAACAGGTCATCATCTTGGGTACCAACAGCAGTACCAACAGCTCATTCAAATACCATCCCAATGACACAGGCACCTCCTTTATAGAATCATAGAATCGTTTAAGTTGGAAAAGACCTTTACGATCATCGAGTCCAACCATTAACCTAACTGCCAAGTCCACCACTAAACCATGTCCCTAAGCGCCACGTCTACAGGTCTTTTCAATACCTCCAGGGATGGTGACTCAACCCCTCCCCTGGGCAGCCTGTTCCAATGCTTGACAAGCCTTTCGGTGAAGAAATTTTTCCCAATATCCCATCTAAACCTCCCCTGGCACAACTTGAGGCCGTTTCCTCTTGTCCTATGGCTTGTTACTTGGGAGAAGGGATCAACACCCCCCTCGCTACAACCTCCTTGCAGGTGGTTGTAGAGAGCGATAAGGTCTCCCCTCAGCCTCCTTTTCTGCAGGCCACTTGCAGGAAACTGCAAGCCCAGTTTCCTCAGCCGCTCCTCATCAGACTTGTGCTCTAGACCCTTCAGCGGCTTTGTTGCTCTCCTTTGGACGCGCTCCAGCACCTCAACATCTGTCTTGTAGTGAGGGGCCCAAAACTGAACACAGTATTTGAGGTGCGGCCTCAGCAGTGCCGAGTACAGGGGGGCGATCACTTCCCTAGTCCTGCTGGCCACACTATTTCTGACACAAGCCAGGATGCTATCGGCCTCCCTTATCTAGGAGGGAGTTTTACAGAGAACAACGGAGACTTAAAGAGGAGTAAGTATCTGTCTCAGTGAAGTTGCATTGCTTTTCATTTTTGTATTTCGGTAGCATATTGGACTGCAGTTACACTAAAGCGCATCTGACATAAGCAAAAATGACACAGTGTTTTTTCCAATCTACTTTTTCCTTGTGGATGGTAAGCATCCCAAACTAAAACAAGACAAATGTGATTCTAAAACTTTCCCTAAAACTTGTCGGAATTCTAAACTGGTTTTGCTTAAATAGGCTGTTCACCTTCTGCATTTGCACGCAGTATCCATTTTCTCATATTGGCCATGTTTTGTTTCTCGGTGTCTTTTTGTAATAAAGGTCTAACTACAATTGTTATAAAGGTCAAACTTATTTTAACAGGGAAAAGAAAAAGTCCAAACTTGATGAGTTTACAAATGGTTTTGCTAAGGAACTGATGGGCTATAAAAAGATTCAAAAAGAGCGTAGGCATTTGTTTTCCAGGCAACTGCTTTACATGTCCGTAACGGAGAAGCAGATTGTCTCGAAGAATCAGGAGGAGTTCCACTCCACCTCTCTATCGCTAGGTGGATTGGGTGATTCGAGGGATTAGCAGCGATGGGAGTTTCACATGTAGGTTACTAGCTCAAATATGGCGGAGATGACAGTTGACTGAGCCTAGAAACTGAACAGGTGTAGTCGCTGGATCTTCTGCATCTCCCTATTCTGATTGTAACCCTTACCTCAAAGCACTTTGGAGGAGATATGCAAGAGAAATTGTCTTCTTTTCTTCTGTTGTTCATCTCATGTGGATACATGGAGAGATTTCAACCTGGACTGCAGACTGGTGGCTTTCGCTAGGACGTTGTTGAGATTGTTGAATTTGTCTTAGGAATCAAAAGATCGGACTTGTTTGTAAGGAAATCTTAAATTGGTGAAGGACTTTGAGAGGAGGAATGATGCTAATGAACATACGCGGAATAATGTGAAACGGTTCTTTAAAAACTAATCAAAGAAAAACTTGTGAAGAAAAAACTCAGGGTAGCTGATGATTTCTACCCCCAAAAATCACTTGGGCGGGAGTCTGAAGTTCCACCATATGCTATGAAAGCTAACTATGGCAGATCTGTTGACTTGAGAGATCCATTTGAAAAGGACAGATACAGAGAATGGGAACGGCACTACAGAGAATGGTATGAAAAGTTCTACAAGGGCTACGCTGTTGGCGCTCAGCCTTGACCTCCAATAAACAGAGGGAACTCTTCTCTGGGTAGGTTTGGTCCACCTGGGACCAGACCAGAGAATCTGCCATATGCTCAGGGACGTAGGAAGGATTATCCTGGTGGGCAGAGCCACCAAAATCGTAATGCAGCTGGAAATTACCCTGAAAAACTTTCTAGAGGAGAGGCATCAAAGATCCTACAAAATCAAAAGAGAAGGAGGTGGAAAATCCACTGGGAGATGACAAAGGAAATAAACATAAAAAACACCGGAAGAGAAGAAAAGGGGATGAGCATGAAGGATTTCCCAGTGCTGAGTTGTTAGAAGGTGCGAGACAACCAAGAGAGCTAGTTACAGCAGAGGACGTTAAAACGGTCTCTCTGTTCATGCTCCCAAGCAGAGATGATGCCACCCCTGTGAGGGATGAGCCTATGGAAGGAGATTCTATTGCTTTCAAACCGGTGTCTGAAGAGGAGAAAAAAGAGAAGGATGAGCCAAAAGCAAAAAATGACAAGACAAAGCAGAAAGTAGAAGTGGCTGTTCCCCCTAAGAAAGACAACATAATAGAACAGCTAAAGCTTCCCAAGAGAAGGTGGACACCGATGGTGAAAAACCTCCTGGAGTGGAACCTCCTGTGAAAAAAGTGAAGGAGGAGTAGCCCAAGACAGACAGTGTTAAAACATCTTCCTCTTAAAAGGGTGAGAATATTTTGATACTATCCTGTAAAGAGGAGTTGCCAGTGTGGGAAGCTAGAAGGGGAGTACCTGATCAGCCTCAACGTAATGTTGCGGGATTACTCATCTTCAAGACACAAAGCAGCAGCACTTCAGAAGCTGTTTACCATTTTTCATACGTTTCGTTTGTGCTGGAAAATAACACAATTTTCACAGAAGAATTTAAATGGCTGTAAGTTATGGACATTTCAGGGGGGCTTGCAACGGCCGAAATAGAAGTGTTTCTGGAACATGGACAATTGCATGGCTGTTTTTATCTTTGTTTACGAGAATGTGTATAAACACAAATCAGATGTTCATAAATAAAGTGAACATTCTTTTAGCCTCGTGTGTTCCCTGGCATGACTGTATGACATTTCTAAGTAGCATCTTACCATAAGCTAACACAGATGTCTCAAAAGAAAAAAAAAAAAGGAAAAATCCTGGAGTGGGAGGGAAGCCTTAGTGTTAGTTAGAACTAATTAAAGTAAATGGAAGACAAAGCAAAACCATTCCCTTCTTGTTTGCTCTGACTGTACCTGATTTGGGTTGTGGGTAGCCACAGGGAGGGTGGGAGCCTTGCATCTCTCTTTACGAGTCCTCTCTCTCTCTCTCTCACTGTAAAAGCACTGCAGCCTCAGGTGCTTCTCGTGTTGGAGACACAATTAGCTTTATTCTTAAAGCTAACTCAGGTCTTGCTCTGAAGTGTGGGGGTTTTGTTTTGTTTTATTTTGTTTAATACAGATGTTAATAATTATAATGACAGTTCACAGTTTTTAGTATTTCGTATACAACCAAGATGTTTCTGTTGACCCCTTTGTGGGAAAATAATGGAAGATTGGCGAAGAGGATTGTAAACACGCTCAAGTGACTTGCAGCTGGGGTGTAGAAAAACACATATACCACACTAATTGTTGCTTAGCCTTGTGTGTTGGACAAGTAGAACATCTGTGTTTAGATAACACAGGCCTGTGATAGACTTAGAGGCACCCTAGCGAACATGCTTGAGATTCCTGCCCTGCTACGGGAAAGATCAAAGCGCAGTGGTAAACTACGCCTGTGCGAATCCCTGATAAACAGGCGAAAACAGCAGGTTCGGCCATCCTCTAGCATGGACCGAGCCCCGCGGTGCCTGCATTCCCACCTGTGTGTCTCTGCCCGGGTGCTGCTTTGGGGATACCCCCACTGGCGAGGTAATGAAAATAAATTTACCCTTTGCATTTCATCCGTGCTTTTGTGGTTGTTCCTGCGTCCTGCCTGTGCCGGCTCACCCAGACAGTTTACCCTACTCTGCAGGCCTGCCGAGCATGTGTAGTCTTATTTCCCCCATCTACAATGCAAGAAGGAACCAAGCGTAGAGCACAAGATGCCATGTAACAGAACACAAGTCTGACAGAGCAGATGAGAAACTGGCTTAGCTGTAACTCAAGTCTCAAACGGATTAAAAGAAAAAAAAAAAGCCCAATGAAGAAAAAAAGTGAGGATTTAAAAGACCTGACTCGCTGTCCTGATATTGCTCGTTTCTATCAGTTGTCAGTATTTGTGTAAAGCTTGTGGCTGGAGATTGGAATGTTCTTGCTCGCCCTGATTTTAAGGCTGCAGTGTAATAGTTAGTAGGCAATTAAAGCAAAACCAGCCAAGGTGCTCTCAGGAACAGCAGTAATGTGCATTACATAGCGTCTTTATCCCATGCTGAACAAGGATGGGGTAAGACAGAACTGCCTTTGGGAAATGCACTCAAATCACGTTGAAAATGCAGAATTCAAGACCCCACTGCATTAGCTACTGGTCTCACTCAAGACTGAACAGCTATCATCTGCCTTTGTGAACAAGAAAAATGAAGTCAATTGGACGGACACAGCACACCACAGAAGAGGACAAACACTTCAGGTTGAACCTCAGCAAGACACAAGACATCTAAAATAGTTTCTTCAGCGATGCCTCTTACCAGAGAGAGCCGCGGGAGTTTAACCACGTCTAGTGGAGAAAGAACGCCCTGGGGGTCCAAGCATGCTTGGTATCAAGCAGGAAAGGTGGGCTGTAATGGTTTAATGCTCTTTATTGAGTTAAAAAGGGGAAGCCTAGCAAGGCAGAGCAAAGCTTCAAGTCACCAGTGCCTGGGGAACCACTTCGCCAAGGAAGTGACACCAAGCACACTCTGACCTACACCCTGGTGGAAATTCCAGCTCTTCTGACAAGAGGATGCTGCTGCAGTACCGCTTGTGGGGTCAGGCAGCACAGGGAGCTGCAGCAAGGGCTGGGGACTAACAAGCAGAGCGACGCCGGTGTGCCCAGGCAGTGTGCCCAGGCGGCCAAGAAGGCCAATGGCATCCTGGCCTGTATCAGAAATAGTGTGGCCAGCAGGAGTAGGGAAGTGATCGTGCCCCTGTACTCGGCACTGGTAAGGCCGCACCTCGAATACTGTGTTCAGTTTTGGGCCCCTCACTACAAGAAGGACGTTGAGGTGCTGGAGCGTGTCCAGAGAAGGGCAACGAGGCTGGTGAGGGGTCTGGAGAACAAGTCTTATGAGGAGCGGCTGAGGGAACTGGGGTTGTTTAGCCTGGAGAAAAGGAGGCTCAGGGGAGACCTTATCGTGCTCTACAAGCACCTGAAAGGAGGTTGTAGCGAGGGGGGGTCAGTCTCTTCTCCCAAGTAACTAGCGATAGGACGAGAGGAAACAGCCTCAAGTTGCACCAGGGGAGGTTTAGATTGGATGCAAGGAAAAATTTCTTTACTGAAAGAGTGGTGAAACATTGGAACAGGCTGCCCAGGGAAGTGGTGGAGTCCCCATTCCTGGAGGTATTTAAAAGACGCGTAGATGAGGCCCTTAGGGACATGGCTTAGTGGGTGGTGGTGTTGGGTCGACGGTTGGACTCGATGATCTTAGAGGTCTTTTGCAACCTCAATGATTCTATGATTCTATGATTCTATGACAAGGCAGCAGACGGTCGAGCCGGGTGTACAGAACAGCTGCCTGGATGGGAAGCTCTGCTGCATGAGCCTGTGCTGACCCAACCCTCTTCCAGCCTGGAGGGATGCCAAAGGCACAGTGGCACAGAGCTGCTGGCTCCCTCTGGGCTGCAGGCCCCACACAGCAGGGCATTCACAGCAGGAAAAAAAAAAAAGGTCATTCTGCTAATTTTCTGCACTCCCTGTACTGTCTCAAACATATGTGCTACGGCTGTACAGGCTGACGTGCATGTGGGAGAGCTGATGGAGGATCAGTAGCAGGCGGTTAGCTCTGCCAGCCACAGGAGACGGGGCTCCTTCACCCATCAGCTAGCGTTGAGACTGGTGTATATGTTCATCAGGGGCACAGCTCAGGCACCCTCCTCGCCCATGCAGGACCTGACAGGAGGGCTGGCTGGGCTGCCCCTGTTTCATGGGGATAGCAGGCAAGTACTCTGAGATTTCAAACAAAAGCCACCTGTCAACATTCAATCCAGAGAAAATCCATGACTGAAAAAACAAACCAGCCTAAAAGGCTTGCTGGTGGGCAGCAGACCCTGGATGTGATTTCCTACAGAAAGCTGAAAACTACTGTTACAGCTTATTTGCTGTTGTTATACAGCCACCTATAAGCATAAAGTCAGTCCTTTTCTCCTGCTCACCTTTCTCTATTGGATGTGTGCTACTTTGCTCTTCCTTTTCCTAGCACTACGGCAGTTGCCACAGGATGTAACCACCAGCTAATCCCGGTCTCATCCACTGTGCTCACTGAGGGCAGCAGGGATTTCCTGCTGGGAATACTCGGTGTGGCCAACGGCAGCTCCTTGCAGAAGCAGCAGGCAAGAAAATGAACCCACCATACATTAATGAACCAAAACTCCATTTCCTCTCCATTTCTGGGCATATGCTCCCTCTGCTCTCACAACGTTCCTTATTTTAAAGGGCCCGACCAAATAGAGGACACTTCAACATTATCGTAGGAAAACCAGGACAAACAGATTCATCTGTGCATTTCTGTATCTCTCGGGAGGAAGATGCTGTATTTTTAGGTCATGAACTTTGCAACATTACGGCATGTGATCTCCAGGCATCTGAACGCTTTGAACTGAGCCAAAAAAGCCCCCGAGCTAAGACCGAGAGGAATGCCACAAAGAAGCATCTGTTTTAAGCTGATGCTTTATTTCTAGTCCTAGAGGACACAGACAAAAAAAAGTTGTAGGCAATCCCGTTCCCAAAAGCACACTATGCTTTCCTCTCCTTGCCTTCCCAAAACGAAAGCTTCAGTGATGTGCTTAGTACACTAAGTGAGCATTTCTCACAGCACAGGGCAGAAATAATGGCTATGCCTGTTGCTCATTTTTGCATACAAGTGGATTTGTGACTCACTGCAGACTGCTGACTTCTGTGTGGTGGGATGTTTCGGCACGTTTGCCATTGGAAAGAAGAAAAAAAAAGGATCGGCCACAGCTCCAGCAAACGTTGGAGCAGGCCACCTGCACAGACTCAGTGTAGCTGTATTTGTCAGCCAGTTTGTGAAATTACTATTGCATATGCACACTGCCAGTTCAAACAGCTTGGGGTAGAATTTGCCAAAGTGTTATGGCTTGTTCAGTTCTGCTCCCACTGAAGAAAGACCCCCATTAATTTCAGTGGGAGCAGAATCTGGACAATTTGGAAAGCTTTGGGGAAAAAATGCCTCTCATTAAAGAAAGTTCAAATTTTCCCTTATTATACATGTGGATTTGAAACAGCTCTGACGTTCCAGGGTTCTTCAGGTGTTTTTATACGAAAAGAACTGGCTGAAGTGAGAACTGGACGTGACAAGCTCAATGGAAGGAGTCAGTGGGCACTGACCCACTGATTTTCCGCTTAGGAGTAGGAAAACATCCTGACAATCCTGGCTGTTGGGGTTAGGTAGCAGATCAGGCCTCGTGTAGGTATAGGTTAATGACATTTGACACAAAATCAATCCGGCACCATTTACTCCAAAATAAAACATATTAGGGCATACAGCCCTAGTTATGGGGGGGGAAACACCCCAAAACCAACAAAGAAAAACACTTCTCCAGTTTTATTCACCTAACATCCTGGGGAAGTTTTAGTGTGCAGCACTCCAACCTATTTTCCAAAGTTTAAATGTAATTTAGTAGGCACTGACCTGTAGACTGGAAAAGTGAAGTACTTGTCTGAGAGCTGAGAACGCCTGGGAAGTTTATGATCCTGCACATGCTCATTCAGAAAAAGCAGGGAATGGTTTTAAAGAGTGTCTACGAAACCTACCCCTAGTGATTATTATTACCTGTTGTTTGGAAACATCCAGAGGCCCCCACCACTAGTAGGCACCATTTGTGCTGGCCGTCTCTTCTAATTACCTTACAGACAGAGACAACCCCAAGGAAGAGCAAAGCAGCAGAAACAACTGCACACAACACGGTAACGCAGAGCACAGCAGAGCAAAGTTAAGGTCTCCTACATCCCAACACAGTCACACCCATAAGACTATATTGACTAAGCTAGTGAGCTTGCTTGTATGCAATTTGGTTCAGGTCGTTTCCAATCCACAACTCGCATCCTAATTTTAATCATCCTAATGAAATAAAATAAATTAAAATCGACCCATTGCCATGGAATATTTACTCTTTAGCAATCTTTCTTTTCCAAAAGAAGAATGGTTTGTTGAAAAGTTTTTCAGCTACCTCCTGAGAGCTGAACCTCACTCTCCAGGGAGCTGGAAGGACTGACACAAGCTGACAGCTTACCCAGCTGACTTGAGTGAATTCAACATGTGTTGAAATTAGGAGCAGATATCACTAGCTCCATCTGGATTTAGTCTGGGGCTGCGGTTAGATGTTCGCTACAGAAACAGCAGTGTCACTATCGGACATTCCTGTCCTGGGGCTGCTTGTTGCAACCCCACAGCTCAGCTGGTGGAAAAGTTCACGTGACTGTTCATCTTCTGCTTCAGTGCGGTCGGCTGGCTTAGTTTAAAGAGCCCTGATTGTCAGCCAGAGGCAAATGGTTTATCAGCTCGCAGTGCTGCCGTTTCCGCGACTTAACGATCTTCATCAGCTCAGTTGAGAACTCAGTCGGTATCTCGTTCTGGAAAAACATCAGCTCCCACATGGCCAGGGCAGCGCTGCCAAGCACAGAGCATTTTGTCAGCGGGCTGCCTCGGCCACGGCACTGTGCCCAGGCTAGCCTGGCCATTCCCGGGCTGTCTCGCAGCCCAGGCCCTGCCCACCCACCTCGCGTGGGGGGCAAGCAGGAAAGGGCTGAGGTGGTGTTCCCTGTGAGGCAGGGAGGAGCATGGTGGCTCTGGGCTCTGGCTTGGCCGGCTTTGGCTACTGCAGGCCTGGATGACCCACCAGGGCTGGAAAGTGTGGTGGGATGGAGGGCCCTGCTCCTCAGGGATGTCCTGCAGTTTTCCGTGGGTCTGGCAGCCAGAGAGTCTCTAGCCCCTCTCCCCACAGGGAACAAGCCCTTGGGGCTGTTGGGGCTGATACCTGTCACACAGTGGTACGTGGATCAACATGCTGAAGACCAGTTCCCTGGGGTACTCCCAGGCCAGCACGATAAGTAGGGCATCCAGGCTCGCCGGGGCTGACACCGTGCTGGTGTACTCCAGGCTTTCATGGATGCTGTCGTGGTTCAACCTCAGTCGGCAACTAAGCACCACGCAGCTGCTCGCTCACTCCCCCCCACCTGGTGGGATGGGGGAGAGAATTGGAAGAGCACAAGTTAGAAAAAACCTCGTGGGTTGAGATAAAAACAGTTTAATAATTGAAATAAAATGATAATAATAATACACAAAACAAGTGATGCACAGTACAATTGCTCACCACCCGCCGACCGATGCCCAGCCAGTCCCTGAGCAGCGGCCCCCCCGGCCCCAGTTTATGTACTGCGCATGACGTCACATGGTATGGAATATCCCTTTGGCCAGTTTGGCTGTGCCCCCTCCCAGCTTCTTGTGCACCTCCAGCCTTCTCAGTCGGTAGAGCATGGGAAGCTGAAAAGTCCTTGGCTAGTGTAAGCATTACCTAGCAACAACTAAAACATCGGTGCGTTATCAACTTTGTTCTCATCCTAAATCCAAAACACTGTACCAGCTACTAGAAAGGAAATTAACTCTATCCCTGCCAAAACGAGGACAGATGCACCCCACGATGCTTGGCACCTGGAGGGGACACAGGTGAGGATGGTGCTGCCACTGGAGTGCAGCCATTTCCTCAGCTGCCACCCCCGAAACTTCCCATCCCTCTCTGGTGGCTTAAAATGGCTTTAGGTGCCTGATGCAAGGCAAGGCAGTGCAAAGGCAGGGACAGGCAGGGCAAAGGCGGGGCAAGGCCCAAGGCTTGAAAGGGCTCAAGGGCCAGGCAATCCAGCCAGAGCCTGCTTACATCTGTCAGCCAGAAGTCAGGTTCTCCCATGGTCATGTTCAGCACGCTGCTGGCCACCTGCTTGTCGTAGATGCTGGAGTCTCTCAGGGCTTCAATGGCTGTGAGGACGATGTCTGTCTTCTCAGAAGGCCAGAGGTAATTTTTGCATGCCTATGGGAGGAAGGGAGGGAGGGAGGGAAGACACGTCACATGACTGCCCTGATGGTGCTGCTTGGCCCTATAGAGAACCAGGGCTTGCTGGTGGCCAGGAGGGCTGGAGCTGCTGCTGGGACACTGGAGTGCGGCCCTCGGATAGTCCCTGCTCGGGGACAGCAGGAACTCTCTCACCAGGGACAGTGAGGCCATGCCAGCCCCGCTGATTCTGGGTCCCTTTGCTCGGACAAGTCTCCTGCTGAGTGTGTCTCAGCAAGGGAGGAACTCATTACCATGGTCAGGGTGCTCGCTTTGTAGAGCAAAGAACACGAGGAGGTGCTCTCAGCTTCCCATTCCCTTTGGACCTGTTGATGCTCTGGATTGTCCTCTGACAGCGTGCTACCTAAACGGGGAGGGGGAAACACAGAGCAGTTGGTAGGACGTTCCCTTGAGGCATGGCCAAATACGTTCCAAAGCTTTTTAAGTGAGGCAAACAAGGATAAAAAGTAAGCTCCCGCGTATGAACCTAGCCAAAAGCAGAATGCAGTTCTGGGCTACCTGACTTGAGGTAGCATTCTAGCGTACCATTCCCAAACAACATAGGGCCTGCAAAAATTTTTAGACGTATAGACACTTGAACAGGTAAATACTGTAGCAAGAAATCCAAGGAGCTGCTATTACAACTTCTTCTGTGAGGTCACGGTAGATGAGGAGATCTTGTTCCCAAAGGATGTGGCTTAACTAACCACCGTATTACACTGTAAAGCAATTCATTCATGCTCATTGAAGAAGTTCTGCCAAATATAGAGCATAAAACAATGAAAGGCACTTGAAGTCAGAACTCACTTGGTATTAGCACAAGTCTAATTTTGCAAAAGTGACTGTTCCACATCTAATTATGTAAATACAAAAATCAATACCAAAATTGGCATGCACGAGAAAAGAACAGTTGCTCAGTCCTTCATACTGTAATGTGATTATTATTCATGAAGCATTCAAAAGGCACAGATCTAATCCAGGGTCACCTGGCTAAAACAGCCGCATTAGATCTGAAAACCCCTCAGTCAGGGGAACTACCATCGTAGCAGAAAAGGAAACTGTGCATAATGAGGATCCTTTTGAGCATCCTTTTGTCTTGTAGAATTACTGGTACGTCCTTCCTTCATTTTGTGATGCTTCTGTACTGTATGTATGCATCAGTATTTCTGCCACAGTCTAAAAATAGTTTTCCCTACCATATTCTCACTTCTCTACCACCCCTGTGTCACAGGTTGGTTGTATATAAAACAGCCAAATGTGTCATGAGTTCCTCCCTCCAAGAGCCTCAGCAATGGAGCTGGGTATGGAATTGGTTTTCCTGTCCTCTAACCTTTTTTTATCATGTCAGGACATTTTTGCTCCAAACTTATGATAGAGAGTTTAAATCTTGATGAAAAATTCTTCTGTTTGCTACAGAAAACTGGAACTTGACAAAAGTTGGCATGACTGTTGGAGGGATGGCCCTTACACACTGGGCCCTTGGAAGTATCACAAGAAACACGACGTTTCTCTCTGCGCTCTGAAGCAGCACTTCAAACAAATTGCATTCTGAAAGCTTTGCTACACAGAACGATACTTCATTTTATCTCTGTGATCACTGTTAACATGACTTATCTATATTAACAGGAGCATTACACAGGGAATCTCCCTGGCATCTTAGTTCAGGAAAGCAAACCATGCTAAAGGACAGTACCGAAAAATACGCTGAAGCCCTACGGAAACTGATGCAACGTGATGATGGCTAAGTGCTGGAATAAGGCTGGCGGGTTCTATTGCTCTAATAGAACAAGACTCCAACTGATCTCAGTGGTGTTTCCAGGATCCTTTAAGTGCCTTTTATATAACCTGGAAACCCACTGTGAGATTGATTTTCAGAATACCCTAAATGCAATGGAACAATACAGGATCTCTCATTCTTGCCACGGACAAGTTACTTGAAATCTCACATCCATACCCCCTCAACTCCCAAATGTCCCCATGTACAATGCTTTCCTCCATTTTCCAAATGGCCCTGAAGGAGGGGAAAAAAAAAACAAACCCTGAATCTCAGTAACCGAGATTATTTTCTTTTACTTGAATGTGCAAAATCATTTGGAAGGTAGTAAAGAAGCCTCACAAATCTCTCTTCTCACGTCACAGACTTATTTTGCAAAGAACGCCAAAGCAGCAGTGGTTGCCATGGTTATCTCCTCCTGGAGATAACATTAATGGAAACCAAAACTCTCATCCTGTCTGAGGAATAGTGATATTCAGAACAAGAGCTGTAGCAAGGTCCTCAAACTGCCACGTTCCTGCAGCACTGACCTGGGAGATCCTCTCGGTTTTGCATCACCTGTAAGCTATGCTGACACTGCTGCAGGGGGTCATCCTGCACAGCACCAAGCAGTTGCCCTTGGGAAGACATGCTTTCTTCTCCTCACTCTCCCTCTCAAAGCCCCCAAGCTGAATTCCCAGTGCTGTTCTGTTTTTAAAACAAATGTCAACCAAACAGCCACCTGGAGCAAACCCTGAGGGAAGAGGTTTGCTTTGAACCAGACATCAGGAGTTTCCCTATCCCGCAGCTCAGTCCACGGGCCATGTGGTCAGTATGGATGTACCCTCCAGATCGCTGCATTCTCTTTAGGACAATTTTAGATTTCTCCGATCGGCAAGGCATTTTTTCCTTGCAAACTACGAATACCTCTTACACCAATATATGTACGAGCGTAACAGCAGTGATAGAATGCTTTGTCCTAAGTTTCTGAAATTCTTGCTGCACAGGGTAGAAACTCCTGATCTGGCTCAGGTCAAGCTCGGTTGAGCACTGGAAACACTGGAGCTTGGGCAGCACAGTGTCTGTTAGGAAGCAGGTTAAATTATGCAGAGGAGAACCCCACAACTACGCTGAGGTGGGTTGTTGCTACCAAGGTACTTCTGTGACTTTTTTACTGCACTGCAGTGTAAACACAGCCTGTGATTTCCAAAAACTAAAGATCAATCTTGAAAACGCAACTCCTTGGACAGTAATAATATTTTGTCAATTAAACACACACCTCTCACCAATGGATTTGTTTTTTTTTTCTTTAAACCTTTGCTTCTTCTGCAGTAGCCAATAGTACAGACGACTAATGATATGGCCACAAAAAAGTGGCTTCTGTTTTGTGAGCTCTAAACAAACTTGCAATTCACAGTCTTTAAGATTGGGAAAGCTTAAAAAAAGCTTAGAAACAAAAGAAATACAACATTGTGATAAGAGGCCATTGGTTTTAACTGTTCCCAGAAGGAGGATCTGTTGATAGTATCATGGCAGAGTTTCTATAGAAGTTATTGACCTGTTTATTCCCCACTACAAAAAACAGTAGGCATGAAAAGCAAAAATAAATGAAAGTGGTCAGTGACCTTCAACAGGTATTTGTAATGGCAATGCCCTCATCTGAGTAACAGAGTAATCCAGCCCTCTCTCAATTCCTCGTGCCCCCCCTGCCAAACCAAACTGTCAAAACCCCAAACCCTAAAACAAGGAATTCAAACAATTTCAATGGTGATTGGAAAATCCCTTTGCCACCAGGGATGGTACTTCTTCTCGGCTACAGCACAGATGCTTAGAAACCTTCAGGTTGATGGCTAGTCTGGGGAAATCTTGACTTGTGGCACGCAAACCACCATAATTTATGCTTCTATAAGCAAGAGTGTAATTATAACTGTAGCACTGTTCTTCCTTCCAGACTTTGGCAATCAACATCATTAACTTTTCCTCCCCACTGCACCTGCAGTAATTAGTCACCAGTATTTTAATATTACCTCTGCCAGCTGAAACAATGCTGATGTTCCACAGTGTTCTGTTAACTCAGAAGGACCTGAATGGGATGTACTTGAAGAAATCTAGAGAAAAAACAGAGGGGAAGAAAAAGGAAAAACATTATTTTACCAGCACAATTCTTTTATGTTTACCACACAGCTTTTGAATGGATTATTTCCTCCCTCTTCCCAAAATTCATTCGTAACATTATGTAGTGAAAAAGAAGGGCAGACCTGTGCATGCTGTTATAAATAAAACCCTGCTCCACCATTGCTCCGGTGGATAATACCACTGGACACTAAAAGCTATTTCCAGATTTGGGGATCTTCTTGTCAGGACTCTCTTTGAGGAGCAGGATGAACTGAAGCACATACTCTCTCACACATCAACAGACTCCAGCGGCTTAGCACCGATCTACACCACCATGCAACCCAGCTGGTGGTGTTTTTGAGGGCTTAGTTGGACATCTGATTGCAACATCATTCCATTGCCATAGCTTAAGCAGGTTACTCCTGTCAGGCTATGGCACTGCCTGCTGGTGTCCTCTAGGACTCATATAAAAGAGATGCTATGAAACCAAAGTGAAGTAGGAGCCCTCAAGCCTTTGGTAACCTTGACTACTCCTCAGAGTACAGGAGGCTGTCTGGCAAGCAGGTAGCTGATTATTCTGCAGAATCTTTTTCCTGTATCAGACTGTGATCCTTTTGAGTACTTGAGAGTGTTGTATATCAGTTTTGAGCCAGGTGCAAAGAAATTATCTTTTCCTCAACAAATTAAAAGCATCAGGCTCAGGATTGGCCATTAGTATGGAGAAGAAAATGTTCTATTTTTAAGGACATAACCCATAATCTCTGACCGGGCTTGCAGGTTTCTTATCCTTGCTTCCTTAGAAAGAGGTGGAGTTCTAGGGACTGGAGAACTCAAGTGTTTTCATTGCTCTCAACCAACATGGTCCCACAAAGTCGATTTTGCAGAAATCTACCCATCATTGCCGTAAAGGAAAGAAACAAAAAAGGTTAATAATGCTATCTCTATGTCTCCTGGAAGCTACAGCTTTTCACAGCATCTCCCAAGCTCTGACCATTACAGCTCAAGTCTCCAAACGCCACTTACAGCCAAGCCTTGTTAGTGCTGTTAGCCCTCTGCGGCAGAAGTGGCCTCCTTGTCTTGTGGAGGTGACATGGGTACCCCCACTGCTGCCTCCCTTCACTCTCATGCCTCCGCACTGAAGGCTAAAGACAAAGCATGCATTTAGGCACAGGAAGAGACTCAGCAGAGCGGATCAGCAACAGCCTCCCAAGCTTCAGACTGCAGAGCGGCTGCTCCAGCCATTTTTAGAAACTTAGAAATCCTCAGCATTTTACAAAAAATAATTTAACCCACTTCTGCATTTTATTTTGTCACCATGTGTGAAATATCAAAAAGGAAGACATAGGGAAGGGGGGGGGGAAGAGGAAGTTAGTCAATCCACACAGCAGAGAGAGAAAGGAGGAGCAGAGCAGTGCAGTGTGCTGAAGCAGACAGGCTCCCACGCACCAGAACCCTGCCGTGCCAGCAGCATGGAGACAGCAGTCCAGTCCCCACCGGTGCACAGCATCTGTGGTTTGGAGTTACAGTGGCATGGCACAGATGTCTGCCAAATGACCTTGCAAACCTAAGACACCCTCAAGGTGATAATGAACACTGTTTGTTTGGGACGCTCCAAACCAGGTCCTGAACTGCTATCTGAACAGTTAAGCTGAATCTCTCATGTTTTTTTAATCCAATTACAGTCCAACACTACAGAGATCTCCAAAACTGGAAAAAATCAATAGCACTAACGTACTACAAGAGGTAGAGATGAGGATGCGCTTAGCACATCTGCCATGCTTTTCTCAGTTTGAATCACAGCCTTTAACATTCATTTTGTGTATTAAATTAGGCTTGTAGGAATCCATTGGAGCAAACACTGAGAGAGTGATCACGGAAACCTGTCCAACATGCAAACGTCATGCTGTCAGACTCAGCCTCACTTTTTCCACCAAATACAGTACAAACTCCACACTCCTGTGGACAAGCACCCGTCCTTCCCCCAAACTGGGGCTTCACAATCACATCACAACTTGTCATGCTGACTTCCCTAAGTCAGGCTGGACTCAGCAACAGCCTTACTCCAGAACAGCACTACTCAAAGCCTGCTGGTGTCCCGTACGAGGACACATCAAAAACTTCTGGTGTCCCTGACTAAGAATTACCAGCCTTTCTGCTCTCCCAGGGCTGCAGCAGTCGAATGCCCTTATGGATCCCTGATCACAGTTCGGTGTAATCACCCTTGCATAGTGCTGACAATGTAGCACACACCCACAAACTCTACTACTGCCAGCAACTGCCTGTAGGGTAAGGCAGGTTTTCTTCTACTCATATAAGTTCCTGTAAAGTCAGATAGTAGCATTACTATCCATGGAACAAGGCATGAAATACTTCTATTTCAGTGCTTCCAACCTCTGTCTTTTTTTCCCTGAGAGGGATTAACCTCAGGGTTAACCTCACCAGCAAGAATATATGGCTGGATGCCACTAGATGGGATCCAGAGAACCATTTTCCTCACTGAAATAGGAAGTGATTTTGTAAAGGAAAAAAAAAAAAGGCAAAAAAAGTGTACGAGTAAAGTGCTAGCATCCTCTCTCATTTACCTGGAATGCAGCATGTATCTTCATCTTTCAATCATCAAGAAGAATATTTGTGCACCGAGCCTCAAAGATTTTTGAGTGATTCATCCATATCAAAGGGGAGACCTCTGCAAGGTATATTTAAGACTCACACAGAATTTCTAGGACTGTTGGGAAACCTGCCCTAGTATTCTTGACTACTGCTGACAGCTGCCAGTTTCAGAACTTAATACACAACTTCATAGAATCATAGAGTAGTTTGGGTTGGAAGGGATCTTTAAAGGTCATCTAGTCCAACACCCCTGCCATGGGCAGGGACATCTTCAACTAGATCAGGTTGCTCAGAGCCCTGTCCAACCTGACCTGGAATGTTTCCAGGGATGGGGCATCCACCACCTCTCTGGGCAACCTGTTCCAGTGCCTCACCACCCTCAGCGTAAAAAATTTCTTCCTTATATCTAGTCTATATCTACCCAACTAACTCTAACTTCAACTTCCAATTCTTCATACAGATTCCTGATGATCTTAAAGTCTACTCTTCTCTTCTTCTTCTTGGTCCCCAATTCAGCAATGCACCCTCCAGTCCTCTATAAACAAAGCTCTACTTTTTGAATCCTGGTATCCAGCTCCTCATTAAGAACAATGCCATTGTCTCTTGCAGGCATATCTTGCCTCCTGGTGTACAATGTGAGGAAAGAGTAATTTCCTCACATTCCAGAACTAGTTTTGACAAGAGAATGGGCGCTCCTAACAAAACCCAAGCAAAATCCATGTAGTACTAATAGAAAGAGAGGAAGCCAACATTTCACTTCAGCAAAAAAAACCACTCTTCATATTAAAAAAAACAAACTGCAGGAGATAAAAACTTAGAATTCATTCTGCCAAAGTGGCTGGCCAAATGTCCGAAGTAAGAGGATGGCTCATCAATCAGCTCTCAGTGAGATTACAGATCTCAATTCCCTATCTTAACACCATCTTCTAGTTTTAATCAGAATAACCTGCAATACCACAACCACAAATAGCCCCTTCTTATCTAAAGGTTTAACTTGGAGATCATTAGGATCAAGTTACTACCTTTTTTATGATGCAGGTCAGCATTTTATCTACTATATTAGATGTTACATTCTAGTTTGCATAAGAAGCATGTGCCATGGTACTTTTCAATTCCCCCACCAGAACAGGCATTTCATGTCAACACAGATATTTAATAACTTCAGTATATAGGCAAACCTCAAATATACTCATCTATTTTACATAAAGGCTTTACCTGGGAAGATGACAGCTTTACCTAAGGCAAGACTGGAAGATAAGATACTGACTAGCTCTCACACTCCCAATTGCAAGGCATTCTGACCAAAAGTTTTGCATTCAAACCTTCTAGTCAGCACAGAAATAAATAGAAAGGGTTGCCTGTAAGCCTGCTCCAAGTGAGTATGTGAGAACACAGCAAAACCATTCTCAAGCATGCATTTTTCTTAAATGCTAATAACCTGCTGGACTAGCAAGGAAAATTCTACCTTGTTGCATGCTACATCTGAGTACTTTTTGATTAAATCACTTAGAGAAAAACCTCAGAAAAGCAGATGAAAGTGAAAAGTTTGGGGTTTCTGGCTCCATTTTGTTTTTAAGATGGTTAAACTGGCAATTTTATTGCTTCCACTCTCCGGAAGCATTTTCTTTGTTTAATACCGGATGAGAGTTTAGCTAAGCAAATCTAAGAGGTACTCTTGTTTATTCTCAATGAAGCAGTCATCACCATCTGTTTGCGTTTGCCAAACACACATCCAGTAAGACCAAGAGAGCAAGGGGTCCCATCTGCTCTGTTTCCCTCACATGGCAAGGAGGATGACAGCAACCAGCCCATGTGAGCAGACAGCTTGCAAACAGCCACCGCGCTAAGGAACACAGCCCACTGCTCAGAAATCACTGGCCTGTATAATGGCTTTCCATAAAGGTACAAATGAGAAGGACAAAAGAAGGACCAAGTACCTGCAAGATCAGAGCAGAATGAGAAAGTCAAGAGCGTAACTTGGCAACACTCCAAAATAAAAAAACCCAACAACCTCTTATGAGGATGTCACGTCATCTTGGAAGAGCAGCGCACTTGCCTGTACACTGGCAGGACCCAACAAAGTCTTACTCCTGCGATTTTCATCATCTGTTGTGGCAGGCCACTGGGCAGGCCTCATTAGCCATATACCTCAACAGCTTTAATTGACGACTATAGCACTTGGGACAGACAAACAGATGAAAGGCTAACCGAGGCTGTAAGGAAGAAAGAATCCCATGCTACATCTACATATAATGAGCTCTTTCTGAGTGACAGGGGACTTGTACTCCTGGGGTAAAGGTGTCCATTTTAAATGACAAATCTACTCAATGGGATCGCAGTCTTCACAAAGAGGCACTCTTACTCACCCTGCCACAAAGACGGTGAAGAGAAAGGGAACATATGAAGAACACCCAAAACTGAGCTGGGACGGCCGCCAAAAGTCTCCAGGCACATCAGACCACAGCACACTCCACATTTCTTCACAGGTCTACTTGGCTACTGGCTAAATAACTACTTTGCCTCCCTCCCTCTTTTCTTTTGCAGCCCTGTCCATTGCTGACAGCAGCCTACTGCAAACTGCTTACCATAATTTAGCTTACTAAATGCAGTAATGCATTCATAGAGACAGGACCCAATAAGAAGTGGCACAGCGAGGAATGGGTTTTTTGCCAAACTTGACAAAGACACCCCATGCAAATGAAAGCCCTTATATTTGAAAGAGGACAAGCAGCTTTAAGAACAGGGGCACAGGGGGAAAGCTTAAAGAGGCTCTGTAGCATTCTCAGTACTGTCCCCTGGAACAACCTAAATGAAATCAAGGTGCAGTCTTCCTGATTTCTGTCCCTTATTTCCAGACACTGAAAAAACAACCAAAAAGTGCAACCCCCTCCAGACTGCACACACACATTAGTATTTTTTACAAGAAAAAAACGCATTAACCCTGACTCTAAAACTGTCCTCTCCAGTTTCTAATGAACTTTCCAAGCACCTCTTCTACCTAACATTTCATGATTCATACATGCACTCCAGTGTGCCAGATGAGCTGGCTCAGCCACAGGCAGGGGAGGAGGTGGTGGGCAGGAGTGTAAAGCAAAGGGAACAAGAGGGACCTCAGGAATGATGGAGGCGGATGAGAGGCACCTGCCTCAAGTGTATGTATGCAAATGCTCAGGGCCTGAGAAAGTGGAAGGAGAGCATGGGGGACAATCAACAGTCTGGCAGAGAGCATGTGGGTCAGGAGCAGCAGAGAGGCGGTGCTGGTGGCACGGTGGTGGCAGCGTGTTACAGCCTCCCGTGTGGGGGAGAGGAAGTGGATGAAGTCTTCCTGAAAGCACTCGGGAAGGTCTCTGTGTCACATGCCCTGATTGCAAGACGGCAGGATGCAAGCGGTCAAGGAGGTTTCTGGAGGGCATCAGGGACAGCTTCTTGCTACAGGCATTGGAGGGACTAGCCGGGGTGATGCCCAGCCTGATCTGCTGTGCAATGAGAGGAAAGAATTGGTTTCAGGATGTGGTAATCAACGGTAGCTGTGGCTGTGAGGAGCACGAAACAGTGGGGCTCAAGATCCTGAAAGGAATGAGGAAGGAGAGCAGCAGAGAGTGGATCCTGAACTTCAGGTAAGCACTCCGCCTCTGCAGGAAAGCGATAGCTGGGATCCTAGCTGCGAAGGGCCAGGGAGGTGAGGGAAGCTGGCAGACTTTCACAGAGAGCCTCCAGCAAGCACAAGAACGGTCCATCACAATGCTCAGGAAAATGAGCAGACGTATGAGGAGATGCCTGTGTGTGGAGGGACGCAGCCCACGGACACAGCTCCTCTTACTTTCTCGCTGACAGATGAATCTGTAGATGGAATAAAGAGCATCCGAAGCCACGTGGCTGCTCTCTTCTTCCTTGCAAGAGCTGAGAAGGATGAGACATCCCAGCAGCTGTCCCAGGATGGGGATCTGGATCTCTCTGTAGCAGCCACAGCTGAACTCGTCTTGCCAGGCCTGGGGGAGAGAGGCAGAACAGCAGAAGGGTTGAGGCAAGGCAGGTGGGGCCGAAGCCCTGAACCCAAGTCGGCCCAGGGCTGGATCTCAGGTGAGTCAGAGCTTTGCAGGGCCCTGCTGAGTGCAGCTCTGGCTCCTGGCAGAGGGGGGACTGGGGAGAGGAGCCCATGGGACCAAGACCCTCGCTTCAGGGCAGGGCCTTGCTGAATGCCCCAATGCCTGGCAGGAACCCTGAGCTGCAGGCTGTTCTGGTGCACAGGAAAGGGGACATGTCCTGGCTGGAGGCTGCCCGGCTCCTTACCTCCAGTGAGGAACATCTGGCCAAGAAATGGCTCAGCCTCTGAATCCTCCTCAAGGCCCTTGCGTGCACAGCTGCACTTTTGGAATTGGTGAAAGTCAGCAGCATCTGGGAGGAGAAGAGAGCAGCTGCCGATCTGCCTCGTGAGCTGACACCCACGCCAGCAGAAGCAGCACTGCTGGACTGCCGGCTGGACTCACACGGTCCAGGCTCAGGGCTATGGCCCCCTGGGAAGCCAGGAGAAGAGAGCTTCAGAGCTGGGCTCCCCGTGCAGGACGGGCAGGTCCCAGTGGGTCTCTGCCCCATTTGGGTCTGGGGAGGAAAGCAGGGGAGACTGGGAAGTGGGGGACAGCAGCACCAGCTGCCACCGCTGTGATGCCAAAGGAGAGGGGCCAAATTCCTCCCATTACTTGGGAAAGTCTGCGGAGGGGAGAGGGGCTTTGACTGCAGCCAGGGGACACCAGGCTCCAGAAGAGCACAGTGGGCAGCCCCCGCTCCCCCAAGGGAGGTGGGCGTCCTGCGTGGCACTGCGGGTGTGATGACCACCCGCATCACCTCCAGGGTGATGAACAGCCCCTGCCAACCCTGCTCTTTGCAAATGCCAGACCTTCAAGATAGTCTGCAGCTCCTCGCTGAGGCCAGAGGCAGGAGAGCTGAACACCAACACGCGTAGCATGCTGTCCATGGCATCCAGGGTCTGCAAGGAGGACGAAAGGTGGTGGCATCTTTCGGCAGGCCCTCTCATGCCCAGGAGATGGATCTGAACTCCCAGCACCAAGGAGGACAGCCGTGCTGCCTCGCGGTGCCTGGGGAAGGCCTCAGGGCAGACAAGCCTGGACGCGGCCAGGCCCATAGGAAGGGGACAAAGGGATGAAGGTGGGAAAGCAAAACCGAGACCCTGACCTGCCTTGGATCTCCAGTCATCTCCTGGCACGGGGCAGCCAGGGAGCAGCCCAGAGGGACTGGGGGCTCACCCAGCGCTTACCTGGAAGTAGAGAGAAGCATCCAGGCCCTGCATGTCCTCTTCTGGAGGAAGCAAGAAGACACTGGTGAAGCAGGCATGTATGAGGCTTTTCTTTTGGCCCTCCAGCACTGTCTCCACTGAGCTGCAAAGAGAGAGAGGTCTGTCGGACACTGGTGCTGGGAGCAGTGCCTCGAGGCCTCGGACAGGTGGACATAGACCTCTGGGGCAGGGGTGCCCAGGAGGGATGGGCAGGTACCTCAAGGCAGCGATGGCATCCATGGCAAGCTGCCACACTGCCGTGCACAGGTGGTCCCTGGGCTCCTCTTCCAGCAGTGCCTGCAGAGCACAATCAGGATAAGGGACCTGGCAGCCACCAGCACCCAGTGCCAGCAGACCCAGTGTGGTCCCTGCCGCCCTGGGTGCTGGGGTCTTTGCTGGCAGGCCTTCTCAGCAGCACTTGAGTCCCCTCGGGGTGTCCACGTACGTTTGCTCCTGCCCAAATGCTGTCCTTGCCGCGTGCCAGTGACCGGGGACCTTGCCCCCTTCCCCAGACCCTCCAGGTGTCCCCTCACCTTGATGCTCTCGGCCAGCTCAAATCTGCGGCAGAAGACATCCAGGCCCTGCAACAAGCCCTTGTGCCTGGCAGCTCTGCAGAGGATGCAGATGCACTCGAGGAACCGCATCTTCTCGGTCTCTTCCTGGCAGCCAGGGGACAGAGAGACAAAGGGGGAGTGTGAGAGGGCGAGACATGGCCAGCGGGACCAGAGTACTGGCGGGGTGCAGAGCCGTGCGGGAGAGCAGCTCTGCCTAGCCAGCAGTGCCCCTAGCAGCAGGCAGCATAGCCGGTGGGTCCCATCAGGAGACACTGGCACAGCAGCAATAGAAATAGCCACGGTTACCTTTTCTGAGCTCTTGAAAAAAGCCTGGATGAAGTCCACCGTTTCCTGTTCCTCTTCATACACAGCTAGCCAGCTGGCATCTAGCAACAGAGGAGGGCAGGGAGGGCTGTAGAGTGGAGCTGCAGGCAGGAGTGGGCAGAGGAAGGAGCTCTGCCCTTCGTCCCCATGCCCACTCCCCAGGCACAGTCTCCCTGGGGGGGTCTCAGGGCTGGAGGATGCGATGCTGGAGCCCCTCACTCACCTGCCTGCACCAGCTGGACCACACACACCTCATCGGGCTCTGGTGGAGACCTGCTCTCCTGGGGAGCCCCCACCTCCTCCCAGGCCACCCTGGGGTGGCTAAGGGGTCTCCTCTCTGCCATGCTGAGGGATGTAAGAAGGCGGTAGGGATGGGGAAGGGGGAAGCCTTGGGGAAACGCCTTGGGTCTGCCGGGAAAAGACGCGGGGTGCGCTTGGGGGGGGACTCCTCGCCAGCTCTGCACTCCTGCCCTGTCCCGTCACTGTCCTGCTGGACACTGCAGGGTGGGGCCGCGCTGGCTATATGCAGTGCCAGGGGGTCAAATGGCAGGGGGGTCACAAAGGGACCCACTGTGACCTGCCACCCAGGCAGGGAGGGGCAGGGTGGCCCCTAGGGACCTGAGCCCTCTTGGGGCACCCCAAGGCAACCGTTCACCCTCACGTCCCCTCGGGATCTCCCTGTTGCTCTGCAGTGTATCCCGCAGCCCTGAAATTAAAAGTCTGGGATTTACTCAAGCTTCACAGAAACCATGTTTTTATCACTTCATCTCTTCTTCTCATCTTCTCACCAGGAAGAGCTCATGCAGGAAAGAGGAAAAATAAAATGAAACAACTTCCCCTGAGTTTACCCTTTTTAGGATTTGGGAACCTCCCAGAAATGGAGATTCCCCTCTTATGGTTTGTTTTCTCAGTCTGGTTTGTGGCCATGATGGAGAACTCCCTCATTGTTGCGCTGGTGGTGGCTGACCACCATCTCGAGCCCTCCATGGACACCTTCTGGGCCACCTCTTCTGCCTGACCGCCTGCTCCCCTTGTCAGCTTCCATGAACAGGGAGAAGCCCATTTCTGCAGGAGTTCTACAATTTGAGTATTTTGGCCAGTGGGCAATGTTGTCTCCAGGCAGGGGTTGGAGATGGGGTTGGTGTTTAGCAATATGGAAACTTCTCTGCTGCAGCACAGTAGGAAATGCCACTTTCAGCTTTCAGCTCAGAGCGGGGCATGAAAAAAAATGTGAAGCCAGTGTCCTGAGTGTTTCTATCTCACCTCAGTTCTTGTGGCGCTAATGAAATTTCCCAAGTGTTTCATCATCTCATGCTAATCATTAATGATAACTGCGATGACAGTATGCCGGCCAGGCGGCCGAGTTCTCCACAGATGCTCTCTTCACGTTTCTACAGTTTTCAGCAGTTTACAGTTACATCCTTTCCTCAATCTCTCTCAGCACCAGGAAGCAAAAAGGTGTCGACACCGGCTCCTCTCATCGGATCGCTGTCAGTATTCCCTGGTTTGACATCAAGCTGGCTGTTCAGCTCACAGGTCACGCTCTGTTTGTTCTCTGGTTCTCCTTGTTCTGTTTCTTTTTCTTCTGAACATCCTTGCCAAGATCTACAGAGAAACCTGAGCATGACATCAGTTGGCTGCAGTCATGCAGAGGGACGCCTGTGGTTGCAAACACGTTCCTCTCTCTCCCTGGCTTTCAGGATGCCAGGTCTGCTCCGGATCCATCTTGTTCTTTACTCTTGAAACTTTATTTTTATCTTTTTTTTTTTTTTTAAATATTACTTAAGGAGACCTATTTCTATCTATCCTAGCAGAGATAATGAGAGGGATGGCTCATGGGCATGACTCATTGGACGAGTATTGCCTTATATGGTATGTCCTGGCCCCCATTCACACCACCGAGGGTGTGTTAACAGCACAGGGGGTGATCCTGTTCACCCTCCCCAACCTCTGGGATGGCTGGGCCCCTTCTGAAATCTGATTTGCTTGACGTCAATTCTCTCTCTCTCCCTCTCCATGTAAGTAATCTCTTTTCTCTGCTGCTAAATTGTTGCTAAATGGCTTCACTAATGATCAGTTTATAGTAACCTGCAGTGGTACAGACCTACATGGTTGTTGCTGTTACTCACTGTTTCTGTATGATTGATGACTGTTATTATTGATTGCTGCCACTGCCTTTGATTGACACTGTATTATTGATTGCTGTTAGTAATTTGTATTGCGTTGCTAGGGGTGATTTTGTAGTATCCTGGCTAGTGGTTAGAGACAGTGCTGCACTGGTCGGATGCTCCTGTGGGCGCAGCAGCGACAGTAAGGTGCCCTTGTTGAGGGCACAGCCATGCAACTCACAATTTGACATTGCGGTGTATCTGTCAGACGTGTGTTTGTTCCCCTGGGAATTGGGGTTTCCTGGAAAAAAGGGGTGGCGGAGCTGTAGGAGAGCGGGCGCTCAGAGCTTCAAACTTTGGAGATGAAGCTCAGACTCGTCGCGTGGCCGAGCGGGACCGTAGCGCTCATCCTGCCTCTGGTCACACCCAGGTGCTCTGGTTGTTTTGCCTGGGAATTCAAATTCCTGGGTTTCTGTTATTTTAATTTCTACTGCTTATTATTTACTTGAAACTATTTAGAATAAAAACTTGAAAAACAGCTACTGGCATAGTCTTTGGGAGTAAATAATGTGTCTCATCTACTCTAGCTACTATTAAAACTTTACAGGTGGCAATTACTCCCAGTTTGGACTATAAAATTACAAATAGCAGAATATAGCGTACTAATCGGGAGAAATATCTGTAAGGAAAACAACTCTAGTTAATCGTAACAGATAAAAAAAAAAACTAATTAAAAATAAAAAATAAAACATCACGGGCACTAGTTAATCCCACTTAGTAAAGTAACGATTAAAACGTTAGAGTGTAAATAACTAAAAGAAATATTATTTATGAGGAACGACAAAATTTAATTGGAGCGATTACTTAATGAACCAGGCAGTAATTATTCCCAATTTGTATTGTAATATCAAAGAAAAATAAATTTAGAAATCCACTTTAAGTGACAAAGGTAGAAAATGAATGGGGAGTCATTAATAGCTAAATTTGAACATAGACATTATTAAATAAATTGCTGGCATTAATGACTCCCGATTGGAAACAAAATAATGGACTTCTGGCATATAAAACGGAAGTAGAATTGGAAAAGGCATTGGGAGTCTTTAATGCTTAAATTATAACATACGTTTGAGTAGGTTCAGAGGCAATGATGACACCTGCTTAGAAATAGTAATTAAAAAAAATTACTAAATAGTAATTGAAAAATAGAAATCGAAGCTTTAGATTTTTACGTGAAGAGAAATAAAAATGAGTCACTCTATAATGGCTACATTTAAAGGCAGAGATTAAAAACAATTCACTGGCGGTAATGGAAGACTATGTATTTACTACTATGAATACAATTAATTATTATTAAGTACCCATTAGAGGTATAATAAAAGTAAAAGTAGTGCAAATTAGATTTGATTAATACACAGTTATGTTAAATCTTAAACCCATATTTTAGATCACTAATTGGTCATCATTAGTGCCTGTTATTTATTTAATAACAGCAATGCTTAATTTATGCATTAATGATGCCCAAAACAGTATTATCATAAAAAAAACTTCAAATTATGTAGTGGAAATAGAATACAAATTGGGAGCAGTTTATTATAATTACATCTTATCGTAATTATGGTAATTAAAGTGCTCCTAACGAGGCTTCAAATTCATAACCTGCGATGTAATTAAACCTTCCTCTTGTGTCAGGCTCTTCGTTTTTTGCCTTTTGTCTCCTTTTCATTTTTCCTGAGGCAGTATTAAATGGAATTCTCCTTGGGTGCAGTTAATGCATTTGTTGTATTTTATATGATTACTTAAATAGGTGACATTATATTATTTGCATGGCCTACTTAAGTAATTCAGTCAGGCCTCTGACAGTCGTGCTCTATGAGCCAGCAATCCTCCCAGAAGTGCTTCTCAGCCCTCCAGATTCAAAGAATCAAAGAATACCTTGAGTTGGAAGGGACCCGTAAGGATCATCAAGTCCAACTCCCTGCTCCTCACAAGACTACCTAACACTAAACCAGCTGACTAAGAGCATCCTCCAGACACTCCTTGAACTCTGACAGGCTTGGTGCTGTGACCACTTCCCTGGGGAGCCTGTTCCAGTGGCCGACCAGCCTCTCAGTGAGGCACCTTTTCCTAACGTCCATTCTGAACTTCCCCTGATGCAGCTTCATTCCATTTCCTCGTGTCCTATCGCTGGTCACCAGAGAGAGGAGATCAGCACCTCCCCCTCCGCTGCCCCCCTTGAGGAAGTTGTAGACTGTGATGAGGTCACTCCCCAGCCTTCTCTTCTCCAAGCTGAACAAACCAAGTGACCTCAGCCGCTCCTTCTAAGTCTTGCCCTCAGGACTCGTCACCGTCTTGGTCACCCTCCTCTGGACACACTCTAATAGTTTGATGTCCTTATTCTATTGAGGCGCCCAAAACTGCACACAGTACTCGAGGGGGGGCCGCACCACTGCAGTGTAGAGCGGAACAATCACCTCCCTCGACCAGCTCGCTATGCTGTGCTTGATGCACCCCAGGACACAGTTGGCCCTCTGGGCTGCCAGGGCACACTGTTGACTCATGTTCAACTGGCCATCAACCCAAACCCCCAGAACTCTTTTCCGCGGGGCTGCTCCCCAGCCTCTCCTCCCCCAGTTTGTACGTATAACCAGGATTACCCCGTCCCAGGGGGAGACGTGTGTACTCATGTACATGTGACATCAGAAACACCTGCACAGGCCACCTGCCTGCTTGTGCCCTAAACAGCTACAGAGCCACCAGTGACGTCACAAGCACCAGGACAAGCCAGGGGCCGGTTCCTAACCTATCACCTACTCAGGCACATGTGACATCACAAGCACCTACACCAGCCAGGTGCATGTTCCTGCCCAATCCTGCCTGTTCATCCACCTATGACATCCATCACTAGCAGCTGCACAAGCAAAGGGCCTGCTCCTCTGCTAAAACCTTCTTGGGCACTTATGACCTCAAAAGCACCTTTACAAGCCAGCTGCATGCTCCTGCCCTAATAGCTGCAGAGCCACCATTGGCATCACAAGCACCTGCACAAGCTAGGTGTTCATTCATACCCAAAAAGCTACTTAGACACCAGTGACATCAGAAGCAGCTGTACAAGCAGGGGCCTGCTCCTGCTGAAGACTATCATAAGTTTTATTGAATCTTTCTATATTTTGTGTTTGGAAAAGCAACTACAAGAACATCTTGATTTAAGAAGTTAGCCTCTATGTTAACGTTATATATGGGTTGCTGTGCTACTTGTTATCCGAGGCTGGGTTGCTTGAAGCCCCTATTCTCTGGACCATGTCAGCCTTAGTCCTTATTTTCTGAACCACAACCAGAGCCCCGAGGTTCTATTGTATATAGGACGAGTTATTTGACAGCCTGGCAAGGTAGATATCTAGCTGGCCAACTTGGCAACAAAACCTACTTTTAAGGTGTCCTGAAGTGAACTGTCTTCATTATAACACTAAAAGACATACCCACAGGTCAAGAAGACCCTTGCCCAGGTGAAGACCCTTCCCCTGCGCAAGCGTAGTAACAGAAGAGAATGACGCAACAGATATTATAATTACATGTAAATCACTGACCAATCATTGTAACCGGGAGTGTACTACCTTGTAATTCTTGTGTATAAATGTAACGGTGATCTCGGCATAGGTCTGCTTGATTTGTGGAAATTCCACCTTGCACCCGGTGCTGCAATAAAGAGTGCCTGCTTTCTAAAACTCCAAATTGAGTCTTAGAGAGTTCGTCATCTGCCGACTTACGGTTACACTCCTGCCCTACCACCTACTCAGCCACCGACGACATCAGATGCACCTGCACAAGCCAGGAGCTTTCTCCTGCCATATCGACTACTTAGGCACTTGCAACACAATAGACAGCTGAACATAGATGGTTCCTACTCCAGCCCTATAACCTACTCAGGCACATGTGACATCACAAACACCTGCACAGGCCAGCTGCATGCTCCTGCCCTCACAGCTACTCAGCTGCAAGTGACATCACAAGCAGCTGCACAAGCCAGGGGCCTGTTCTTGGCCTAACACCTACTCACCCACCAGTGACCTCACAAGCAGCTGCACAGCAGAAGCATCCTCACTTCCAAAACCCCGGCTTTTCCCCCTCCATCTCCCCCTCTGTCTCCCATCTCCCAGTGCTCTCCTCGCTCCCAGGCACCTTGCTCACCCTCTCCACGACCTCCCAATGCCTCTGTCTGCCTCTGTGTTTGTGTGGCAGATGTTACCTGGGAAGCATTGTCTCAGCCGGCTCACCTGCATCTCCTTCTCCCTCTGTTGTCATCGTTACTGCGCCAGCTGTCTGGTGCACTTTTCGACCTCCTGGGCCCTCTCGTCCTGCCTCCCTTCTGCTGGTAAATCCTGTTCCTGCAAGAGAAGTGACAGTCAGTCGGTGTCCCCTCTGTGGCATCTTACCTGCACCTTCCTGAGCTGGACAGCTGGAGGGAACTGCCACCGTCAGCCCCGGCTGTGCTTGAAGACTTCTCCTGGCACAGGTGTGGCTCTGGGTGTGCTTGGTGCGTGCCATGCTTCCTGAAGGAGAACAGCAACACTCAAAGTGACTCCTGGGCAATGTCCTGCTGGGAAGAGCTGATGTTAAGGCAGGTTTGACACAGGTCCTGAGACTGGTCCAGGGGTTCTCCCTGTCCCCCAGCTCAGCCACAGGTCCCACATCTGGCTCCTTCCTGCAGGACTTTGGAAAGCCCGCTCCCAGCTGTGAGCACCAGGCTGAGGGCCCGGGGCAGAAACGGCCCCCACCCCCGAGGGCCCCAGCCCCCAGCTGGCCTCTGCCCCCAAACTGCTACAACTTCCAAACAGGCTCTCCCTGTAACTCAACTGTCTTCAGTTTTTAAGAAGAAAAAACCCTGTATACTTCCAGATTCAGTAGTCTCAGACTTTTAGAGGGCTATGTGGCCTTCAATTCTAGAGCAAAAGAATTCCCATTACAGAATTTCAGCCACCACCGCCATGATCGTCTTGTCAGTGACCCACAAACGCTGCATTGCGAGATATGTGACGGCTAACAAAAAGTATCCTATCCTCCCCCCCAATCTTTTGTTTCCCTCATACCCTCAGACTACTGCAATCCCCTCCAAAGCACCGGTCACTGATGTGACTGACAGCACTGTTGATAAGGGAGAACTGTCACTAACCACGCACCCACCTGTTAGTCCTTTTGCCTCTGTGACCGAGCACGTCTACATAGACATCTCTGCCTGACAGGAGAAGACCAGCCCGAAAACAGTATCTTAGGTTTTCTTGGCTCTAGTGAAAGCAAACAATTTGGAATAATGATACAAACAAGTTTCAAGAGAAAGCAGGATAGCAGAAGAGGCAGAAAAGGTGATCTGTCTCACCCACCTCTAATTTCAGAGGAAGTTTCAAGGGTTTTTTCTTTTCTTCTTTTTAACCACGGCCCAGTGCAAGTGAAAAAACACACCCCTGCTCTTTAAGGAGAACTGAAAACTGCAAGAGTAAGACTGTCGAATCTGTGTAATTACTCTTCTTTCCAGGACACATTGGTCTTTTTTCTTTTTTACATCTCAGTGGAGAGCTTTACCTTAAAATCACTGAGTTCTGATACGGGAATAGCAAAATGCCCTCTGCAAATCTTTGAAAAGAACAGTACATTGAAGGAAAACTGTTCATATAAACTCTAAATGACCCATTTCCAATGTCAAAGATTATAAGGCTTTTGATTACCTTCACCATCTTCATCTTCTTTTTCACTTTCTTCTGATGACACTAGAATGACTGTACCTCAACATAACATTAAACAGTTCAAGTACTCTTGCAAATTACATAAAATCCAAAATGCCCTACACAGACACCTACGGGTGTTGTTATTACCATCACACTAACGACACAATAGGTCCTGCAAAACCTGAAGACAATCAGCACAGAGGCGCGTACGTGTCGGTCTTGTTCTGTCCTTGTCAGAACTGCTGGGTGACTTGTCATCAGCCTCAGTGCCTGACAGCAGGCAAGACTCTCTCATCTGGCTTAGCTCAGAAGCAGCTCCTAGGAAAATGGCTATTTCAGAAAGTCAGGTCTCCTTATGTTGGAAAGTGTTATTTCCCACTGAGTACTGAGATGACAGCTCTTAGTTATATATCCTGAGAGCAGCTTCCACCGACTGTCCCCTGCTATACACCAACAGGAACAGCACTGTCTTCTCCCACGGCCATCTCCATGCTCGGGAGGAGCTGCTCACACAGCCCTGGCAGCCGGCCTTGCTGCCTGGAAATCCTTGTTATGCTGTTACGCTGTGGCTGTACCCAGATCACTGTTCCTCATTCTCAGTGACACTGCCCATTTTATGTATTCCCACCTGCCCACAGCCAGCTGTTGCCTTCTGTCTCATAAGCATTTTGGAAAAGCACCCTTTTTTTTCTGAATATCTGCTTTGACCTCGCTACAGTACAGGCCCAGAGTCCATGACTATGGCTGGTAAAGTATGTAGCGTTACAGAAGTGTGCAGGGATGGAAAATACCCAGTGGTTCAGCTCGTTTCAATCATTTAAGACAAGGCTTTTGGCTAGAACACAGTCGAGAAAATTTATAACCAGAACTAACCTAAACTCCCACCTTGATTGGCAGCTCTTTCTTCATTCAGTTCTTTGCATTTCTTTCTCTCCTCGGGAGTACATAGCAAGATTTTCCTTATTAAAAGAAACAAGAAAGATCAGTGTACAAATATGCAGAAAACCTGACATCCACATACTGGGTGCCTACACAGTAACATTAGCAAGGCCCTGCCTATACACAAAAGATTAATGTAGTTTTCCTATGCAGCCAGCTGGGACACTGGGCCAGCGGAGAGACGGCCTTCAAGAAGGGCCGTTGCACAGCATAGAGCTGTTCTCTCATCAGTGCAAGGTGTGTGCACAGCTCTGCCATCCCTAAGTACTCTCATGGGGTCTGGGCCTGCTCAGGGAGAGAGGGAAGGGGAAGGGAAAGGAGGGAAGGGAGGAGAGGGAAGGGGAGGGGGCAGGCCAGGAGGGGAGCTGCCAGGAGGGGAGCTTCCCTGGATTGCTCTGGATTGGCAAGTCTTTTCTGAAAATGCGGGTCTGTCTGTGCTGCCAGCCACAGCCCTCCAGCTGCCTGGGCTGGGAGAGCTGCGTGACGGGAGCTGCTCACATCGGCCAGGCCGGCACCTGGCAGGAGACAGGGCTCTGCCCCCGGTCCCACCACCCATGCTGAGCCCAGCACCCAGGGCCTCCCTCAGGCCTTGCCTTCCCCCGGGCGGTGAGGAGGAGAGGCGCCCTGTCCTGGCGTGGCCCAGGGCATCTTCCTGTGGCCAGAAGGAAGGACGGAGCCCCCGTCACTCTCCCCACGGGGGCTGACCACTGTCCTTCGCTTCTGTCCCTGGGGCTCCCCAGCACCGGCAGGCCCCACAGAGCTTCAGGGCCAAGCAAATGCCAGGGTGCCAGGGGCTCCTGGGGCTCAGGCCAGCTTTGGGCATCTCCAAAGCTGAGGTGCAGCTGCCCCTTCGCTTCTGCAGCTGCAGTTGTTTGCTACTCCCTTAGTGGTCAAAACTGTTTCTCTTGATGGCACAGGGACTGGACAGAAGCCACTTCCCTGTTAGTCTGGGAGGACTTCAGGGAAACGAGGAAGCCACAGCATGCACGCAGGTATGAGGAAAGCGAAAAGGAGCCGTGTCAAGGATTTTCTGCTGTTTCAGGTCTGAACTCAGGCATTTGTGTGCATCCCAGCACTAAAGTCAGTTTTTTTTCCTCCAAGCTGCACAGCTTTTCCCCAGCCAAAGTGAGTTGGGCTGAGCTGGCCTTTGGAGTAACTCGGCTCCTTTCTTTTTGAATTGTGTGCCTACACTTTCCCTTTTTTCCAGCAATTGCTTGCTTGCTTGCTTGCTTTCTCCCCCCTCCTCCCCCAGTTCCATCCTCTTTCAAAGGTAATTATGATTTGACTTTCTGGACAGATCATCGAGTAGGTAGACCCAGGGTATAAGTCTAGGCTGGTCTATACCTCCAGAGCTGTAGGCTGAGCTGTTCTACCTTTAAAGGCTCAATAGATATGGGCTCTGGGTAGAGTTACCGTTTGCCAGTTATTATTTCTTTTGGGGACCTGTGACAGTGATGGTAAGGTCGTCAGCCTGCAGCTCTGCAGCAGTTAAAACTACCACTGGAAGAATTTTGATGGCGGGTGCTGTTCTGTGTGTTTCGTTTTCAAGAATCATTTCACTGAGCTAGAATTATTTCTATGCGATTAGGTGATGGGGATCTTCTTGCACTGGTCTTCTGTTTCTGGAGCGCGTCCTGACAGCCTTTGTCATCCAGAGCCTTCCTGTCTGTTCCCGAGAGGAGTGATGGCCATGAGGGGGAATGACTCCTGGGAGTAATGGCTTCACCACTAGGCTTGGATTTAGTGAATCCGCATGGACAAATGGATGTAGCAGGTGCTCCATCCAAGAATTCTGATGTGCTGACACTCTGGAGTGAATTTGGAGGTGTTTCCTCCTCCTGCTTCTCCTCTTCCTCTTCCCTCTTCTTCCTCCTCCTTTTCCTCCTCCTCCTGCTCTTCTTACTCCTCCTTTTCCACCTAATCCTCCTTCTCTGCCTTTTCCTCCTCCTCCTCTGCTCTTCCTCTGCCTCCTGTTCTTCCGCCTCCTTTTCTTCCTCCTCCTCTTCTTCCTTTTCCTCCTTCTGTTCTCGTTTCTCCTCCTCCTCCTTTCTTTTGCCTCCTTTTTTCTTCCTCCTCATGCTTTTTTTTAGTCTCCTCCTCCTCCTTATTCTGTTCTTCTGCCTCTTTTTCTACCTCCTCTTCTCCTCTCTTCCTCATGGTCTTCCTCTCTTCCTCCCCCTGTTCTTCCTGTTCTTCCTCCTTTTCCTTCTCTTCCTGTTCTTCCTGTTCTTCCTCCTCCTCTTCCTCCTCTTCCCCCTTCTTCTCCTGTTTCTCTTCCCTTTGCTCCTCCTCCTGCTCTTCTTCCTCCTCCTGTTTCTCCTCCTGTTCATTCTCTTCCTCCATTTCTTCCTCCTCTACCTCCTGTTCCTCCTCCTCCTCTTGTCCTTCCTTTTCCTTTTTATGTTCCTCCTTGTACTCCTCCTCTTCCTGCTCTTCTTGTTCTTTCTCATGGTCTTCATCTTGTTCTTCCTACAGTTCTTCCTCCTCCTCCTCCTGTTCTTTTTCTTTCTCCGTTTTGTCTTCATCCAGTTCTTCCTCCACCTCTTCCTCCTTCTCCTTCTCCTCCTCCTCCTCATACGCCTCTGCAGGTTTATCCTCTGCATGTTCATCCTCCTCCTGTTCTTCTTGTTCTTCACAGTCCTTCTCCTTCTACCCCTCCGCCTCCAACTCATAGAATCATAGAATAGTTTGGGTTGGAAGGGACCTCTAAAGGTCATCTAGTCCAACCCTGCTGCCATGGGCAGGGACATCTTCAACTAGACCAGGTCGCTCAGAGCCCCATCCAACCTGACCTTGAATGTTTCCAGGGATGGGGCATCCACCACCTCTCTGGGCAACCTGTGCCAGTGTTTCACCACCCGCAGCATAAAAAATTTCTCCCTTAGATCTAGTCTAAATCTACCCTCACCCCTTTAGTTTAAAGCCATTCCCCCTTGTCCTGTCGCAACAGGCCCTGCTGAAAAGTTTGCTGCCATCTTTTTTAGAAGCCCCCTTTAAATACTGATAGGCTGCAATAAGGTCTCCCCGAAGCCTTTTTTTCTCTAGGCTGAACAACCCCAACTCTCCCAGCCTTTCTTCACAGGAGAGGTGTTCCATCCCCCTGATCATTTTCGTGACCCTCCTCTGGACCCGCTCCAACAGGTCCATGTCTTTCTTATGCTGAGGGCTCCAGAGCTGGATGCAGTGCTCCAGGTGGGGTCTCACCAGAGCAGAGCAGAGGGGCAGCATCACGTCCTTTGACCTGCTGGCCACGCTTCTTTTGATGCAGCCCAGGATACGGTTGGCTTTCTGGGCTGCGAACGCACATTGCTGGCTCCTGTCCACCTTTTCATCCACCAGTACCCCCAAGTCCTTCTCAGCAGGGCTGCCCTCAATCCCTTCATCCCCCAGCCTGGATTGATACCAGGGGTTGCCCCGACCCAGGTGCAGGACCTTGCACTTGGCCTTGTTAAACCTCATGAGGTTCACATGGGCCCACTATCCTCCTCCTATTTCCTTCTGCTTTTCTTCCTCCTCTTCCTGTTATTCTGTTTATCCTCCTGTTCTTTATCCTCACCCTCCTGTTCCTTCTGTTCCTTTTTCCACCTTCTTCTCTTCTACTTCCTCCTCTTCCTCTTCCTTTTCCTTCCCCTCCTCCTCCTCTTCATCTTCTCCTACCTCATATTCCTCATTTTCTTTCTCTTCATCATCCTGTTTTTTCTCCTTGCCAATTGCATGAGATTCAACGAGGCCAAGTGCCGGGTCCTGCACTTCGGCCACAACAACCCCATGCAGCACTACAGGCTTGGGGAAGAGTGGCTGGAAAGCTGCCTGGCGGAAAAGGACCTGGGGGTGTTGGTCGACAGCTGGCTGAACATGAGCCGGCAGTGTGCCCAGGCGGTCAAGAAGGCCGATGGCATCCTGGCCTGTATCAGAAATAGTGTGGCCAGCAGGAGTAGGGAAGTGATCGTGCCCCTGTACTCGGCACTGGTAAGGCCGCACCTCGAATACTGTGTTCAGGTTTGGGCCCCTCACTACAAGAAGGATGTCGAGGTGCTGGAGTGTGTCCAGAGAAGGGCAACGAAGCTGGTGAAGGGTCTAGAGCACAAGTCTGATGAGGAGCGGCTGAGGGAACTGGGGTTGTTTAGCCTGGAGTAAAGGAGGTTCAGGAGAGACCTCATCGCTCTCTAGAACTACCTGCAAGGAGGTTGTAGCGAGGTGGGGGTCGGTCTCTTTTCCCAAGTAACAAGCAATAAGGCAAGACAAAATGGCTTCATGTTGTGCCAGGGGAGGTTTAGATTGGATGTTAGGAAAAATTTCTCCACCGAAAGGATTGTCAAGCATTGGAACAGGCTGCCCAGGGAAGTGGTTGAGTCACCATCCCTGGAGGTATTGAAAAGACGTGTAGACTTAGGGACATGGTTTAGTGGTGGACTTGGCAGTGCTAGGTTAACAGTTGGACTCGATGATCGTAAAAGTCTTTTCCAACCTAAACGATTCTACGATTCCATGATTCTAGTTTTGACGGCGTCAAAATAAACAAAAAATCACTTCTAGGGGAGTTGGAAGCCAGTTTTAATTTTCAACTCCTCTTCTTTCGCTGGAAGACATTCCAGAACAGCCACAAAATTACAAGCTCAGAGTTGAAACCAAGCATTGTGACTGACCTGAATTTTTTTGTCCTTTTTCGTTCATCCACTGGTAGTTAGAGGAGGGAAAAAGGGGATTTCTTTCAACAGAGAACATGTCTTTTCCCCTGTCCTTCTTCTTCTTTGCCAGTGCTCTGAATGTTGGTGGTTTTATTGTTGGTGTGTTTTGGTGCTGTGTCACTGTAGCAATAGCTGTGATGGAGACACTAGAGACCATAGGACAGGTATAAGATGCCAGTGGTGATCATCAGGCTGGAGAAGCCAAAGGAAAAAGCAGGGGGCTGGAGTTGCCTGGAGAGAGAGGGTCCAGTTTCCAAACTAGGTCAGCTCGTGTCCTCATCTCCCATGCAGGAGATGAATCACACACAGGGACTGCAAAGCAATGTGAGCCATAGAAAAAGGTTTGCTTAGCTCTGGATTGCCCAGGGACATTTAGTTGGAATTCAGCCCTTGCCAGCGGGAAGGAAACATGCCCTGCAAGCCCACGCTGAGGCATGAGACCTTGCCTGGGGCTAAGGGATATGTCAGGGGACGTAGATGAGACCCCCAGCCCCTGGAGTGGCAGCTGGAGGATGGGTAGGTCAAAGGACCCTGATGGGAGCCCTGCTCATACAGTGGACCAACGGGCACCTTCCCTTGTCACACAGAGCATCCCATGGGCTGGAAAAGGGATGCTCTGGAGAGTTTCTGGCAAATGTCTGGAGATGAGCTGCTCCCCCCCGGCTTCTCCCAGGGGCCATCTCAGCTCTGGCGCCCTTCCCAAGGACAGCCCCACCAGGTGGGTGCCGTCAGCACCGCAGGAGAGAAGAGGCAGCAGCCACAGCAGTCAGCACTGTGGGAAAGCTGGCACCCCGGAGAGCCTCCCAGGCTCTCCAATCCCAGCCTAGCCCAGTGTGTGTGAGACAGTGGCCAGAAGAGTGTTTTTTTAATCTAGGCTACCTACTAACTAACGATCTGTGTGAGAGTACAACCCGATCCGGTGTTACGCATGACATCAGCGCTGTGAAGAGATGTGACGTTCCAATGGAAAATAAGAGAGTTTGAAGACGTTTGAATAGCTTGCAGGAATAAAAAGGGGAAGCACTGTACATAGAATTAAAAAATACAATACCATAAAATAAATGTCTGAACCTTCTGTGACACGTCATTTCAAAGTGCATGTCTGCTTGGTCAGGACGCTGAACCTCCACTGCACCCACATCCATCCCTGACCAGAAGGGTGTCGGAGTTTCCCTTTGTTCAGTGTCGACGACGGAGCGGGAGTTGCGATTCCGGAGTAATGACAGATCTCAATATGAGTATGGTCATTCTCCTTTATTTACACTTATAACAGGGCTTATATAGTTAACTGCTATGGACACGCGCTACCTGCAGCTTGCAGATAGGTTACAGCCTTGTGTTCACGCGCATCTATCCTCTAGCAGATTGGCCCGTTCTTTCTGATCATGCGAAATGCCTTCATGGTCTTTATCTTGTTTTTCTCCATCCAGCTGCACATTCCTTTCTCCGTTGTTTTCTGCTTAAGTGTCTTGTTATGCCGGGTGGTGCAGTGTTTGCTCATTAAAATCAAACTCAGGAATGTCCGTTAGTGAGACTCCCATTCCCACATCTCCCCCTTTTTGTTTTACTAGAAACACTGCTGAAACCGGTCTTTCAATCATTTTTCATATACATTGCAACAAACAGGGTACACAAAACAAAAATGCATATAAATACTATTACACATATCCCTCTTAGCTTGGCTAGTCCTTTTAACCAGCCATGAGGAGGAGCTGTCTGATACCCGCAAGTCTGCAAACGCAGCAGCCAGGGGGTCTTTCTCCCCGGTCACTCCCCCATCATTCACCGGAACGGATGGGGTGGCTGGGCACGCTCTTCATAACAACCTATAATTGGTTAATCACAGCTGTCCACGCACTCACAACACCTTCGGACACGCTCTTCATAACAACCTGTAATTGGTTAATCACAGCTGTCCACGCGTTCACAACACCCTTCTCATCGGTAGCTGCCGGCTGGTCCCGCCGATCTCTGCCTCCTCCTTATCCCGGGTGTTGTTCCGCTGTTGTTGTTCATCACGTAGTGAGGCTCCTTCTTCTGCTCAGGGAAGGATGGTCAAGGTCACCAGCCGTCTTTGTCAGCATATCCCTGCTACTGTTAAAAACATGGGTTGCTCATGGATACTAGATCGTGCCCCTGCTGTACCAGCCACTCCTCCACAATTCCCCCTTCTTGTTTTTGAGCAACCCAGACTTGATTAACAATTTTCATAATTGCTTTCTTCACACAGCTAAAAATTATACAAGAGCATATACTTATTACTAATATAACAATTAAAATGCGTAAGCTTTCTTTTATTAAACTTATTATCCAAGATGGCAGTTCCCCAAATATATTCTTAAGCCAGGTATCGAATAACCCGTGATCTTGTTGAATATTCTTGGTGTGGTCCTTTAACCATTGTAGCTGTTTGTGGATTGACTCCCCATGGTCAGACAGATTCATACAACACATCCCTTCAAAATCCTCACACCCATGTCCTTGTGCTAATAACAGAAAGTCAATAGCAGCTCTATTCTGTAAAATCGCATGATGGAAGCTATCCTGATCTGCAAGTAATTTTTCAATAAGCTCTGTTGTCATATCAGCCTGCTTTTTAGCCCAACAAGCTAATTTCCCTACCTCATTTAGGGCCCTCGCAGCTGCAGCGCCTGGTACAAATAGTGAAAGGAAGACTTTTTCGGTGTCGCTAGGCAGAATTACGTCATCACGACAGTCTGGGGAAAGACCCGTGGCGGCTCTTTTTCGTCTTTGTTGTTGCCCTTTTCTTGTTATGGTTTTCCACCAATTTTCTCCTGGGGCCAACAAGGTCAATTTTCCTAAGTAGCATGGCCCTCCTACAGCATTTGCTGGGATACCCTGCCAGGCCCTGTCCCCACATATTAAAAATACCTGTGGGGGCAACGCCTTTGGGGTACCATTGTTCCAGATCCCTATTCCTCCCTTTGTTTCCGCTCCAGCCGCTCCTAAAGCATAGCTATTACCACTGTCGTTGGTACCACAAAAATCGCCCGCATCCTGATACTTGTAGTAAGATGCGTGAGAGGTGACATTAGTCCACCCTGTCCAATTTCTTGCCTGGTAGAAGTGGATACCCGTCTGTAGGGGTCCCCCAAATATAAAACATGTCTGAGTCCAATTTTTAGATGTATTTCCAACTCGCATCGACCCTAATAGTTCCAACTCCTGGGGATTCCAGGGTAGCGAGTGATTTAATCCTTTTATCAAGTTAGCACTACAGTTGCTAGTTGCAGTCACATTAGTACAACTGCCAGTACTGAACCTGGCAAAGTCACCTTCCTTATATCCAGGCATACCTAACAAACAAGTCCTAAACGGCTCAGTTGCTGAGGCGAGGGAAAGGCAAAACGCGGGCTGCCCTGTTTTATTTGCCCAGGTTACCCACATATTTTCCCTTGGGTTAATGCGATGTATAGTTGCTGACCCTGGGATTATTAAGATTAGCCCAATTACGATCACATCTGCCTGGCTCAACATTTTCTCTTCTAGGCGAATTGCCTTTCTTTTTTTTGTTGGTTGGTTTTTTTTTTTTTTTGTTTTTTGTTTTTTTTTTTTTATATAAACAATAATCAGTTTGGCAGTTTCGTGGACTGCATTTCGTGTCCAGTGGTTATTAATATTTTATACAGCACTATTTTTTTCAGATAGCAAGTTTCAGATCACCTTTGTGCGCGCGTGCACCGGGCCCACCACTTCTTATCACAATGGTAACACTGACACAATACTCACGGTACACACCGTAGGCACTCTTTGTTTTTGTTTTTTTTTTTTGTTTGTTGGGGGGTTTTTTTGTTTTTTTTTTTCTTTTTTTTCTTTTTTTTTTTTTTTTTTCCACGTATCGCCCCCCACAAGCAATCGACAAAATGACTATACGCTTCAGTGGCACCTTGCTGTACAGAACTAAAAGATGGAGTGGACGAACCGGGTAAGGCTAAAAAGGCATCTAGCACCAGTTTGGCAGACAACTGCAACAAAGCAATAGGAAAAACCAACTGAGCATTAATATCATTAAACCTTCCCGTCCCCGTTATCATTTCCGCGGTAATCCCATAGAGGGGATCCCCCTGCGTTTGATGCTGTGCCGCAGCACTTGCCGCCCGCCGTGACCATTCCGACCCCCACAACAAATACTGCGTAGGTGACAATAAAAGCCTCATAAGGTTTTGGCAGTCAGCAGGGCACATCAGGTCAGCCGAAAAAATCCAGATTACAATTTGACGTGAAGCTTCTGATTTTATCCCATACTGGGACACAGTGTTTTTTGCTTGCTGTAGGATTTTCCAATCGTGAGGTGCCCACTTATTGCCGTTATTCTCTTGCAGCACAGGAAAAGCACTCGCCCCCAAGCTGGATGCCGCTTGCCACTGCCCGTCCAGCATAGCGTCTCTAGCCACTTCGCTCCAGCGTCTGGGCTGAACCGTCACTGGTGGTCCAGAGAGGCAAGGGGGTAGGGATTCCCCTGATGCCCCGGACAGGTGCTCCATCCCTCCCCTCTGGGCTGTAATTGTTAAGTCCTGTAACTGTTGCACTACCTTCTTCAGGAGCTCATTAGTCTCAGCCATACTCTGTTCTTTGCTGTCACCCTGTGGTGGAGTAGACGCACCTGAAGAGACTCCTAGAGGCGGGGCTGTTGGCCACGGAGGGGTTAACGGAACCAGCCGCTCCTCCTCTCCGGGTCGTCGCTCTTCCGCCACCGTCTCAGGTGAAAGAGGGGCCCCGTTACCGCTAGTTTCTGCATCTTTGCAGTCCGTAAGCGGAGGGTACGTTTCAAGCAGTTCAGAAGCGCCATCACCCCCCAGAACACTATACTTGGCTTCCAAGGCAGTTCGTTTGGGGGTACCCGACATACCTCGGACTGCCGACGGCCCAAAGAACCGAAACAGTCCAGATGTTGTATTCTTCGGTCTATCAGGCAAGGGTTCTGGGGCTAGCATTTGAGTGGCTGCACAAGCCACCTTTCTTTCAGCTTTCATGGCTTTTAAAGTCTCTGACACAGACCTCCATAGTTCCCGCACTGTTTTAATCTCCTTCTTTGACTTTTCATCCCCCGTGATAGTCTGCTCCCACATAGTATTGCCAAGCTCTCGCCACTCAAGGTCAGAAAAAATAGTTTGACTGTCCTTAAAATGTCCCCAACGTTGTCCTAATCAACGTACATAATTGTTTTACCGTTGTCTCGATCCCTCTCTTGGAGAGGATGCTTACGAGCAACACAGCTGCCGCCTCTGTTTCCATGATAGCGGTCGCTCACTGGGAGGCAGTTGGCCAGACTGCTCCGTTATCTTATCCCCCTCCGATCATCGGGATAGTACAACTCCCAGCCGCTTTTCTCCCGCTCCCCTTCTCTCGCTGCTCTTACCGCAGTCTCGAAGATATGCGCCGAACCATCCTCTGCTACCAGATGTCGGAGTTTCCCTTTGTTCAGTGTCGACGACGGAGCGGGAGTTGCGATTCCGGAGTAATGACAGATCTCAATATGAGTATGGTCATTCTCCTTTATTTACACTTATAACAGGGCTTATATAGTTAACTGCTATGGACACGCGCTACCTGCAGCTTGCAGATAGGTTACAGCCTTGTGTTCACGCGCATCTATCCTCTAGCAGATTGGCCCGTTCTTTCTGATCATGCGAAATGCCTTCATGGTCTTTATCTTGTTTTTCTCCTTCCAGCTGCACATTCCTTTCTCCGTTGTTTTCTGCTTAAGTGTCTTGTTATGCCGGGTGGTGCAGTGTTTGCTCATTAAAATCAAACTCAGGAATGTCCGTTAGTGAGACTCCCATTCCCACAGAAGGGGACAGAGAGAGAGGCACAGAGTGACTTTCCAGAAACAGCATTTGGCTCAGGGGGACGTGCAGGGCAGCAGGCACCCCGACAAACCGATAACAAGTGCCCACAGGTCACCTGAAAGAACAGGTGTGGTTTTCTGCCTGAAACATGTTTCAGGAATTGCTCTGAGGATTTTTTCTTCCACCGTTATCATCTCCACTGCCAGCTCTTCGCAGTGACAATCAAGCAAAGTGAATTCAACCTGCAAGGGCTAGGAGCAGAGATGAGGCTTATTCCAGAGCAGGAGGGAGATTCCCACTAGAGCTGATGAGGTTGCCCAGGCCAGGAGGACTGTCACAGTGTATGGCACTGGCTGACACCAAGGATGTGGGCCAGCTGGCGTGGGCCAGGTGGCGTGAGCAAGGCTGGGAAGCGGGGTGCTGGTGCCGGTGCCAGGCCAGCACTGCTCGGCCAGACCCTGCCTCCTCCCAGCGCCACTCTTTCCTCTGTCACTCTGTGGGCATAGCCAGTCATAGGCAATGCAAGCCCCAAGCCTCAGCCACCGTCCGAGGCCACCATCCTCCTTTAGCCATGAGCAAGATCTCAAACTCCTTTTCGGCTATAGGAGAAGGGTTGTTAATAGAAATGGATGCACATGGCACAGTCTAGTCCAGAATAGCCACAGCTGCTAAAAGCTTTCCGTGTCCTGGATTGATGCTTTTCAGGACCAGCTCCTGGGTCCACTTGCACCGAGGCTAGCGATAGCTGTATTTCAGGGAAGTAATTCAGGTTTAATCCTTTGTCCCCCGACCATCCCCACAGGCCCAGCAGCACAGAAAGTCACAGTGGGCTGCGTTTGAGCAACCCGCTCCACTCGACTTGTGGCAAATGTTGTGTCTGCATCCCTGCTCTTGTGTTCTCCCTGTAGGGTCCTGGTTTAATCAAACAAGCTGTTTTCCCTGGAAATGACCATCGTGGCTAAAGAGGGACTCCTCTTGGTGGACACCAGCCAAGCTGTGGGAATGTCTCTGGCACATATGCTGTTCCGGCTTTCAGTCCCCAAGATGCCGGAATTAAGGCAGGTCCAACAGGAAGAAAACTGGCCATTTTTACTGCAAGAGGGGAGGAACCACCAGCACTGAGGAGCCGTTCGTATCCTGCCAAGAGCCGCATGGAAATGAAATGTGTGGTGAGCTTAGGCAGGACTACTCATGTCCATGGAGCAGCATGCTTGGGTATTAAGGCTTTACGACAGTTGGGTATTATGGCTTTATCCCACTTGAGTGTTAAGGCTTTCTCCTTGGCATCCACGGCTGGATGAGCACCAGAAAGCAAGGAAGGAGATCCTTCGAGGCGCCAGGGGAGGGGAGCGAGGGGAGACTCCCCAGCAACAAGACTTTTCACTCTCTTTATTAAAAAAGAAAAAAACCCCAAACGGTAAATTTCCTTCCAAGGACCCAAGCACAGCACGTCTCCCTGTAGCATACGATTTATTAGGTGCACTTAAGCAGTTTGGTATTTGTTCTGAATGTTTAAAAAGAGGCAACTGAATGTTACGGGGTTTTTCCCAATGTTTTGAGAGAGTGCTCTGAAGGACTTTATCTCTGCCTCGCTTTCAATGGCGCGTTTCCCTGGCAGTGCAGTAGCATCTCTCTTGGGCAGTACAGCTGGCCAGATGTCCCTCCTAATTATGTAACCCACAAAAAAAACCCTAGTCAAATCATAACTGTGTATTTTGGAGATAGAGAATTTAATGGTATCAATTCACCGCTATGTGAATTAAATCAATGCAAAAGGAAAATCAAATACCTGTATACCAGAAGTGGTTTTTTTGGATGTACATAAACATACGCACACCTTTTTAGCATGATGTGAATTACTGAGATTTGTTGGGTTTTTTTCATTTTCCTCTTTAAAGTTTTACACTTCACTTTCAGCTTTATTGACCAAGCAAGCACGATGTGCAGCAGCAGCAGTGTCAAGGGCTGTAGCTGTTGTGGTGGATCTGTAAGCATAGATTCTGATGACGGTACAACCTTGTCCTGCAGCCTCGCAGGGTTATCTCCCTGCAGCAGTGCTGTAAGGAAGTGTTGTGGTTGAACCCGGCAGGCAGCTAAACAGCGCACAGCCGTTCGCTCACTCCCCCCCGCCTCCCAGTGGGATGGGGGAGAGAACCAGGGAGCGGAAAAAATAAAATACTTGGGTTGAGATAACGACAGTTTAACAGGACAGAAAAGGAAGGGATAATAATAATAATAATAATAATAATAGTAATAATAATAATAATAATAAAAATAAAAAAATAATATAAAAAATAAGTGATGCACAATGCAGTTGCTCACCACCCGCTGACCGATGCCCAGCCAGTTCCCGAGCAACGGTCACACCTCCCCTGGCTAACTCCCCCCAGTTTATGTACTGAGCATGACGTCATATGGTATGGCATATGCCTTTGGCCGGTTTGGGTCAGCTGTCCTGGCTGTGCCCCCTCCCAGCTTCTCGCTGGCAGGGCATGAGAAGCTGAAAAGTCCTTGACTAGTGTAAGCACTACTTAGCAACAACTAAAACATCGATAAACACATCGATAACATCGGTGTGTTCTCAACGTTATTCTCATCCTAAATCCAAAACACAGCTCTGTAGCAGCTACTAGGAAGAAAATTAACTCTATCCCAGCCGAAACCAGGACAGGAGGGGATGAGACATTTTCCAACACCAGCGGGAGTGTTTACTTTTATGCTAAGAATGAGCTCAAAATTGCATCAATTAGTCTTAATACTGATTTTAAGTGTTCAAATCACTCTAGCTTTTAAAGGAGGTGGTGTATTTCGAGCTGACTTGTTTACCTAGAATCCTCCTTTAGCTCAACGACTGTCCTATCCCTTATCCTGACTGACTTCCTCTACTTTCTTCTGTGCTATTTTTTTAATATGCTGAAATATAATTTGGGGTTTTTGTTTTCCAGAAGTCTTGTTGTAAGCGTCTTGTGGTGCTCGAGAGATACCCCCCCAGCCCAGATTTGCCGGCCGGTCGTGAAGTGTACTGATGGTAAGGGGCCAGCCCTGTGCCAGGAGGCTCCTGGCTCTGTCTCCAGTGGGTGCCCTGCAGGTGCAGCGGCGAGGGCTGTCTGGTGGGGAGAGTCCAGGGCCGACAGGGACCGGGGACGTTTGTGGCCCTGGGGAGCCCGTCCCAGCCGGGGAACGGAGGGGGAGCATCGCGGAGCAGAGCCTGGGCAAGAGACGTGGCACCATCCTCTGGCACACTGCCCCTCCGTGGGGCAGCCATCAGCCTGCGGGACAGGGGCTGGGGGGGCTGCAACCGTTTGGGGGGGCTGCCCCCCCTTTATTTTTCTAGCAGAGCTCCCCTTTTTTTGGGGGGGGGCGTTTACTTATGCAAATGGCACTTTTAAAATAACGAGCTGCCAGTCGGGGCCGTTTCCCTTGTTTTGTGGCTTTTTTGGGGGTGAATAAAAAGGGGTGGGAGGGGGCTGGGGGGGTGATGACATCATTTGGGGCACCCCAATGTCACTAGGGGGGCGATGATGCAGCAGAGGAGCAGGTGAGTGGGGGATGAGGGGTCCCCCCCAAAAAAGGGGAGTCACATCCCAAAAATGCCTGAAAATTCATAGGGGTGTATATTAAAAAGTATTAAAAACTGTAAAATGGATGTGAGGCACTGAAATAGAGAAAAATCTCTCATTTGTTTATATATATATATATATAGAAAAATAATACTCATTGATATATATAAAAGGATTTCAAAATAAAGACCTGTATCTACTATGTTATATAAAGGATTTTAGAATATAAAAAAAAATTCTAAATAGAGATATATAGGGTTTTAAAATACAAAAATAACTCGTGTATCTATAAAAAAATAAAGGACTTTAAAATGCAAAATAAGATGATATATGAAGGAATTTAAAATAGAGAAAAGTCTGAATAGATGGAGCTAGCTGCACTTACTGTGTGTTACGTAGTAAGTCTTAAGTAGGTATTATATGTAATCTAAATAGAGATTGGATATAAGTGTAAATATATTTATCTAAGTCTAAATAGCTATAATTTTAAGTAGATATCTAAGTCTAAAAAGATACTAAAGTGTCAAAATAGATAAGTCTAAACAGATAGCTAGTCTAATGAAATGTTCTGTATGAGTGTAAATAGATATATAAGTCTAAATAGATATTCTATATAAGTGTAAATAGACATAGTCTAAATAGATATATGTAAGTGTAAATATATAGAAGTGTAAATATAATGTATAAGTCTAAACAGATATTATGTATAAGTGTAAATAGATAATATAAATAAAACATATTCCTTATATATATGTGTAAATAGATGCATAAGCGTAAATGTCTATGCTCTATAAGGTTTGCAAAATGCAAAGAAACCCTGTTTTTAGAAAGGATTTAAAAACTCACCCTCCCTGTAAAGTCTATTGAAGATGTAAAAGCGCTTTCAAAAGCTGCCCCTTCCCCCTTCTCCTTTTTCCCCTTTTCCCATCCCGCATCAGCGTTGATTCCCCCAAACAGGGACTTTCCCCTGTGGGGCTGCACACGCAGAGTGGGAGCTGCCGCCACAGAACAAAAATAATCCAAAACGCAAAGGGGACCCCCCCACCCCAGGGTTTTGGGAAAAAAACCAATTTGGGGCTCACGGGAAAGCCAAATCGGCCTGGATTTGTGTAGCCGGAAAGCGGGAAAAAAACCCAAACCCCTCCCATTTTCATGCAAAAAGCCAAAAGCAAAAATCACCAATTTTTATGTTGTGGAAAAGCACCAAAAGAACCCAGAATTGAGTATTTTGGAAAAGCAAACCCCCAAATTGTCATATTATGGAAAAACAAAAAAAAAACCCAAAAAACAGTGACCAGAAGTCGGTACTGCAGCTCAGAAGCCGCGCATGCGTGGTGGCGTCCCTGTGATCCACGCTGCCGTCTGCCGGTAACGGCGATGCGATGCTGCGGTGCCTGTAGGGTGGTGCTGCCACGCTCGTTGCTGCCTCCCGGTAAGGCAATGCTGCTGCTGCCCCACGTGCGCGGTGTCAGCAAGCACTCGGCAAAGCGCGGAACTGCGGCGCCGGTGCCGCCCCCAGGCACGCACTGCCCGGCGAGTGCTCGCTGCTGCTGCCGCCTGGTGGCCGCAGCGCGGTTCTGCAGTGCCGGCACTGCACAGGTGTGCAGCCGCCACCTTGGCTGGTGCTGCAGCATGGCGGTGTGCCAGGCGCGATTCCCAGTGGTGGGTGAGGGCCGGGACCACTGGTGAGGTGAGCGAGCCCCTTTGGCAGGTGCGGGGGTGTCTCCTGCCTGCTGGCCGCCCGGGGCTGGCGGGACGGGAAGCTTCAAACCTCCCTCTGTGGCAGGCTCCTGGTCCGCTGGACGTGAGCCAGGTCAGGGCAGCCCCAGGGAGTTATCCGAGAGCTGACAGAAAGGAAGAGGGGAAGGACACCCTCCCTGGCACAGACGCCGGGCACCTCCCCAACTCGCCAGGGCTCCCCCTGAGCCTCTCCTGTTCCCACTTGCCCCATGCAGCTGCCCCCAGCTCCAGCACCTCTCCTGAAGCCTGTCCCATAGCCCCAGGTCTCCCCCAGGCCCTGTCGTGAAGGTGACAAGCTGGCCCTCGAATGTGCTTGATTCTCCCTTAACGCAGGTGTTGTTAGCAGCAGTGCAGGGAAAGAGCAGCATCTCCAGAAGCCCCTGCGGAAGGAGAGGATTCGGCCAGGGGCGATCTACGGTAGTAACGGTGGCTGCTGCTTCTTTCCCTCTCCCAGAGGCCACGCTGGGGATGCGGTTGTCCGTTCCTCCCCTGGGGATGCCATTGACTGCATCCGCCTCAGGCTTGCGTGGGTTGTCTCTGCCCGGCCTCGCTCTCCTCACAGTGTGGGGGTGAAAAGGAACAGGCGGAGCACTTGCTGGCTGTCGACAGGAGCTGCCTTGGCTGAAGCTGGAGAGGCCAGACAAAGGTAAAGAAGACAAAATTGAAGGCCATCCGGCCGGCAGCTGCCTCCCGCTGCAGGCAAAAGAGAGCCTGCCTCTCTGGGTGAGGAAGGATCCCTCTTCGTAGTTCGCAGCAGGCCAGGCCACCAACGTGCACCGCAGGGTCTGTATGCATAACCCAAACCATGGTACAGCCACGTAGTGCACGGGCGAGCAAGGCTACGCGTCTAGGAAGCCTCATCTCGTACGAGCTGTGAGACACTCACGTATTCTCTTAGGTGGAGGACAGCCAAGTGACTGGAGTTACAGAAGAGGAAGGGAGGAGAGAAGGAGAAAGAAGCATCTGACTTGTCAAATTCTCCTGGCAGCGCTCTCAGCGAGAGCTGCAGCGAGTCCCAGGCCCTCGGGGCCCTGTCGCCTCTCTTGTGCATCCCAGCTCCTCCCTGCCCCTCTCCTGTCCCCCTCTCTTTCCCATGCTGCTGTAATTCTTTTTTTTCCTTCTCTGTACCTCTCCTCTCTATTCTTCTGTCCTGGCTCCCTCTTCCTTTCTCCCTTTATCACTCTTGTTCTACTGCTCCCTTTCCTTTTTCTCTCTGTGCTTTTGTCCTGCTCCCTCTCCATCTTTTTTTCCTCCTCCGTCTCTGTCCTGCAGCCCATCGCTGGTTTTTTCCTTTTCCATCTCTTTGTCCTGATCTGCATCCGTCTCTTTTTTCCCCACAATTTCTCTGGCCTCTTCCCTGTAGTTCTTTTCCTCTCTGCGCCTCTACGTGCCACTCCATGTCCCTCTCTCGCCTTCCTTCTCTCTCTCTCTCACTCCCCCTTTGTCTTGCTCACTGTCGCTGTTTTTAAAAATTCTGTATCTCACCATCCCTGTCCTCCTTCCTGTTCATCTCTTACTTTCTCTGATCCTTTGTCCTCCTCCCTGGCCCTATTATTTATTGCTTCACCTCTCTGTCCCTGTTTTCTCTCATGCTCCACCTCTCTCATTCTCTCTGTTGCTCTCGTTGGCTCTCTATGTCAGCGTCCTGCTCCCTGTCCCTCTCTCTTTCGCAATATCCTGCTTTCCGGCTCCCTGTCCCTCACCGGTTTTCTATACCCCTCTGTCCTTTCTCCTGTCTTTCCTTGTCCCTCTGGCCTGCTACCTGTCACTGTTTTTTACTTTCTTTCTCCATCTCTCCGCCTCAGTCCTGTCACTCTCCTCCTCTCTCCGTCTCTAATGTTTCTTTCCCCATCTCTGCCCTGCTTCCTGTCCCTTTTCTCTTCTTCTTTCTGTCCTCCATCCTGCCCCTAACTTTTTTGTCTGTATATCTCCATACCACTGCCTGTCCCATTGTTTCTCCCTATATTGTTTCTGCCCAGCTCTCTGTCCCGTTATTCCCCTCTGTCCTGCTCCCTGGCCTTTTTTCTCATCCTGCAGCCCAGTGCTGCTTTTTCTTTCTTCATCTCTTTGTCCTGATCTGTCTCCCTCTTTTCCCCCCTCAATCCTTCTGGCTTGTTCCCTATCTTTTTCTCTCCCTCCCTCCCTCCTTCCTTATTCCTCTCATTCAATTTCTCTCTCGACCCATCTGTTCTGACCCTGTTTTTCTTCTGCCATGTCCCTGCAGGGCTCCTTATCCCTTTTTTTATTGATTTATCCATCTCACTGTCCTTTTCCCTGTACAAAGGTACAGTCCTTCTCCCTAATTTTATTTTTCTCTTTCTGTTCCTCTGTCCTGCTCCCCATCGCTGTATTTTCATTCTCTGTATCTGCTGCTCCACTAGCGACTGCCGAGTTGTCCCGGGGAAGGGTGAGCGTACAGGCACCGAGCCCCAGAGCAGACTCACTCCTGGGACTTGCACACATTAACGAATAAACACTTGCTGTCTCCTTTGCACTCATGGCTGTGCAAAGTAGTAAAAATGCAAAGCCAAAAAATGGCTTGTAGTCCTTTGTACTTGGTGAGTGGCTGTCAGAGAGTCCAGGGGAGCAGGTTACGCAGTAGGTGTCAAGGGCCATGGCTGCAGCTGTGGGCTGGGGCTGGAGGACCCCCGGGGGGGGTGTGGGGGGGTGTCCAGTGAGGCTGATGGTGATGGCCCCTTGTGTAAAAGGGCTGCAGCCCCAGGGGATGGTGCTGCTGGGGCATGCCTGCCTGAGAGTGATGACGAGCTGCGAGGATGTTTCCAACCCACCGGTGCAATAGGCTGACGGTCAGTTGGAGTCAGGCCCCATCAGGGCAGCTCCCAGGGATTTTCTGAAAGCTGGTGGAGAGGAAGCAGGGAGACGGGCAGGAGATGGCTGCCCCCACCCCTCTGGGTACCTGGAGACCTTCCCACCCCCTGGAAAAGGTGCTGGGTGCTTTCCAACTAAACTCCTCCAGCCCTGCTCACCCCGTGCAGCTGCCCCCAGCTCCAGCACCTCCCCTGAAGCCTGTCCCGTAGCCACAGACTGCCCCCAAACCCTGTCCTCACAGCAGCAAGCTGGCCCTTGAATATGCTTTGTTCTCCATAAATGCAGGTGCCATTAGCATGAATTTGGGGAAAGAGCGGTGTCTCCAGAAGCACCTGCAGAAGGAGGGGTTCCTGCCTGAGGAGAGCCACAGTCATCACTGTGGATAATAGTTTGTTCTGGTTTTGGCTCGGATAGAGTTAACTTTCTTCCTAGTAGCTGGTAGAGTGCTGTGTTTTGGATTTAGGATGAGAATAATGTTGATAACACACCGATGTTTTAGTTGTTGCTGAGCAGTGCTTACACTAGTCAAGGACTTTTCAGCTTCCCACGTTCTACCGACTGAGAAGGCTGGAGGTGCACAAGAAGCTGAGGGAGGGGGCACAGCCAGGACAGCTGACCCAAACCGGCTAAAGGGATATTCCATACCATGGGACGTCATGCTCAGTATATAAACTGGGGGAAAGCTGGCCGGGTGGGGCGCTGCTCGGGGACTGGCTAGGCATTTGGTTGGCCAGTGGTATGTAATTGCATTGTGCATCACTTGCTTTGTATTTTCTTTTACTATTATTATTACTACTACTATTTTGTCTTATTATTATCTTATTTATCTTATTATTATCTTATTTATCTTATTATTACTACTATTTTATCTTATTTCAATTATTAAACTGTTCTTACCTCAACCCACAAGTTTTCTGACTTTTACTCTTCCGATTCTCTCCCCCATCCCACTGGGGCTGGGGGGAGAGTGAGCAAGCAGCTGTGTGGTGCTCAGTTGCCGGCTGAGGTTAAACCACGACACTTGGTCTCTCTTTAGGTTGTGCAGTATCCGGAATATTTGGACCTTGGCGCATACATGTCTCAAGCGGCTGGAGAGCCACTCCTCTTACTCCTCGTATGCCGTCCTGGTACATGAAGGTTCCAGCTGTCAGACAGGACATTATTACTGCTTTGTGAAGGTAAAAGTCAACTTTGTGATTTGCGTTGGTGTATTGTGTCCCGCAGGGGTGTCCTGCCTGTGTTTTTGTTTCAAACCCCCTGCACTTCATCTGAAGATAGCGTTGCCTTTCTTTGCAGGCCAGCGATGGACAGTGGTACAAGATGAATGATGCCTCTGTCGGTCTTTGTGACATCAGGACAGTTCTCTGCCAGCGTGCGTATTTACTCTTCTATGTCAGGTAATAACAAGTGTGAAAGGGTGTTCAGAATACACTCCCTCTCCTGTTGCTGATCTTCTTGTTGCTGTTCTCCTCCGGTGCCTTTTGTCCTAGGAGAGAATGACTGTTTGTCCAGTTGAGTTCTGTCTGTTCTGCATTTCACCAGGTCCTTTCTTCTCCCTCCTTGTCTGGCACTAAACTGTTGCGCTTGTGTAAATTGCTAGCTGCCTGCTCTCTGAGACTGGCCAGCTGCAAAAAGAGGCAAAATGGAGGTCCGAGAGGGTATAAAGATGAGTTACTGCTCTGAAAGGGACAGACGTAGCTGGAAGACCATGATCTAATTTCCAGCTTCTAGTGCTGGTTCAGTCTTATGCATGTCATATCGAGTGCTGCCAGAAGATGACAGGATGAGACTGAAGCCACAAAGAGGCTGCAAGAACAACCCTAGACTAAGATCACTGTTGTTTCTCCGGGCACCATGATTTGACCCCTAGAGCAGGCGCGGAATGCCAAGAGACAAAGAGCACTTCCATGGCAAAGCTGGATGAAGTGCTGAAGAGTCCATTTTCTGGAGGCACTGTGGGACTGAGAAATCAAGAAGGTGGAGAAAACGTGCACAGGATCCAAGGGAAGACACAAGCACGGGACTCTGCAGGAACTCCCCCTCAGCACTGCAGCAGGAAGAGAGTGCACTCTGACACTGAGGAGGAGGAGAAGCTGAACAAAAGCCAACCAGACTGCCTGCCTGCCTGCCAGGCGGAGGTGCACTTGCAGTGTGGAAACGCAGAAGCGCAATTACCATCAGCTGGCGCATGGCAGTGGGAACCTGCGCAGCTCTTCCCACAGGGAGAGAAACAGCCCTGCTGATGGCAGAAGCTCAGGAGGGGAAGGCGTGCATGGCTTGAGCGGCCACAGAGCAGACTTGCATCCTGGTTTGGTAGGTGAGCAGCAGCCTGGGAAATACTACTTGAACAACGTGCGCTCCCACCAGTGCCAGTTCACCTGGAGCCTGCAGGCTCTTGCCAGGCAAACGAAAAAGAAACATGCAGAAAGAGGAAGCAAGAGGGGGGTGAAAGTGCACCTGAAAGAAGGCGGCGAAAGACAGAAGTGAGTGTTCTGGTGATCTAGAATTGAAAAAGAAATGCAAGAAAGTGAAGAAGAAAAAGAAATCCAAAGAGAACTCTGGAGAGGAGGACTTAAAAGTAAGCAACATTTGCAACATCACCAGCAAATGTTGTTTCACTCTTTGCCAGGTGTTTCAGGTCCGTGGCTTATGGACAGAAGCGTTCAGTACTTGTGACTGAGCTTGCCATCACAACCTGCAATTTACCATCGAGGGCTGCAGACAAACAATATCAAAAGCATGCTAACCATCAAACTTGACACTTACGATCGAAACAATAAAATTGCCGTCATAACCAAACCCAGTCCTAAGTGGTGCTTCTGATTTCTGTAGAGAGTTTGACCATGCAAGAAAGAACAGAGGGGTTCAGGCTTTTTTGAAATTTTTTGACTCAAGGCTTCCTTTATGAAAGCACCCTTGTGATGCAGAAGGGTGGAAGCTTTCTACACCTGCTGAGCATATGAAATTAGCATGTAGAGATCCCAGGGGAAAAAAATGCCCAGGAAGAGAGCATCTTCAGTGCTGCTCGATTAGAGGCTCCGGTCCCCTGTGTGTGATTCATGTTGTCTTCTCCCAAGTGCGACATCCAGCGCAAGAGAGACAAGGAAACCAAGGCATTACAAACATTGCCACTGACGGTCCCCATCAACAGGGTCATCTTGTTAAGAAGGTGGGTTTCCACTCTTTTCACTCCTTGTTTCGGTGAAGAAGCTGGTCTCCTGGTAAACTTGGGTGCGGGGGCGGTGGCCGCTTCCCCCAAGGTGGGGGAAGCAGCAGCGGCACTATGGCAAGCACTAAATAAAGCGGAAATTGAGATTCCACCTGGAAAATATCAGGGACCCTGTAAAGAAGTAAAATTTTTAGGTACTTGGTGGATGGCAGGCAGTGCAATGATTCCTCCAGATACCTTCAGAAAAATCGAAGAGCTGCAAATGCCCCAATCAAGGAAGGAGTTACAACAATTCATGGGAACTTTAGGATCTTGGAGGAAGCATGTACCTGGATTTTCTATCATTTCCTGTCCGTTATACTCACTCTTGCGGAAAGGCAAACCCTGGGAGTGGAAATTAGAACATAAAGAGGTGGTGAAAACTTTAACTGAAGAATTAAAAACTTATCAGTCACTGGGACCAGTACACCCCCGCAGCCCTATTATAGCCGAATGGGGTTTCGCCGAACACGCTACTTACTGTAACCTCTTCCAAACCGGCCCTGATGGGCCAAAAGGACCTTTATTGTTTAGCTCAACCGCATTTAAAGAAACAGAACAACGATACTCTGAATGGGAAAAGGGACTTTTATCTTTAGTCCCAGCAGTTAAACAAGTTGAAAAAATACAGCCAGGACAGCCTGTGATGGTCAATTTACCATCCATCGGTACTGTGCCTAATGGTTTAAGAACCACATATATGCATGTGTATCTTACACATACGCACACACTTGAATGATAATGAAGACTACATGATATCATTCAGAGCATTCTTGTAAAAGTTACACTGCACCTGTCCTTTCTTAAAATAGCTATGCCAGGGTTTTGGATTTATGACATATTTATATAACGACAGGCATATAAAAACAGTCTCTGTATTTTCCATAATGAAGCAACTACTGAACCTCTTCACTGACAATAAATACCTCAACCATTACCTGAGTACCCCCCCACCGATACCAACTCTGATGCAACATAACTAAAAAACCGCCACGGCAGCTTACCAATTCTGCTATTAATTCTTGAGCTTTTCTTATTGAGCCTGTCAGACCACCTCCTAGCACGTTCTGCTAACCTCCCAAACACCGGTTTGAGCGCGAAACAGTTCTCAAACATACGCATGGAAATCCAACCATAGGTTGCCCCATAGGCATGCCAAGATGAACATCTTATGTCTCCTCTGTCCACACTCCCGAGGATGGGAAGCCAGACGTGCTGTTCAGCTACCCAGGTCTAGATAGGTTTAGGATCTTTCCTGCATTTGGGGAAACACACGCCTAAGAAATACTTGCTCCGTATCTAACCACCACTGAAACACTGATCAAAAGGAAGCAAAGGAGAATGGAAGACACGCCAGGGCTGCCAAGCAAAGAAACTGAGGAAGTTTCTCAGCACACAGAAGCACAGCTGGAGACATAATTCCTGCTGACAGGCAGTCAGGAGGACCGAACTTCATTCATTTGGGTCCCTTGGAGAATACCAAGCACCCCCATTGTTCTGGGGGATGCATTTTACACAGGGGACCCTCTGAAAGAATTGGACGTGTGCAGTTCTACTCCCTGGGAAAGTGGTCTGACACTTACCTGCTTCTCAGATAGCGTAGGACAATTAAAGTACAGTAACTCATTACTAAGTACGGGCTAATTTCTGGCCCATCGTGATTCTAACAACCGCCAACAAATCCCTCAACTAGCCTTGTTCAGACCATATTTATGACAGTTATTTTGCTCGACATTTGGGGGGGAAGCAGATTACACAGCTTGCCTCTTTGATGCAGAGGGCCGGGATTCAAAAGAATACTGCAAGCCCAAAAGAGCACAGCATAGTACAGCTTATACATAAAGTAAAGAGTACATCACAAGCCACACTGCATGATTCCATCAGAGAAAATGGGGTTTATGTAGGCACACGGGAAGTGGGTCTTTTGCTCAAAAAAAAGAAAATGCTGATTAAAAAAAGTTCATATCCTAAAACAATCACACGACATCCTCTTTGATTTGTCTCTAAATCCACACGTAGATTTCATTCCTTCACTGCCATCTGAAATGGTACTACTTGAGGCGCTTTTCATGTAAAACCAAGAAAGCTCAGCTCAGAAGGCAAAGACCCTTCTTAATGGAACTGAGCATCTGTGACTACAATACACCCTCCCTCTCATTTAAACATAACAGCATAGCAAAAACAGTTTTTACATTCCAAGCTGAGAGAGTCAAAAGTTGAAAACTAGAGGACATTCTCATTTTAGCACAAAACCATCAATTTCTTTTCACTTCTCTGCCAACCTTATCCGAGTGTTTCTTACTTTTCACGCTGCGGCACAGAAAGCCAGTACCCACATCTGCACAAAAACTTCCACTGCTCAAACCAGTGTGCAAAGCGTCGAGGAGTCTTGGCTCAGTCTTGGCAGTACAGGAGCAATCCATCTCAAATGCAGTACACATTTTGCATGTGTGGGTATCACGTATAGATAGCCAAAGATTGCTTTTCCTCCCAATAACAACAAAAAAAGAAAAAAGAAACCCTCCTCATTTCCACAGCTCTTCTTTCCAGGCTACAGATTTATGGCAGTGACTACCTCTTTTACCCAACATACAAACCATCTTTTGAAGAATTTTCAAAGCTGGCCCAAAAAATAGATCGTAAATAATAATTAGTCTCAAGAAAGGCCAGAGGTCTCTACACTACTGGAGATATGCAGGAGCATTTTTATTTACTAGACTCCTTCATAAAAACAAAGCGTTTGTGATGGCAACTGAACTACAAACTTCTTTTTTAGACGTAAAGACTTAGTGACTAGGAATATCCTGCAATACTTGGATTGCTTGTTAGCACCTGCATGGTTTCAGAATGCATATATAACGACACTGACTGTCTGGAAGTTATGAGGTATTCATTTTGCTCTTAGTGCCAAGGCCACCGTTGTGTCACACAAGGCATTACACAAGCATATGAAATCCTTGCCCAAAAGAGTTTGCAAACCACCTGTTTGTTAACACAGTCACTGCATTTCAACCCTTCCACCTGTCATATGCCATATTGTCATATGCTCTCAGGGGGCAGACTTGCCTGGTCTGATCAAATATTCAGTCAGCAGAGTTAATATTGAACCGATAGAGAAACTGGGCCCAACCTCTACGTTCACGGTTGGGATACCAGACTCGTACCACAGGGCTCACGCGGCAGTCCCACCTGAGGTTATGTGTCTTAAATTTCATTTCCCACTGGTCAAATATTCCTCTTCAGCGCTCTCTTTAAACTGAGGGCTTGCGGTAAGGGAGAGAAGAGCGTTCCTTACCTCTTGAGCAGTCAGGGCATGTTCCCCTGCTAAAAGCAGCACACTCAGGCCTCCCATTTGTGTAGGATCTGTTAAAAGAGTAACACCACAGCTTAAGTTTATTCGTTTGCTTGTTTAAAGAACCTACCATTTGCAGCATTAAACCCCCAAGAGACTACTTGCCACAGACACTCTAAGCAAGCTGCCAGAAAAGGCAGTTCAAGAGAATCACAAATAGCCGTTTCTGTACCCGCTGGGAGAGGCTTTCAAAGCGGTTTGAAGGATTTAATTGGATTTGTGTGCTTAACACCCCACTGCGTGGATTTACAATTTTACTGCCAAAGGTTGTATGTGCTACAGAGATGGATATCTTTAAAACAGCAACGGCAATGATCTCATGCATAAATATAGACAAAGATGCTCTAATATCACACATGTTTGTAATTCAATGGATGCTCCTACCAAGGGAGTGGTTCCCTTCCGTAGCTACTGAACCAGTAAAAGGATGGAACAAAACGACATGATGAAGCTCTGAAGTAAAGTTTCTATTTTCATTTACCTTCAATTCAGAACTGCATTTAGTGGTGAAAAGTGCCAGCCTGACAGCTCTGAAGCATGAAGCGCTTGATCCTCTGTGCCAGAACAGCGCAGGCACTGGCCAGGCAAGCTGCCTGCCTACTTCTTGCCCTGCCAATACAATACATAATTGAGGAAAGTAAAATGGAGATATAAATGATCTTTCTCCAAGTATTTGATGCTGAGAGCTTCTCGCCTCCAGCCTTCCTGCACCTCAGGAGCTCAGAAAACAAGAAGAAGAAGTGAAAGCAATGAACGCTGGCACTGCATTGCTCGTGGAGTGGCTTTTCCACTCAGAACAGTGGTTGCTCTTCATCACCATGAAGACTAAATGTCTGGTTTTGGGGGAGTGCCTTGGAAGCAATGCAGGGGCCCAATTTAACAGAGTGTCATCTAGAGAGAGGCAGACAGCCTGTGGCCCAAATGTCTCGCACAACAGCCACAGTGGGAGAGAAAGGGAAGCATTATCCTTGCTGTATTGCTGAGACACCAGCTTCAGGAATGATGAGACACCAAAGAGAAGTAACTTTCCCCAGGTCTCACTAAGCGTGCACTCAACGTTTTCTAATTTCCTTTCACTAAACTATACAAAACCTCTCCCCACAACAATAAATTACACATGCCCGTTCCCTGCAACAATTGCCCTTGTCCATTTGGCTGCAATTTGTTGTGCAAAATTTGGATGCAGAATAACTGCATCCAAAATGCCCACTGGGAAATCCCCCGGCCCATTCCCACCCATGAGCGGTGACAAGGAGTTTGTTGAGCTTTTCAGCTGACACGGGCCAAACCTGTACCTGTAAACCTCCAAACGATTTAGCGCTACAGATGATCAAGGTCCAGTTCACGGGAACACTCACTGGCGCTGTTTAATTCAATACCACAGATGCTGCCAAAAGTTCTCCCTCAGACAGCACCTCACGCTAACATACACAGCGTAGGGTTTTTCAATGCTCCCTTAGAACAGCAGTAAAGAGAAGCAGAGGAAAGCAATGTGAATAAGCCAAGCTCATCCACTATCTCAAGGACAGAAGAGAGATTGTATTAAGATTCTTTTCTCTAAGAATACAGCCTAAAGAGCATCTGCCTTCAAACCCAATGTTCAGCTGGAACTAATTATTTTCCGTTACTGTGATGAACAGGTAGAAGGGGTGTGTGTGTGGTTTGTTTGTTTTTAAAATTCTTACTTTGAAATGAAAAAGGGAACAAAAGGTATTAAGCGTCTACAGAGAGACCAGGCGCTATCAGAAGTGCAGGATCTAGTAACAAGAAGTGACTGAAGAAGTGGAGACAGAAAATGGGAGGGGTCAGCAAGTACCTAAGCACAATTCACAAGCGAAGCGATCCTGTCAGCATAGCACTATTTGCCATCAAAATACTTGGTCAGCAACAGTTCAGTCCTTCACACAAGAGGACATCAGAGCAATTCAAAAGTGAAAAGGGAACACCTATCTTGAAAGACAACGCCTGAAGAGGCAGTTCATTTGGAGGAAGGAGAGATGGGAAGAGGTCTCCAGGCCCATCATAAACTTAATGTACTCCATATGAAGCAAGAAGGGGTTGGCTGGTTGCTTTCGACTTCCTTTATTTCCATTGGAAGGCTGTGGCAGAACCCAAAACTTCTAAGCATTAAGAGTTTGCTTCCAGTTTTCAGCTTAAATTTACTCAGGGCCAGGTGCTACACAATTCTTCTGGTGCCCACACCTTCAGGCTCAGTAGCTGTTCTCCCTAAATGCTATTTCCCTCTTCCGCATTTACAGGACTCTCTCCACTCTTCTTCCACTTGCTTTTCTAGCCTAAACAAATCAAGAACTCCCGATGTCGTCACGCATGTCCATCTCCCATCTGCAGCTCTCCTCTCCAGTTATTGCAGGGGGAGTTCCTCTTTCTTGTACGTGAATGACCAGCAGGACAACCACGCCAGATGAACTGTGCCCTGTTAAGCACCTGTACTTTGGTGCTTAAACAACCTGAACGCTTATGCTGCAGCTGTAGCAGAGGGCTGGCACTTAGAGGTCCGATCATGATAAAACCAAAAATCCTTCCTCCAAGGTTTCAAATTACAAAATCACTTCAGCTAAGGGAAGACAAAATGTATATAGACAAGCATTGCCATATGTTTATAGTGCCTTCTCAGCACAGCGTTTCTCTTGTGGCGCCAAGAACTTACGGGTATGAAAAATCACGACTTCTAAGTGCGATTCCAAAGCAAGTTACAGTTAAATCAACAGTAGTGAGAAAATAGTCAAGAATTTGAGTTGCAGAATGGGAGATAACTTGTGACTTTCTCAACAGCTTTTACTATTGATGAAACTTACAACCACCTCACTATCTGGGGATGACACACTTTGTTAGTCTTGGTCTGGTTAGAAACTCAGCAGGCTGGCTTGTTCATCACTGCAACTTTTCAATCAGAGGAAAGAAAGAACCGAGGAAGAACTAAGCAGAAAGGTGGCCAGCAGGTGCCAGTTTCAACTAACTTTCACCTGGGTGCAGAAGGAAGCTTCTTTCTAAAAACAATTGCATCTCTATCGGGATATTGGCTGTTCTCTATTTTCTACAAGTGGCTGGCACAAGTCTCTCAATCGCTAGCCCCTTGTTCTCGTGGGGGACTTCAACTTCCCGGACGTCTGCTGGAAATACAACACAGCAGAGAGGAAGCAGTCTAGGAGGTTCCTGGAGTGTGTGGAAGACAACTTCCTGACACAGCTGGTAAGTGAGCCTACCAGGGGAGGTGCCTCGCTTGACCTGCTGTTTACAAACAGAGAAGGACTGGTGGGAGATGTGGTGGTCAGAGGCCGTCTTGGGCTTAGCGACCATGAAATGAATGAATTCTTGATTCCTGGTAAAGTAAGGAGGGGGGGCAGCAAAACCGCAACCATGGACTTCCGGAGGGTGGACTTGGGCCTGTTCAGGATGCTGGTTGAGAGAGTCCCTTGGGAGAGAGTCCTGAAGGGCAAAGGGGTCCAGGAAGGCTGGACGCTCTTCAAGAAGGAAGTCTTAAAGGCGCAGGAGCAGGCTGTCCCTGTATGCCATAAGAAGAATGGGCAGGGAAGACGACCGGCCTGGCTGAACAGGGAGCTCTTCCTGGGACTCAGGAAAAAAAGGAGAGTTTACCGCTTGTGGCAGAAGGGGCAGGCGACTCAAGAAGAGTACAGGGATCTCGATAGATCATGCAGAGAGGAAATGAGAAAGCAAAAGCCGAGCTAGAACGCAATCTGGCCGCTGTCGTTAGAGACAACAAAAAATGTTTTTACAAATATATTAATGACAAGAAGAGAGCCAAGGAGAATCTCCATCCTTTATTGGATGGGGGGGGGGGGGGAAATATTGTCACCGAGGATGAGGAAAAGGCTGAGGTACTTAATGCCTTCTTTGCCTCAGTCTTTAACAGGCAGACCCGTTATCCTCAGGGTACTCAGCTCCCTGAGCTGCAAGACAGGGATGGCGAGCAGGATGAACCCCCCGTAATCCAAGAGGAAGCAGTCAATGACCTGCTACACCACCTAGATGCTCACAAGTCTATGGGGCCGGATGGGATCCACCCGAGAGTGCTGAGGGAGCTGGCGGAGGAGCTTGCCAAGCCACTCTCCATCATTCATCAGCAGTCCTGGTTAACGGGGGAGGTCCCGGACAACTGGAGGCTTGCCAATGTGACGCCCATCTACAAGAAGGGCCAGAAGGAGGATCCGGGGAACTACAGGCCTGTCAGCCTGACCTCGGTGCCGGGGAAGATTATGGAGCGGTTCATCTTGAGGGCGCTCACAAGGCATGTGCGGGACAACCAGGGGATCGTGCCCAGCCAGCACGGGTTCATGAGAGGCAGGTCCTGCTTGACCAACCTGATCTCCTTCTATGACCAGGTGACCCGCCTAGTGGATGATGCGGGTGGATGTGGTCTACCTGGACTTCAGTAAGGCCTTTGACACCGTCTCCCACAGCATTCTCCTAGAGAAGTTGGCGGCTCACGGCTTAGACAGCTGTACTCTGTGCTGGGTAAAAAGAACTGGCTGGACGGCCGGGCCCAGAGAGTTGTGGTGAATGGAGTTCAATCCAGTTGGTGGCCAGTCACGAGTGGTGTTCCCCAGGGCTCAGTTTTGGGGCTGGTCTTGTTCAATATCTTTATCAATGATCTGGATGAGGGGATCGAGTGCACCCTCAGTAAGTTTGCAGACAACACCAAGTTGGGTGGGAGCGTTGATCTGCTCGAGGGTAGGAAGGCTCTGCAGAGGGACCTGGACAGGCTGGATCGATGGGCCAAGGCCAACTGTATGAGGTTCAACAAGGCCAAGTGCCGGGTCCTGCACTTCGGCCACAACAACCCCATGCAATGCTACAGGCTTGGGGAAGAGTGGCTGGAAAGCTGCCTGGCGGAAAAGGACCTGGGGGTGCTGGTCGACAGCCGGCTGAACATGAGCCGGCAGTGTACCCAGGCAGCCAAGAAGGCCAATGGCATCCTGGCCTGTATCAGAAATAGCGTGGCCAGCAGGAGTAGGGAAGTGATTGTGCTCCTGTACTCGGCACTGGTGAGGCCGCACCTCGAATACTGTGTTCAGGTTTGGGCCCCTCACTACAAGAAGGACGTCGAGGTGCTGGAGCATGTCCAGAGAAGGGCAACGAGGCTGGTGAAGGGTCTGGAGAACAAGTCTGATGAGGAGCGGCTGAGGGAACTGGGGTTGTTTAGCCTGGAGAAAAGGAGGCTGAGGGGAGACCTCATCGCTCTCTACAACTACCTGAAAGGAGGTTGTAGCGAGGCGGGTGTCGGTCTCTTCTCCCAAGTAACAAGCGATAGGACAAGAGGTTGGCCTCAAGTTGCACCAGGGGAGGTTTAGATTGGACATGAGGAAAAATTTCTTTACTGAAAGAGTGCTTAAACATTGGAACAGGCTGCCCGGGGAAGTGGTTGAGTCCCCATCCCTGGAAGTATCTAAAAGACGTGTAGATGAGGCGCTTAGGGACATGGTTTAGTGGGCACGGTGGTGTTGGGTTGACGGTTGGACTCGATGATCTTAGAGGTCTTTTCCAACCTTAATGATTCTGACTCTATGATTTGCGATGGCAAACCAAACTTTCCCACTTGAGCACGCAAACTACAACGTCACAATCCCAAGGGGCTCAAGTCTGTAAGACTCGGAAAGACTTAGTTGAGAAAATAGCGAGTCCAAATGAACAGCATCTCCAAGGTCTGAGCACAGCACTACACTATAAGCTTTAGTGACTGAACCTCTACTTTTCTACACAAATGCTAGTGATCTCCATAGAGAGAAAGCTGGTTTAGCCAGTTCTCCTCCAAAGCCCTTACACTGGTAAATCCAAACAAACATGAGGGCCCTTCTGCAGATAACCACAGCAAGCAGAAAGGCAATCATCTATTAAATTCATCTGGAAACCCATTCCAGCAGAAAACAGATTCTTTACCAGACTGTTGGCAAAACTCCCCACATCTTCGGGCTGGCGGGACTTCAGCGACATATCCGCACCTCTGATGTTTGGGGTCCACCACAACGATGGTTTCCATTCTGTCACATCCTCTGAGCTAAAGCTGCCGCCAGGAGCTGGCTCATCCTGGGACTCGGTACCACTCAGGCACGCGACCTGCAGTCCAGAAGTACCCCTGAAAAGACCTCAACGGCCTGCGTTAACACACTGGCACGCACTTGAGATAGAAACACTGCCAAGTCATCTCTTATTTGCCACAGATACAGAGGACCAAATTTAGCAAATTGATCCTTACTTCTGCTGAAATTTTTCTTACAGACAGCTCATTTTCTGTGTTCAGAAACTGTAATAAAGGCCTGTTGTAGTGCAAAGGCTTGAACCCTGTCTACGGTGAAGAAGCCATTTGGACAAGGCCCAATTTTCTTTCCTCACTGCTGCCTTGCTTCCCAGAAATCCATCAATACCAAAAGCTCTGTAGGAAGACTGCATAAAAAAGCCAATTGCAAGTGCCCTTACTTGCTACTATTTTTGTCAGGCAGCATTCTAGGAAGAAACCAGCTTTTCCCGCTAGTTTTGCTACAGCTTCATTACTTTTACAGATGACACTTCTTACCTCTGCTACTCCAGTACAGCCTCACAGCCCAGCAAAATCATACTGCAGGTGGGAAACCTTCACCATACAAAGATGGGCACGCTACAGGAATACGTCATTCTCAAAGAACAGAGTCTCAACCACTCTTCCTCTTGCTTACCAAAGTTCAGAGAGTGTTAGAAAACAACAACAACAAAGCGGTGTTCTTATTCACATTTTATGGAGCCCCTTATATCAGCTGTTCAGCATTAAGTCCAACTCCAGTCTGAACCCCAGAATAAGAAATAGCATCTCAAAATTTCTGGAAAAAGGAAGGGCTTTGAGGTGGCAAGACCAGAGAATGTTCATGAAAGCACCATCATGCAAGTACACATGCCTTATCACAGACCACCTGCTCCGTTACCTAAGTAAGTGATGTTCTCAGCTAACCTGCAGCCACTGACATCTGGAAAATAGCACAAGGTCTCTTGTTCATCAGCGCTGAGCACATAGGTTGGAATTGGAGCTGGGAGGAAAAGCATATGCAGTCAGCCCGGTTTCATTCAAATCCATTAAGATAAGTCCAGTTCACATTTACGAGGAATCGCAGCAGGTCCCACCTGTCCCTGCAGACCCCAGCACCACTCCTGAGGAGCCTCCCAAGAAGCAGTAAGCGCAGAACAAGAAACCTTCCTTCAAAATAAGGCCCACAGCCTGCTGTTTCAGCAAGAGGCATACAGCACCAGCTAAGAATAACCTCTGCTTTAACTACCCCTAGCACCACCATCTCCATAAGGAGACCAGCTCCTAAATGACCCCCAGCCCTAAAAACACACATCTTCCCTAGGGCAATGCTAGAGGAAATACTAGAGCACAGGGACACCTGGTCATTCAGTTTAAGCTGATGGGGAGAAGGACAGAGGACTAGAAAGAGAAAAATCAGACAAGAGAGAAGACAGAGGAGCCGACAGAGAAAGGTACAGGGAAAAGGCTAGAGATATGGAGAAATCCAGACAAATAGGGACAAGGAGCCCTGCAGAGACATGGAGGAAGAAAAAGTAGGGTCAAGGAGCAGGACAGAGGGACAGAGACAGGGAAGGGGAGGAGAAGAAGAAGGAAGGGGGGATAGAGGAAGACAGGGACAGGGAACAGGTTGTACTGTTATAGAAGAAATTTGATTAACTGTATTTTTCTCCCTGAATAATCTTGTGTAGCATTAGTGGCTTAGCATTAGCACCTAAAGTAGCTGAAGCCTTAGGCCGCAAGAGCTGACCAAGCGTAAACTTTTTGATAAAACTAATGCTGCTAACAAAGAACTCACTGAATTCAGCAGATACAAGCGGAATGAAGAAGAAAAGGACGGAGACAATTCCAAGAGAATGAGGTAACTTCAGAAGGTGGCCAGCCCAGCGACAGTGAAAACCAGTAAGAAATCAAGAGACCACTGACCAGAATTAAGTGATTGGACTTGGGGTTGGACTTGGGGATCAGGTGATGGGTGGTACGAGTATAATTGAGAGGCATGAACTGGGGTAGGGGTCCCTCTCCAGAGGCACCCAGCTCAAGCTGTAACCTAAGAACTAATAAAAGACTAATTGGAAACCTTCACTCAGACTTTGTATTCTCAGCCAGATCCTAGGGTCAGATCCTGTTACGGTGGCCAGCGTGTGTAAATCCGTAACAGTACAGATAGAGAGAGAAGAAGGAGGACAGTGAAAAGGACAGAGAGGACTAAGAAATAAAGAGAGGGTCAGATCTGGATTGTGGGAATGGGAGTCTCACTAACGGACATTCCTGAGTTTGATTTTAATGAGCAAACACTGCACCACCCGGCATAACAAGACACTTAAGCAGAAAACAACGGAGAAAGGAATGTGCAGCTGGATGGAGAAAAACAAGATAAAGACCATGAAGGCATTTCGCATGATCAGAAAGAACGGGCCAATCTGCTAGAGCATAGATGCGCGTGAACGCAAGGCTGTAACCTATCTGCAAGCTGCAGGTAGCGCGTGTCCATAGCAGTTAACTATATAAGCCCTGTTATAAGTGTAAATAAAGGAGAATGACCATACTCATATTGAGATCTGTCATTACTCCGGAATCGCAACTCCCGCTCCGTCGTCGACACTGAACAAAGGGAAACTCCGACATCTGGTAGCAGAGGATGGTTCGGCGCATATCTTCGAGACTGCGGTAAGAGCAGCGAGAGAAGGGGAGCGGGAGAAAAGCGGCTGGGAGTTGTACTATCCCGATGATCGGAGGGGGATAAGATAACGGAGCAGTCTGGCCAACTGCCTCCCAGTGAGCGACCGCTATCATGGAAACAGAGGCGGCAGCTGTGTTGCTCGTAAGCATCCTCTCCAAGAGAGGGATCGAGACAACGGTAAAACAATTATGTACGTTGATTAGGACAACGTTGGGGACATTTTAAGGACAGTCAAACTATTTTTTCTGACCTTGAGTGGCGAGAGCTTGGCAATACTATGTGGGAGCAGACTATCACGGGGGATGAAAAGTCAAAGAAGGAGATTAAAACAGTGCGGGAACTATGGAGGTCTGTGTCAGAGACTTTAAAAACCATGAAAGCTGAAAGAAAGGTGGCTTGTGCAGCCACTCAAATGCTAGCCCCAGAACCCTTGCCTGATAGACCGAAGAATACAACATCTGGACTGTTTCGGTTCTTTGGGCCGTCGGCAGTCCGAGGTATGTCGGGTACCCCCAAATGAACTGCCTTGGAAGCCAAGTATAGTGTTCTGGGGGGTGACGGCGCTTCTGAACTGCTTGAAACGTACCCTCCGCTTACGGACTGCAAAGATGCAGAAACTAGCGGTAACGGGGCCCCTCTTTCACCTGAGACGGTGGCGGAAGAGCGACGACCCGGAGAGGAGGAGCGGCTGGTTCCGTTAACCCCTCCGTGGCCAACAGCCCCGCCTCTAGGAGTCTCTTCAGGTGCGTCTACTCCACCACAGGGTGACAGCAAAGAACAGAGTATGGCTGAGACTAATGAGCTCCTGAAGAAGGTAGTGCAACAGTTACAGGACTTAACAATTACAGCCCAGAGGGGAGGGATGGAGCACCTGTCCGGGGCATCAGGGGAATCCCTACCCCCTTGCCTCTCTGGACCACCAGCGACGGTTCAGCCCAGACGCTGGAGCGAAGTGGCTAGAGACGCTATGCTGGACGGGCAGTGGCAAGCGGCATCCAGCTTGGGGGCGAGTGCTTTTCCTGTGCTGCAAGAGAATAACGGCAATAAGTGGGCACCTCACGATTGGAAAATCCTACAGCAAGCAAAAAACACTGTGTCCCAGTATGGGATAAAATCAGAAGCTTCACGTCAAATTGTAATCTGGATTTTTTCGGCTGACCTGATGTGCCCTGCTGACTGCCAAAACCTTATGAGGCTTTTATTGTCACCTACGCAGTATTTGTTGTGGGGGTCGGAATGGTCACGGCGGGCGGCAAGTGCTGCGGCACAGCATCAAACGCAGGGGGATCCCCTCTATGGGATTACCGCGGAAATGATAACGGGGACGGGAAGGTTTAATGATATTAATGCTCAGTTGGTTTTTCCTATTGCTTTGTTGCAGTTGTCTGCCAAACTGGCGCTAGACGCCTTTTTAGCCTTACCCGGTTCGTCCACTCCATCTTTTAGTTCTGTACAGCAAGGTGCCACTGAAGCGTATAGTCATTTTGTCGATCGCTTGTGGGGGGCGATACGTGGGGGGGAAAAAAAAAAAAAGAAAAAAAAAAAAACCAAACAAAAAAACCAAAAACAAAGAGTGCCTACAGTGTGTACCGTGAGTATTGTATCAGTGTTACCATTGTGATAAGAAGTGGTGGGCCCGGTGCACGCGCGCACAAAGGTGATCTGAAACTTGCTATCTGAAAGAAATAGTGCTGTATAGAATATTAATAACCACTGGAGACGAAATACAGTTCACGAAACTGCCAAATTGATTATTGTTTGTATAAAAAAAAATAAAAAATAAAAAAATATTTAAAAAAAAAAAAAATAAAAAAAAAAAAAACCAAAAAAAGAAAGGCAATTCGCCTAGAAGAGAAAATGTTGAGCCAGGCAGATGTGATCGTAATTGGGCTAATCTTAATAATCCCAGGGTCGGCAACTATACATCGCATTAACCCAAGGGAAAATATGTGGGTAACCTGGGCAAATAAAACAGGGCAGCCCGCGTTTTGCCTTTCCCTCGCCTCAGCAACTGAGCCGTTTAGGACTTGTTTGTTAGGTATGCCTGGATATAAGGAAGGTGACTTTGCCAGGTTCAGTACTGGCAGTTGTACTAATGTGACTGCAACTAGCAACTGTAGTGCTAACTTGATAAAAGGATTAAATCACTCGCTACCCTGGAATCCCCAGGAGTTGGAACTATTAGGGTCGATGCGAGTTGGAAATACATCTAAAAATTGGACTCAGACATGTTTTATATTTGGGGGACCCCTACAGACGGGTATCCACTTCTACCAGGCAAGAAATTGGACAGGGTGGACTAATGTCACCTCTCACGCATCTTACTACAAGTATCAGGATGCGGGCGATTTTTGTGGTACCAATGACAGTGGTAACAGCTATGCTTTAGGAGCGGCTGCAGCGGAAACAAAGGGAGGAATAGGGATCTGGAACAATGGTACCCCAAAGGCGTTGCCCCCACAGGTATTTTTAATATGTGGGGACAGGGCCTGGCAGGGTATCCCAGCAAATGCTGTAGGAGGGCCATGCTACTTAGGAAAATTGACCCTGCTGGCTCCGGGACAAAATTGGTGGAAAACCATAACAAGAAAAGGGCAACAACAAAGACGAAAAAGAGCCGCCACGGGTCTTTCCCCAGACTGTCGTGATGACGTAATTCTGCCTAGCGACACCGAAAAAGTCTTCCTTTCACTATTTGTACCAGGCGCTGCAGCTGCGAGGGCCCTAAATGAGGTAGGGAAATTAGCTTGTTGGGCTAAAAAGCAGGCTGATGTGACAACAGAGCTTATTGAAAAATTACTTGCAGATCAGGATACCTTCCATCATGCGATTTTACAGAATAGAGCTGCTATTGACTTTCTGTTATTAGCACAAGGACATGGGTGTGAGGATTTTGAAGGGATGTGTTGTATGAATCTGTCTGACCATGGGGAGTCAATCCACAAACAGCTACAATGGTTAAAGGACCACACCAAGAATATTCAACAAGATCACGGGTTATTCGATACCTGGCTTAAGAATATATTTGGGGAACTGCCCTCTTGGATAATAAGTTTAATAAAAGAAAGCTTATGCATTTTAATTGTTATATTAGTAATAAGTATATGCTCTTGTATAATTTTTAGCTGTGTGAAGAAAGCAATTATGAAAATTGTTAATCAAGTCTGGGTTGCTCAAAAACAAGAAGGGGGAATTGTGGAGGAGTGGCTGGTACAGCAGGGGCACGATCTAGTATCCATGAGCAACCCATGTTTTTAATAGTAGCAGGGATATGCTGACAAAGACGGCTGGTGACCTTGACCATCCTTCCCTGAGCAGAAGAAGGAGCCTCACTACGTGATGAACAACAACAGCGGAACAACACCCAGGATAAGGAGGAGGCAGAGATCGGCGGGACCAGCCGGCAGCTACCGATGAGAAAGGTGTTGTGAGTGCGTGGACAGCTGTGATTAACCAATTATAGGTTGTTATGAAGAGCGTGCCCAGCCACCCCATCCGTTCCGGTGAATGATGGGGGAGTGACCGGGGAGAAAGACCCCCTGGCTGCTGCGTTTGCAGACTTGCGGGTATCAGACAGCTCCTCCTCATGGCTGGTTAAAAGGACTAGCCAAGCTAAGAGGGATATGTGTAATAGTATTTATATGCATTTTTGTTTTGTGTACCCTGTTTGTTGCAATGTATATGAAAAATGACTGAAAGACCGGTTTCAGCAGTGTTTCTAGTAAAACAAAAAGGGGGAGATGTGGGAATGGGAGTCTCACTAACGGACATTCCTGAGTTTGATTTTAATGAGCAAACACTGCACCACCCGGCATAACAAGACACTTAAGCAGAAAACAACGGAGAAAGGAATGTGCAGCTGGATGGAGAAAAACAAGATAAAGACCATGAAGGCATTTCGCATGATCAGAAAGAACGGGCCAATCTGCTAGAGCATAGATGCGCGTGAACACAAGGCTGTAACCTATCTGCAAGCTGCAGGTAGCGCGTGTCCATAGCAGTTAACTATATAAGCCCTGTTATAAGTGTAAATAAAGGAGAATGACCATACTCATATTGAGATCTGTCATTACTCCGGAATCGCAACTCCCGCTCCGTCGTCGACACTGAACAAAGGGAAACTCCGACACTGGATGAAGAGACTGAGAAGGGAAAAAACCAGCAATGAGCTGGAGGAAGAGGAAAAGAGGGCTGAGAAGCAGGAAAAAGTAAGAGAGGACAAACAAAAGGGAGAGCCAGCTGGACAAGGGTGTATAGCAAGAAACGATGGGACAGGCAGCGGGACAGAGAAATAAAGACAGAAAAGATGAGGACAGGAAGCAGGACAGAGGGAGAGTGAGAGGAAAAAAGGGTCAGGGAGCAGGACAGAGGGGGAGAAAGAAGCAGCAGAGACAGATGGATAGAGAGAAGAGAAAGAAAGAGAGGAAGAAAGACATGGGATAGAGAGAGAAAGAGAAGGAAAGGGAGCAGGACATGGATTGTCAGAGAAAGACAAGGACAGGAAGCAGGACAGGGCATTACAGAGAGAGAGAAAAAAGGGACAGGGAGGGAGGACAAAGGGAAAGACAGGCAAAAATAAGAGACGGAGCAGGACACAGATGGAGGGAAAAAAGCCTGGGTTGGGCAGCAGGACAGAGAGTTGGAGAAGGAAAAAACAGCATTGGGCTGCAGACAGAGATGGAGTGAGAAATGACAGGGAGCAGGACAGAGTGACAGACAGAGGGGGAAACCTGAAGAGGAGCAGGACAGAAAAATAGAGTGGGGGAGATGGGGAGAAATACAGAGAAACAGAAAGAGAGTAAGAGGGGCAGGGAGCAGGACAGAGAGATGGAGCAAGGAGGGAAAAAGAGATGGGCAGCAGAACAAAGGGAAGGAGAGACAAGAACAGGGGCAGGCAGTAGGACAAAGGGATGGAAGAGGAATAAAATAGTGACAGGTTGCAGGACTGAGATGGATGAATTAAAAAAAAAAAGACACAGGGAACAGGTCAGTGACAGAGAAAAAAGGAACAGGGGGCAGGACAGCATTGGAGGAAAAAAACAACTGCGATGGGCAGCGGGACAGAGAGATGGAGAAAGGAAAAATACTGAGCAAGAGTGAGAGGAAAGAAGGGACAGCCAGCCGGACAGGGGGATATAGTGAGAAAGGATGGGACAGGGAGCGGCACAGAGAAAGACAGAAAAGAGAAAAAGGACAGAAGGACAGCAAGAGGAAAAAAGGTTCAGGGACTTGGACAGAGATGGAGAAAGAAGCAGTAGGGAAAGAAGAAGAGAGGGAGAAAGAGGGAGAGGGAGCAGGACAGAGAAAGAAAAATAAGGGCTGGGGGCCGGATAGAGATTGCAAAAAAAGCTTGGAGTGGGCAGCAGGATGGAGAGGGAGCAAAAAATAGGAGCAGCGACTGGGGTGGGGAGCAGGACAGAGGGATATAGCAAGAAACGATGGGACAGGGAGCAGGACAGAGTGACAGACAAGAATAACAACAGAGAAAGAGAAAAGCAGGGATGGTGAGCAGCACAGAGGGATGGAGAAAGAGAGAGGGGTATCAGGAGCCCTGCAGAGAGATGGAGGAAGAGGTGAGGAACGGTCAGGGAGCAGCAGAAAGGGACAGAGAGATAAGAGATGAACAGGAAGAACAGGAACAGTGGGATACAGAATGAAAAAACACAGTGACAGTGAACAGGACAGAGTGATAGAGAGCAAGAAAGAGAAGCAGAAGGAAGGAGGGAGAGGGGACGACAAGGATAGGGAAGGGAACATACAGGAAGAGAGAGACAAAGGACAGGGAACAGGCCAGAGAGACTGTGAAAAACAGAGAGGGATGAAGATCAGGACAAAGAGATGGAGAAGGAAAAAACTGCAGTGGGCTGCAGGACAGAGAGAGACAGAAAAAAAGAGGCACAGGGAACAGGAAAGAGGGGCGAGGAGGAAAGGAAAGGGAGAGGTAGGATGACAGAAAGAGGGACTTGGAGAAAAGAGAAAGGGGGCATAGGGAGCAATAACAGAGAGAGGAAGAGAGGTACAGGGAAGCAAAAAAAAAAAAATACACAGAGGGAAATGGGGGTGGGTGGGCAGGGAGGTACTGAGATGCAGAAGAGGGGTGACATGATCCCAAGGGCCCGGGACTTACTGGAGCTCTGACTCTCTGCACTGCCAGGCAAATTTTACAGTTCAGGCACTTCTTTGTCTGTCTGTCTGTCCTTTCCTTCCTTCCTCTTCTGTAGCTCCAGTCGCTTGACTGTCCTCCACCTAAAAGAATACATTGGTGTCTTACAGCTCTTAGAACATGAGGCTTCCTAGACACACAGCCATGCACATGCACACACACACTACCTGGCTGTACCGTACTCTTCCTTACATATACAGACCCCACAGTGCACGTTGGTGATCTGGTCTGCTGAGGACTACTCAGAGGGACCCTTCCTCTCCCAGAGAGGCCGGCCATCTCTTGTCTGCAGCTGAAGACAGCAGCTGGCAGGATCCCCTTCATTTAATCCTCCAGCTGCTTTACCTTTTTCTGGTCTCTTCAGCATCAGCCGCAGCAGCACCTCTCCAAAGCCAGTAAGTGTCCACCTGGCCCTTTTCACCCATGCCGCCAGGACAACGACGCGAGAGACAGCCCATGCAAACCAGAGCCAGATGCAGTCAGGAACATCCCCAGGGGAGGAACGGACAGAGCCAGATGCAGTCAGGGACATCCCCAGGGGAGGAACGGACAACAAGCCCACAGTGCAGCCTCTGAGAGAGGAAAAAACAAGCAACCATGATTACCGCAGCTGGCCCCAGGCTGGAGACCCTTCTGCTGCAGGAGCTCCTGCAGGCACTGCTCCTTCCCTGCACTGACGGCACCTGTGTTAACGGAGGATTGAGCGCGTCTGAGGCCCTGCTTGCTGCTGCTGCCAGGACAGGCCGTGGGGTGGCCTGGGGTTGCGGGACAGGCCTCAGGGGAGGTGCTGGGGCCGGGGCAGCTGCAGGGAGTAAGCGGGGCTGGGGCGGCTCAGGGGGTCTCTGGGAGTTGAGGTACCTGGTGCCTATGCCCAGGGGGGGCCTGTCTCCATCTCCTTCCCCTCCCCAGCTCTCGGGTCACTCCCGGGGCTGCCCCGCCCGGGCCCAACTCCAGCTGACCAGGAGCCCGTCGCACCGGATGGTTTGGAGCTCCCCACCCGCCACCCCCGGGTGACCAGTGGGCAGGAGATACCCCCGCGCTCTCCCGAGGGCCTTGCTGCTCACAGAGGGCCCCGGTCCTCACCTCAGCCGGGCCACAGCTGGAGCAGCAACTGCGCCTCCCGAGACCAACATGGCTACCAGGAAACCCTGTGCCACAGGACAATAGCTCCCGGCATGCCCTGGGAACCAACATGGCCACACAGCAGCCCCGTGCCCCAGAACTACAGATCCCGGCATGCCTCGGAGTGCTCCTTCCTGCTGTCTGACCCTGCGGGGACACCATCCGTCCGTCCGTCCATCGTCCCCACCCCAGCCCAGCCCCGCCCCCCCGCAGGCCCCATGGCTGCGTCTGCGGGGTGGAACAGTGAGGAGGAGGAGAGAGAGACAGAGTGGCAGAGAGGGGCAGGGCAGGACAGTGGGGTGAGAGACGGAGGGGAGTGGGATGGAGGGATGGGGAGAACAGGGAGGAGCTGGGCAGGGAGTGGAGAAAGGAGAAATACTGATGAGGAGCGGGCAGAGGGATAGAGCGGGAAAGAGATGGAGGGGAAGGGGGGCAGGGGGACTTGGAGACCTCATTGCCCATGGGACCCCATTATGGCCCAGTTCACCAGCCCTGAACCCAAATACTCAGTCCCAGGGACAACAGGTAAAACGAGGATCAGAGTCGTGTGCAGCACGTTGAGGACCCCCATGGTAAAATCAACTACAAACCCATTTCCCTTTTCCCCACCCCTCCCTGCCCCCTTTTTCCTTCTAAAGCTCTGCTTTGCCATGGCTGGGAGAGGGCTGCTTTTCTTACCAGTAAAAGGACCTGACTGTGCAGCATTTGCTGGTGATCCATCTGGGCTCCTGGGAATGCAAAAAATCACACAGTTCTTTACACGTGCTTCAAGTTAGCTTACCAACTGCTTATAGGACTAAAATACTCCATAATGACACAATATTGGTGATATTACAATTAATTAGCAAGTGCCTACATTGTTGTTTCAGAAAGTGTGGTGTGGCAGGTTGACCCTGGCTGGACGCCAGGTGCCCACCACGCCACCCTATCACCCCTCCTCAACTGGGCAAGGGAGAGAAAATATAACGGAAGGCTCGTGGCTTGAGATAAGGACAGGGCGCTCACTCAGCAATTGCCATCGCAGGCAAACCAGACTTGGCTCAGGGAAATTAATTTAATTTACTACCAATCAAATCAGAGTAGGGCACTGAGAAATAAAACCAAATCTTAAAACACCTTCCCCCCACCCCTCCCTTCTTCCCAGGCTCAACTTCACTCCCGATTTTCTCTACCTCCTCCCCTGCAGTGGTGCAGGGGGACGGGGAATGGGGGTTGCGGTCAGTTCATCACACGTTGTCTCTGCCACTCCTTCCTCCTCACACTCTTCCCCTGCTCCAGCGTGGGTCCCTTCCATGGGGTGCAGTCCTTCAGGAACAGACTGCTCCGGCGTGGGGTCCTCCACAGGCTGCGGGTGGATATCTGCTCCACCGTGGGCCTCCATGGGCTGCTGGGGGACAGCCATGGTCTTCACCACGGGCTTGCAGCGGAATCTCTGCTCCGGTGCCTGGAGCACCTCCTCCCCCTGCTTCTTCACTGACCTTGGTGTCTGCAGAGCTGTTTCTCTCACATATTCTCACTGCTCTCTCCCGGCTGCTGTTGTGCAGCAGTTTTTTCTCCCCTTCTTAAATACATTATCACAGAGGCGCTACCACCGTCACTGATGGGCTTAGCCTTGGCCAGCGGCAGGTCTGTCCTGGAGCTGACTGGCGCTGGCTCTGTTGGACATGGGGGCAGCTTCTGGCGTCTTCTCATAGAAGTCACCCCTGTAGCCCACCCCCACCCCCCCGAACCTTGCCACGCAAACCCAATACACCCTTTTAGCTCTTTCTGGCAACCTGTCCTGCCTACATGGTGCTCTTGCTTTGGCCTAATGGTGCAGCTGCCAGCATACATGAGGCCTTAGCATGAGCTGCGTTAGACAAAATTGGAGCAGGAGCTGCATGAACAGTCACAGACATCAAAAGCACCTGCACAGGTCGGGGGCGTGACCCTGCCGTAAACAGCTACTCAGCCACACATGACATCACAAGCACCTGCAGAGGCCAGGTTCTTGGTTCTGGCCTATCAGTCACTCAGCTATATGTGACGTGACTAGAACTTTAACAAGCAAGGGGCCTGATCCTGCCCTATCAGCTACCCAGCCTCAAGTGACATCATAAGCACCTGCACAAGCCAGGGCCCTGATCCTGCCCTATCAATCACTCTTAACTCAAGTGACGTCAAAAGTACTTCCAGATGCGAGGTGCTTGGTTCTGCTCTATCGGCCATTAAGCCACACGTGAGATCACAAGCATCTGTGCAATCCAGGGGCCTCATCCTGCCTTATCAGCTACCCAGCCTCAAGTGACATGACAAGCACCTGCAGAAGTCGAGGGTCCTGTCAGAGCTGCTACTTGACCAGCACTGACATCACAAGCACCTGCACAAGCCAGAGGCCTGATCGTGCATCATTTGCTACTCAGCCACATGTGGCATAACAAGAACCTGCAAATGTCAAGGGCTTGATCCTGCCATGTCAGACACTGAGCTACAAGTGAAAACAAAAGCACCTGCATATGCCAGGGGCCTGATCCTGCATCATTTGCTTCTCAGCCACATGTAAAATCACAATAACCTGCACAAGCCAGGTGCTTGGTTCTGCCATATCAGCTTACTCAGCCACATGTGACACCACAAGCACGTGTTGATGTCAAAGGCCTGATCCTGCCATATCAGACACTAAACCACAGGTGACATCAAAAGCACCAAAAGGGTTGGTGGTACCCTTCCTGGCTCTGGCTGACACCCATGGGATTTGGGGGTGCCTGTCCCTTCCCCTGTCCAGGGAATGACCCGCACAGTTTGGGGGTGTCCTGCCCCCATCCTGGCCCTTTCCTGTGGGGTTTGCGGGTGCCCTTTCCCTGCCCTGGCCGTGACCTGTGGGGTTTGGGGGTTCCCTTCACCTGTCCTGGCTATGATTTCTAGGGTTTGGGGGTGCCCTGCCCCTGTGCTGGGCAAGAACCTTGGGGTTTGGAGGTGCTCTGCCCCTGTCCTGGCCCTGACACATGGGGTTCTGGGGTGCCCAGGCCCAGTACTGGCCCTTTCCTGTGGGGTTTGGGGGTGCCCTTTCCCCGCTGCCACCAAGACTCACTGGATTTTAGAGTACGCTGCCCCTTTCTAGGCTGTGACCTGCAGGGTTTGTGGTGGCTGTTCCCCTGCCTTGGCATAGAACTGCAGGGTCTGGGTGTGCCCTGCCCTGTCCTGGTCCTGACACGCGGAGTCTGGGGGTGCCTGGCCCCTGTCTTGGCTGTGATCCGTGGGGTTTGGGGTGTCCTGCCCCTGTCCTGGCCATAAGCCACGGGGTCTGGGGTTCTCTGCCTCTGCTCTTGCCATGAGCAACTAGTTTTGGGAGTGCCCTGCTCCTGTTCTGGACCTGGCCCACAGGGTTTGGGGATGCCCTGTTCCTGTGTGGTCCATGACCTGTGGGGTTTGGGGGTGCCCTGCCCCCGTCCTGAACGCGTTCTGCAGGACTTGGGGTGCCCTGTGCCTGTCCTGGACCTGACCCGTGGGGTTCGGGGGTACCCTGCTTCTGTTCTAGACCGTACCCACTGGGTTTGGGGTGCCTTGTCCCTGTCTGGTCCATGACTCATGGGGTTTTGGGGTGCCCAGACTCTGTCCTGATCCTGACCCGTGGGGTTTTGCTGTGTCCTGCCACTGACTTGGCCCAGACCTGTGGGGTAGGGAGTGCCCTGCCCCTTTCATTTCCCTGACTCATGGGGTTTGGGGGTGCCCTTCCCCTGTCTTGGCCCTGACCTGCAAGCTTTCGGAGTGCTGTGACCCTGTCTTGGCCCTGACCCATGGGGTTTGTGGTGCCATGCCCCCGTCCTGGCTCTGACACGTGGGGTTCGGGAAGGCCCTACCCCTGTCCAGACCATGACCAAGGAGATTTGAGGGTGCCCTGTCCCTGCCCTTGCCTTGACCAGCAATGTTTGGGGGTGCCCATCCCGTGGCCTGGCCAAAACGCTCAGGCCTTGGGGGTGACCTTTGCCTGTCCTGCCCTCATGCACTGGATTTTGGGTGCCCTGCCCCTGTCCTGGCCCTGATACATGGGGTTTGAGGGTGCCCTGCTCCTGTCCTGGACCTGACCCATGAGGTTTTGGGGTTGACCCATGGATTTCTGGGTTTCCCTGTCTCTGTCCTGACCCTGATCCACAGTCTTTTGGGGGTGCCCGGCCCCTGTCTTGGCTGTGATCCGTGGGGTTTGGGGTTCCCTGCCCTTGACCTGGCTGTGACCCACAGGGATTTCAACCTGCCTTGTCCCCGTCATGGCCCTGACCTGTGAGGTTTGGGGTTCTTTACCCCTGTCTTGCCTGCTACAAGTGCAGCTTGTGAGTACCCTGCCCCTTGTCCTGGCCCTGAACCTTGAGGTTTGTGGGTTCCTGGCCCCCTCTCTTTCCATGACCAACTTGGTTTGGGGGTGCCCTGCTCGTGTTCTGGACCTGATCCGCTGGGTTTGGTGTGCCCTGTGCCTGTCTGGGCCACTACCTGTGGGGTTTTGGGGCTTTCGGCCCTTGTTCTGACACTCTCCACTGGGGCTTGTTGGTGCCTTGCCCTGTCACGGCCATCACCCGTAGGTTCATGGTGCCCTGCCCCTGTTGTAGCCGAGACTCATGGAGTTTGGAGGTGCCCTGCCCCTGTCCTGGCCCTGGCCTGTGTAGTTTGGGGGTGTCCTGCTCCAGTCTTGGCCCTTACCTGCAGACTCTGGATGTTTCTTGCCCCTGTCCTGGCACTGACTCATGGGGTTTGGGATTCTCTACCCCTGTCATGGCTGTGACCCACAGGGTTTTGGGCTTACCCTGCACCAGTCCTGGCCCTTATCCATGGGGTTCGGGGTGCCCTGTCCCTGTCTGGCCCATGACCTGCAGGGTTTGTGGATGTCCTGCCCCTGTCCTGAACCTGACCCGCAGGGTTTGGGGGTACCCTGCCACAATTCCCGTATGTCCAAACAAAAATATGTCAAAAAAATTGTACACCCATTTTTTTTTAATTTTTCCAAATTGACAATGAATGTTAAACCTCATTATTCACCTATTTTACTACCAACCACCTGTCACACACCCCCACCGCCCCCCCCCCCCAAACAGGATTTTTACCAACAGATCAAGGATTTGTGTCTCATTTGGCATAATTTGGGCCAAAAAAAGAAGATGAAAACCTGGTGCTGGGCAGCCAGCACTTTCCTGGGACTGGCATGGGGCCTGAGGCTTTGCTGCTTGACTCCATCATTAAGGCTCTGAAATTTAAGGATGATCTTTTAACCACTCGCTGCCCACCAGCAAAGACTAATTTTACTATTTTTGAGCAGCAAAACCCAGTGGTTTTAGGTCAGAGCCGACCAGTTGTCAGAGCAGGGCTGCATATCGCTGCCCCATCCTGGCGGGACCCAGGCAATAGCAGGTTTGGGGGTTCCTACCCCAAAATATGGCTCAGGGCCATGTTTTTGCCGCGTCCCAGTGAAATAAATATGGGAAAATATTTGGCAGAAACATTTTTCCTTGGAGATGCTCCTTTTCTCCTTGTCACTGCCTTCCCCTGGGGCTTGCTAAAACCCATCCCTCTGTGCCCCAAATATTTTTGACACCTCTGTCCCCTCTGGGTGTCCCCTTTGGGTACCCCCCCCGGCCCTTTTGGGTGTCCCCCATGTGCCTGTGTGCCCCTTTGGATGTGCGCCCAGGCCCCTTTGGGTGCGTCCCATGTGCCTCCATGCCCCTTTGGAGTACCCCTCAGGTCGCTTTGGGTGTCCCCTGTCTCCCTCTTGGGTGTCCCCCAGTACCCTTAGGGTGCCTCCCCAGGGTCCTCCATGACCCTTTGGGTGTCCTCAGCCCTCTTTGGGTACACCCCCCCCCCGCCATGTCCCTCCATGCCCCTCTGGGTGCCCGCCAGAGCCCCCCACTCCCCTCTCAGTGTCTTTCGGGGCCCCCTGGAGCCTTTCCCCTCCCTGCCAACCCCCAGGGACAGAGGCCCTGGGGTCCCTCACCACTCATCCCCATGGGGACAGCGCCCCTGTCCGCCCGCGAATCCATGGGGTGTCCTCATCCTCCTTAAGGGCCTCTGGCCAGCACTGGCCCTGTGCCCCGAACCTGATGGGTGTCCCCAGCTGCTACCGCAATGGAGGAGACGTGAGTGCCCCGGGGGTTCCCGGCATACCCCCCACCGCTGGCGCCCCCTCTGAAGCCCCACTGTTTCCCCCAGGGTGCCCTCAGTGGAAGCCTATGAAGCGGCCATGGAGCTGAGCGGGGTGGGGGATGCACTTGGGTACTGGGGGGGCCTCTGGGAGTACTGCACCTCGGGACCCCAGATCCATGCTGAGCTAGCCGAGCTGGGGGGGCTGGAGGCCATCACCCTTGAGCCCCCCGAGTGGCCTGTCAGTGATGACACCGTCCTCCACCTTGCGACCACCGAGGGCCTGGCCACAGGTTGGAGGGGGTGGGGCAGCAGGGGTCTCCATTGCACCCCACAGACACAGGGGAGGGTCCCCAGGGGATGGTGTCCCCATTGTACCCCAGGCCCACAGTGGAGTGTTCTGGGGGGGGGGGGTGGGGGGTGGGGGGGTGTCCCTGTTATACCCCTGGGCTGCATGCAGGTTCCCTGGGGGGGTTTGGAGGTCCCTGTTATATGCCTTGGGCTGCATGGTGGGGGTCCGGGGGTGGTATTAGGGGTCCCCGTTATACCCCTGGGCTGTATGGGGGTGTCCCTGGGGAGGTTTGGGAGTCTCTGTTATACCCCTGACCGAACCTGGAGGGTCCCTGGGAGGGGCTTTTGGGGGTCCCTGGCCAGCCCTGGAGGGGGCTTGGGAGCATCCTAATTCCACCCCCCTTTTAGGGGCTCAAGTGAGGCTCCCTATTTCCCCCCCAAAAAAAATTGGGGGGGTCCCCATTTCCCCTCGGGGGAGGTCCTATTTTTCCCCACAGTTTGTGGGAATTTATGTTCCCTTTCCTCCCATGCTGGGTGCTGGGGGGCCCCATTTGCCCCTCCCAATTTTGTGGACCTTGGGGGGGGGTGGTGGTTACCCCTTTCCCACCCAATTTGGGGTGCTCAGGAGGATTCCCCATTTCTCCTGAGTTTTGGGGTGTTCATGGACATTGTTCTCCTTCCCCTCCTGTTGGGGGGGGTGCATGGAGGATGTCACCCTTCCTCTCCAGTTTTGGAGCCCCTGGGTGGTGTCCCCTTTTCCCTTCAGTTTTGAGGCATCCATGGGGGGGGTGTCACCCTTCCCCTCTAGTTTTGGGTGGATCTAAAGGGGGGTGTCCCCTTTTCCCTCCACTTGTGGGGGTCCTTGGGGTGTGTCCTCCTTCCTCTTCAGTTTTGGGTTGTCTATGGGGCAGTGTTCCCTTTCCCAACCATTTGGGGGTGGTGCAATGGGTGTCTTCCTCTGCCCCTTCAGTTTTGGGGGTTGCATGGGGCCTCTCCCTCCAATCCCACTTGGGTGGTCCAGGGGGGTCCTCACTAACCCCCCCCGCCCCAGGCCTGGAGGGGGAACCCCTCCTGCAGGAGCTGGCTCGCCGCTACGTGGCTGCCATGGGTGACATGGAGGGCCGCAAGCCAGGGCCCACCAGCATCCTGGGTGAGTGGGGTCCGAGCGTCTGGGGGGAGTCAGGGGGTGTCAGAGGGTCTCATGCCCCCAAACCCCCCAGGCACCTCGCAGCTGCGGCCTGGGGAGTCTGAGGGCTACCGCATCCCCTTCAACCCCACCAGCACTGGCTGTGGGGCCGCCATGCGTAGCCTGGCCATTGGCCTCAGGTAGGGACAAGTACACAGGAAAGGACAGCGGTGGGGGGGATGGAGACATGGGGGGACACATGGGGACGGGGGGAACGGAGGTGTCAGAGCTGGAGGGATGGGGACATAGGGGGTGTCAGGGATGGGGATATGGGGGTGTCAGTGCTGGAGGGGAGAGGGACATGGAGGGGATGGGGGAATGGGAGTGTCAGAGCAGGGGGAATGGGGACACAGGGGTGTCGGGGACAGGGACATGGAGGGGACAGGGAGACAGAGGGGATGGGAATAGGGACACAGGGGTGTCAGAGCTGGGGCAATGGGGACATGGGGATGTTAGAGCTGGGGGGGATGGGAACATGAGGGGCAGGGGAACACAGAGGGGTGGGGACACCAGAATATCAGAGATGGAGGGATGGGGACATAGTGGGGATGGGGAGATGGGGCTGTTGGGTAATGGGGTGTCAGGGCCATAGGGGAGTCAGGGACAGGGACATGGGGGTGTCAGAGCTGGAGCCAGAGATGGGGACATAGGGGGATGGGGACATGGGGAGATGGGGACAAGGGGGGATGGGGGGACATGGGGATGGGGACACGGGGGTGTCAGAGCTTGAGGGATAGGGACATGAGGGTGTCAGAGCTGCAGGGAAGGCAACATGAGGTGATGGGGATGGGGTAACAGGGACATGGGGGTGTAAGAGGTGGGGGAACGGGGACACAGAGGGGGATGGGGACACGGGGGTGTTGGAGCTGGAGAGGGCAAGGACCGGGGATTGGGGATATGGTGGTGCTGGAGCTGGGAGGCCAGGGACAGTGGGGCTGGGGGGGCTGGAGATGTCTGAGCTGGGGGCGTGGGGACAGGGAGCCCTAGGGGACAGAGAACATGAGGACAGCGATAGGGAAGAGGGGACATAGGGGTCACAGAGCAGATGAGAGGGGGACATGGAGGTGGCGGGGCCAGGGGGGATGGGGATAGCAGGGACAAGGACAGTGGGGACAAGGGTGGTGGCGTGGGGATAGGGACAAGGCTGGGGGTACAGTGACAGGGAGGGGACAGGGGAGGACGGGGACAGGGCTGATGCCAATGCAGGTACCCGCACGCCTGGGAGCATACCTCAGTGTCCCTGGTGTCCCTGGTGCTCTTGGTTTCCCTAGTGTTACTGGTGTCCCCGCTGCATCCACTGCCATGGTACCCCCAGGTGTCCCAGTTGTCCCCAGTGTCCCCACAGGTACCTGGTGTCACAGGGACTGCTGGAGAGCCACAGCCCGGTGACCCCCCAGTGTCACTGGTTACCCCATTGTCACTGGTGACACCAATGACCCCAATGTTCCCAGTGACACCAATGTCCCTTGTGACTCCTGTGTCCCTATGTCTCCAGTGTCCCTGCTGACCCAGTGTCCCTGGTGACCCCAATATCCCCAGTGACCCCCTGTCCTCAGTGACTCCAGTGTTCCCAGTGACTTCAATGTCTCCATGTCCCTGCAGGTACCTGGAATCCCGGGGGCCTCTGGAGGGTCGTGGCCCACTGCAGGTGCCATCCCTTCCATCACCGGCCGAGCGGGATGCAGTGTACCTAGGCTGGGCACTGGAGGGGTGGCCAGGGCGCAGCGGCCATGACGCACCCATGGTGGCCCTGGAGGCCTTGCTGGCAGCCGGTGGATGCTGGGGGGACCTGTGTGCCAGGGGGGTGCTGCATGGTGGGGACAGCGATTCGACGGGGACCATCACCGCTGGGTGCTGGGGGCTGCGGGGGGGGCTGGCACCCATCCCCCCTGGGCTGCACTGCTGCCTTGAGCACTGTGGGCGGCTGCGCAATGCCACTCACCGCCTCCACGCGCTGGCCTGGGGGAGGCGCTGAGCCCCTTCTGTGTCCCCAGTGTCACCTGCTGTCCCCCTCCCAGGAAAGACCCTGTGGGTCCCCAGGGTGCAGCAGAGACCCTCATGGGGTCCTGGAGGGGCTTGGGAGGGTCTCTGGGGGTCAGCAGGATCCTTCATGGGGCGCTGGGGGGCTCAGGAGGGTCCCTGGGGGTCAGCTGGGACCTTCACGGGGTCCTGGGGGTGGCTTGGGAGAGTTCCTGGGGGGGCTGCAAGGAACTTCACAGCGTCCTGGGTTGCTCGGGAGGGCCCCTGGAAGACCCTGGGGGGAAGCAGGGCCCTTCAAGGGGTGCTGGGGGGCTCAGACAAGCCCCAGGGAGACCACTGTAGCCACATCCAGGTGGCCTTTTATCGCTCCACGGTTAGAGACCCCAGAACCTCCCTGAGGAGCCTCAGTCACCCCCACAGTAAAGAAGTGTCCTCCCAAGTCACTCTGTGTCTCGGTTTTTGCCCTGCGCCTCTTGTCCTGTCACTGCCACTGCTGAGATCCCGCCTGGGTGGGACCTCCTACAGCCAACTCTTCTCCAGGCTGAACAGGTCTGGCTCACACAGCCCGTCCAAGAGGCTCCTGGCCATGGAGCATCTCAGGGGCCCTTTACTGGACTCTCCCAGTCACTCCATCTCTCTTGTACTGGTAGCCCAGGACTTGGACCCAGTGTTCAAAGGGTTGGCTCATCAGTGCTGAGTGGAGAGGAAGGAGCACACACCCTACTGCCACACCCCTCCGAGTGCCACCCAGGATGGTGATGGCCTTCTTCGCATGTTGCTACTTATGATCACCTTAGTGGGCACCACAGCCCTAAGGTCCTTCAAAGCAAAAAGTGACGGGCACCCAGGCTGATGGGGCCCCAGGGTTAACAACCCCAAGGGTGATGGGCCCTACATATGATGGGCCCAAAGGGTAACCACCACAGGTCTGATGGGCCCAGGGTTAATCACCCCAAGGATGATGGGACCAAGGGCTAATGGGCCCCAAGAGTAAAAAACCCCAAAGGTGATGGGTCCCTGGGGTTAACCACCCCAAGGATGATGCGCCCAAAGGGTGTTGGGCCCTGGCTTTAACTGCCCAAGGGCGATGGGCCCCCAGGGTTAACCACCCCAACGGTGTTGGGCCTAATGGTTGATGGGCTTTAACCACTTCAAGGGTGATGGGCCCCTGGGGTGGTGGGCTCCCAGGGTTATCCACCCCAAGTGTGAACGGAACCCAGGGTTAAGTACCTCACAGTTGATGGGCCCAAGGAGTGATGGGCACCTGGGTTTAAACACCCCAAAGCTGGAGGGGCTCCGAAGCTGACGGGCCCCTGGGGTTAAACACCCAAAGGGTGACTGGGCCTAAGGTGTGATGGACCCCCGTGGTTAGACACCCCAAAGCTGAGTGGCTCCAAGGGGTTATGGGTCCCAGGGTTAACCACCCTGAGCGTGACGGGCCTCTGTGGAGATTGGATGCTGGGGTTTACCAACCCATGGTTGATGGGCCCCCAGGTTTAACTACCCCAAAGTTGATAGGCCTAAGGCGTGATGGGAAACCAGGGTTAACCACCTGTACTGGTTTTTGTCTGGGATAGAGTTAAATTTCTTCATAGTAGCCTGTATGGGGCTATGTTTTGGATTTGTGCTGAAAACAGTGTTGATAACACAGGGATGTTTTAGTCATTGCTGAGCAGTGCTTGCACAGCATTAAGGCCTTTTCTGCTCCCCACGCTGCCCTGCCAGTGAGTAGGTTGGGGGTCCACAAGAAGTTGGGAGGGGACACAGCTGGGACAGCTGACCCTAAGTGACCAAAGGGATATTCCATACCATATGACGTCATGCTCAGCAATAAAACTGGACAGGGAGGTAAAGTTTGGAAGGGGCTGCCATTGCTCAGGGATTAGCTGGGCATCCGAGGGTGCCAAGCTGGGAATTGGAAGATCTTGTTGAAGTGCCAAAATGGAGAGACCTACCCAGAACCAGGAGCTCAGTGTTGGGGTGAGATGTGTCTCACCGGGGAGTCTGTAGTGTCACCCTGTCCAGCTGAGCTTGTCACATTGGGTCTTTCTACGGAGGAAAATCTTAAAATCATGGAATAATTCTGGTTGGATGGGACATCGTGAGGTCTCCAGCCCAACCCCGTGCCCAGAGCAGGTCCCATCAGGTTGCTCAAGGACATGCCCAACTGAGGTATAAACACCACCAAAGTCTTGCCTCTCTAGCTACAAGATCTGCACATGCTTTGGGTAAAAAAGCCCTCCTTTTTAACATCCAGCTCCACATTTTTGAGTCCCAACCCTCATGTCTAGGAGAAAAGCCTCATTCTTAGAGCTGAAACCTAAAACTTAATGGCAAAAAAACCTATGCGAAGGCCTAAAAGCAAAAGTTTAGAGCCCAAACCAACATTTTAAAGGTCCAAAGCCTCATTTTTAAGATTAAACACCGGGTTATTTTTATAAAGCAAGCCTCAATATTAGGGCAAAAAATGTAATTTTTAAAAGAACAAAGCCTACTTTTGGGGGTCCAAATAGTAATTTTTAAGGTCCAAACCCACATTTTTAGAGTATAAAACCTCATTTATAAGTTCCAAGGTTCACACTTTTAAGGTTCAAAGACGCATTTTAAGAGCCCAGAGCGTCATTTTTAAGCCCCAAAGTCTGATTTTAAAGGTCCAAAGCCTCATTTGTAGAGTCCAAACCCTTATTTATAGGGTCCAAATGCTCATTCTCGGGCCCAAAACCTCATTTTTAGTTTCAAAGGCGCCATTTTCAGGGACCAAAACCTCATTTCCAGGAACCATAGCTAAATATTAGGATCCAGTCTGCGATTTTGAGGACCCAAAGCCTCATTTTCAGGGTCCAAACTCCTCATTTAGGGCTCAAAGCCTCATTTTCTCAATGCCCAAAGCCTCATTCTGAGTGTCCAAAGACCCATTTTTAGGGTGTAAAGCCCCATTTTTAGGGCCCAAATCCTCACATTTAGGCTCCAAGCCTGTCTCTCAGTACTGATAGCCTTTTTTTAGGACCCACAGTTTCATTTTTAGGGTCCAAACCCTCATTGTTAGGGTGCAAACCCTCATTTATAAGTTCGAAGGTTTACGCTTTTAAGGTTCAAAGACTCATTTTAAGGGCCCAGAGCATCATTCTTAAGCCCCAAAGTCCGATTTTGAAGGTTCAAAGCAGTCATGATTTCTTTTAAAGCTCAGAAGATCCCAACACGTCAGTCCTTATGCCTTTGCTTTCCAGAGCTGTGTTCAGGTGAGTCTTGGTACCACAGAGTAAAGGTGGAGCTGGTATGTCAGGCAGACGTGCCTCTTGAATGACCATCTTCTTTGCTGTCCAGCCTGGGAGAAAGAGGAGGAGCTATGGCCCATCAAGCTGTAGAAGTGGTATGAGGCATATACTGATGTTCTCGATCGTTATGTTGTTTGCTGAGTTGTTCTTCCAAATCAGAGAAGTAACAGCTAAAGCCTGAGTGTTTTACAGGCAGCATTGTCTTGGCAGGAACCTTGTGAATGCCAGCAGACGCAACCACTGCAGGCGCTGGAGGAGACCTCCAAGAAGATGGCAGCTTGGACAGTTGCTCAGCAGGTCTTGGCTGAGCTTGGTGACTCGGTCTTGAGCAACCTTTGTGAGAGCGACTGTCCTTATGACCCAGTTGAGAGAGGTTTGTATATTTTTTTTCTTTTTCATTTGTGAATGTAGCAATGTAACAGGCAGACTAGCCATGAAACACACTTGACAGTCCTGTTCCTTAGTATTATGTGCTAAAAGGAAATTTTATTTGTTCCTTTCCAATTGTAGCTAGGCAGGTTGTTGCTTTGTGGACCAATGCCAGTTAGAAAACTAATGTTTCTGCTCATGGGTAGTCTTTGGTTTGTTTTTCTTTTCCTGAGAAGAGCTGCTTCTGCGTTCCTGTGAATTAAGCAGCTGGCTAGCATGAGCAGGCCACAGAACAGGAGGTCTCTAGCCTAACACCTGTATTTTGGCAGATCAGACAAAGAGATAGCAGGGTTTTGTGAGTCTTTCTGCATCTTTATTAAGGATTAACAGAGCAAGGGAGAAATGAGTTGACATTAGAAACTCAGTTACTGGTATTTAACTGAAGAACCGTTTTTTAGGTTGAGGGGGCTCTGGCCCAGCTCCATAAAGGTGGGGAACCTCAGGAAACAGGCAGGAATTAAGACAGCTAACGTCTCCTGAGAGATTTCATCTGGCTCTTCCAAAGGGAGTGTCCTTTAAGGAGGGTGGTCATCCTTTCATGTCTGGAGCCAAATGCAAATGACTCCCAAGGTGCTGCCCTTCCTCCTTGAGACACGAACATTTTCTTGCTTTCTTCTTCTGAAGCTATTGAGACTGACTTCCTTCCATGGCTGATGGCAGAAGTGGAGAAAACATTGGCAGAGAAGGCTCTGGGGAGGACAGAGCTTGGCTGCAAGTCCCCAAACCTTGAAATGTAAGCTCTTCTGCGTCATATTCTTGGTTTGTATTGTGGGGTTTTTTTGCCACCGAGTCACAACAAATCTAACATTGCAGGGTAGACTTTCATTCTACCTTAAAAGAATGGTCGTTTGGAAACAGCATGCCATCTCAAAGATAAACAGTACGCTAACTGGGCACTTGTGACCCTACCCATAGAGTCCATTCCCCACTAGTGGCCCACACCCACATAGCCGCACAACATCGCTTCCCTCTGCTCCCTTTCCTTGGATCTAAGCCAAATTCTTGTCAGGCTGACAGAGGACAGTAGCTTTCCTCCTCGCAAGGCATCTCGAGCACACAGCAGCACAGAGTCTGTGTATGAGGCTTCAGGCCCCAAAGGTGAGGCTTTTGGGCCCAACATGAGGCTTTAAAATGCTGCTTTGGACCCTTATGGGAAGCTTTGGGCCCTAGAAGTTAGGGTTTGGGCCTTAAAATGTGGTTTTGGGCTCTAAAAGGAGTCTTGGGCCTCTAAAAGGAGGGTTTGGAGCCTAAAAAGGAGGGTTTGGACCCCCAAAATGGGGCTTTGGACCATAAATTGACCCTTTGGGACCTTAAAACCCCCATCATGGTGGCCACACTGGAGCCCACAGCACCAGTGGGTGCAGACAAGGTGCATCGGCACAATGGGAGATGTCGTCCCAGGGGCAAAGGAAGGCAGCGCATCCGCGCTGGCCTCGTCTCTCCTCCCTGTCAGGCACTGGCAGGACCGTCCCCTCTGCCGTGCCCAAATGGCCTCCGAGGCCTGGAAAGGCCTGAGGGAAGGGCCGGACCTGCCTTAGTTTAGTAAAACGAAACCAGTAAACTAAAACTGAGGCTTTGGACCCTACAAATGAGGCTTGGTACCCTAAAATGAGGGTTAAGACCCTACAAATGAAGCTTTGGACCCTACAAATGAGGGTTAAAACGCTACAAATGAGGCTTTGGATTCTAAAAATGAAGATTTGGGTCCAAAACTGATTCTTTGAGCCTTAAAAAGGAGGCTTTCAGCCCTGAAAAAGATGTTTGGATGCTAAAAATGAGGCTTTGAACAATAAAAATGAGGCTTTGAGACCCCAAATGAGGTTGTGTTCCCTAAAGTGCGGGTTTGGATGATAAAAATGGGGCTTTGTAGCCTAGAATTGATGCTTTGGACTCTAAAAGTAAGACTCTGGAAACTAGATGCTTTGGGCCCTAAAACGATAATTCAGACTCTATAAATGTAGCTTTGGACCTTAAAAAAAGTGGTTTGGGCCCTACAAATGGGAGTTTAGACCCTTAAAATGAAGCATTGGGCCTTAAAAGTAAGATTATGAGCCCTAAAATTAAGACTTTGAGCTGTAAAAGAGGGGTTTGGACCCTGTGAATGAGAATTTGGACCCTAAAAATAAAGCTTTGAGCCCTATAACATATGGTTTGGAAACTAAAATGAGGCTTTGGACTCTGAAAGGCGCTTTTGCGTCTTAAAATGATGTTTGGACTCTGAAAATGAGCCTTTGCAAACTAAAACTGAGGCTTTGACCCTGAAAATTAGGTGTCACCCCGCATTTCAGGCTTTTGACCTACAATGAAGGTTTGGACCCTAAAAATGAGGCTTTGAAATCTATAAATGAGAGTTCAGGCCCTCAAAATTTAGGTTTGGAAAATAAAAATGAGGCTTTGGACATTAAAAAGTCGATGCCCCAAAGCCTGTCAGTGATTAAGAGGCATTTGGACAATGCCCTTATTAACATGCTTTACCTTGGTCAGCCCTGAATTGGTCAGGCAGTTTGACTAGATGGTCGTTGTAGGTCCCTTCCAACTGAAATAGCCTATTCTATTCCATTCTGTTCTGTTCTATTTCTATTCTGTTCTGTTCTGTTCTGTTCTATTTCTATTCTGTTCTATTCTATTCCAAAAAACCTGAGGCTTTGGGCCCTAAAAATTACAGACTGGATCCTAAAAATTAGGCTATAGGAAAATGAGGCTTTGGGAGCTAAACTGCGGGTTTGGGCGTGAAAGTGAGGCTTTGGACCCTAAAAATGAGGCTTTGAACCTTTGAAGCGGGGTTTGGAACTTATAAATGCGGGTTTGTATCCTGAAAATGAGGTTTTGGACCTTAAAAATGACTATTTGGACCCCCAAATGAGGCTTTGGGCCCTAAAAATGAGGCTTGCACCTTGAAAATAAGTCTTTGGGCTTTAAAAACGTGGGGTTGGGTCTTAAAAGTGAGTCTTTGGACACTAAAATGAGGCTTTGGACCCTGAAAAATGGTGATTTAGGCTCTAAATTGAGGGTTTGGGGCCCTTAACTGGGTTTTTGTACCTTTAAGATGCAGCTTTGGACTCATAAGAAACGAGGCTTTGTGCCCTGAACATGAGGGTTGGGACTCTAAAAATGATGATTTGGGCCTTAAAAAGGAGGGCTTTTTTGCCCAAAGAGCGGACAGATCTTGTAGCCAGAGGGGCAAGACTTTGGTGGTGTTCATACCTCAGTTGGGCATGTCCTTGAGCAGCCTGATGGGACCTGCTCTGAGCACGGGGTTGGGCTGGAAACCTCTCGATGTCCCCTCTGACCAGAATTATCCCATGATTTTATGATTCCCCTCAGTAGAAAGACCCAATTTGACAAGCTCAGCTGCTGTCCAGTCACAGTGTCACCAGTGTAGGTGACACTACAGACTCCCCGGTGAGACACATCTCACCCCAACACTGAGCTCCTGGTTCTGGGTAGGTCTCTCCATTTTGGCACTTCAACAAGATCTTCCAATTCCCAGCCTGGCGCCCTCGGATCTCTTGCAAACCGGTGCAGAAAGATCTGCCCCTGCAAAGTGAAATTCAGCTTTGCAGACCCTCATCACTCGCTCGCGCCAGTGTCCTCAGGAACAACCTTTGCTCAAGGTCAGGGACTACATCTTTAGGGCGGCATCAGGGTGGCCCCTTCCCCCCGATGCTGGAGGGGGTCCTAAGCAGAAGCTTCCCGTAAGGACGGGAAGTAAGTTCCTGGGTTGCATAGGATGGATTTGGGCAAGGAGGAAAATGCCAGGAAACAGCAGGGGACACGAGTGCCACCGTGCTGGGACTGGAGATGGACCTTCTGTCAGCGTGGGTGGCCCATGGGATAGCCAAACAGGGCACCTACCTGGAGGATTTCATAAGTAGAGATATAAATTGGATATAAATTGGGTCATCTGGGAGATAAATAGGATAGTAGAGAGCCCTGGCTCTACCCCAGGTGGAAATAGAAAGTCCAGGCCAGCGGAGCTGGGCTCAGCCTTGCTCTCTTTCCTTCCCCGGTCCCTTATGGCCCTGGGTGTAAGCTTAGGTGGCCTCCGCTGCCCCTGCACGTACGGGCCCTCCATGCCTCCCCAGCTGCACTTGCATTCTCTCCTTTCCCCTCCAGGGATCTTCAGTTCTTCACAACATTGCTCCAAGTGCCTGGTTGCCCTCTCTTGCCCCCAAAACCACGTTCCTTTCCATAGTGGCCATGGAAAAGGTCCTTTGGATGGAAGAGGTCCCGAGGGAAGGTCCCTCAGATGGCCCCGCTTCCAGGACCATGCTTGGCTGATCTCAGAGCCACGGCCAATTTTAAAACCCTTCTCCCCCATTCTGGTGAAGGACCGTTACGAACAATTGAAGAGTCAACACTCTTTTGCAACTTCTCCTTTGTGTTTTTATTCCTCTCTTTCCCGAGCCCCCTGTGGCCTGAAGTCAGATGGGTTTCTGCAAAAGAAGAGAGACTCTTCTAAAACAATACCGCAGGTTTTGGGAGCTCTTTGCCCGCACGCAGACCCCCTGGATGGCTTCAGGGCAGGACACTGAGGGGAGGGCAGCTGTTTCTCTCCCTCTATTTGCCCCTTCTCTGCAGCCTCTCCAGCAGCAGCGGTTTGCTCCCAAGCTGTGCCAGACCCACCCAAAAAGCCTTTCTCTTCCCGCCGGGGATCTAAAGGAGCAACGAGCTGGGAAGAAACAGTCCCCTCTCGGGCCCCGAGCAGCCTTGCGGTTACTTAGGCCTTCCAAACATGGCCAAATAACATGGCCTTGTGTGTTTCCGGAGGCTACAGAAGAGAGGACGCCATTGGAAAATGAGTACCTCACCCCTGGTGATGGAGGAGCCCAAGGTGGCAACTTAGCCACGACATCAATCAGAACTAAGGGCTCTTTGAAGAGTCCCCACTGTCCCTCTAACTCTGCATTTCTACAAGGAAATAGCACCCAAGGACGACACAGATTCAAATCATGTACCTGTTTTGCCACCTCAGGTGGTGCTCCCTCTGCTTCGGGCACCCCAAGCCCTGATCACTCCAGCCAGGGCCACTCCATCAGTGGGTGGCACTGCGTAGGCCTGGACCCCGGTACATTGGTGGCACCAAAAAGGGAGGGCTCAAAGCTGTATCCCGCTAATATGGTCTTCTGCGGTTCTTTCAGCACTGACCAGAACATCTCAGGCCTTGATTTTAGTAATTGTGCTGTCTCAGGTCTTGGTGGCTGTGGAATGAAGACCTTGTAGGTAGGCTCCTCAGGCACCCTGGCCTCAGAGATCGTTGACGGTAATTTGCTTCCGACGGGGACTTTCTTTTCTCCTTGTCCTCCTCCTCTGCACCTCCGAGGTTTAGCTGCCTGCGCTCGGCTCTGCTTTGATGCTTGGCCTTTGGGCGCGGGTTTGCCCTTGGGTTGGCCGGTCACAGGCTGCTTTTTCCCAGAGGAGGCCCCTGAGATCGCTGGTAGCCACCTGAAAGGGCACAAAGGGAGGGGTCTGCCTGAGGACGTGATGGGCTTGGGGCCGCATTGTGCCCCCATGAACCATGTGCCTGTCTACGCAGCCGCCGGCAGCTCAGCCGATGGCTGCGCTCAGCTCGGGAGAGGAAACCCCCTGAGCCAGGACCCTCGGCTGACACACGGCTGTCCCCATGCACAGCTCAGGAGGCCACGCTGGGGCTCTCCTGAAAGGCCGGAGAGCAAGCAGCCCTGTGAAACGGGGGGCTCCCGGCAGCCCCATCCCGCCCCTCCAGGCGCTGCCTTCACCACTGTTGGGCGGCGATGAACGGCGAGCGTTTGGGGCTGGGCAATGGGCTCTTGCTGGGTCAGAAAATGACCCTGTGCAGACGCCAGTCCTGAACCTACAGACTCACCTGTCCTGAGAGTTGTTCCTCATCTCCATCGCCTCCTTATCCCAGAGCTGCTTGCGTTCCTTATTAGTCAAGCTGGAATGGGCAGGCAAGGGCAGTTCAGCAAATCCCTCTGGAAACAGGAAGGAGAGACCTTGTCAGAAGAGCATCGCTGTGATGCTGCCGGCCCCGGTGACACGCAGCGCTGCTCAGGCCTCTTCCCAAAACATCTGAGAGGGCCGGTCTGCTCCGCTCGCATCCGCTATCTCCAGAGGCCCAGCACCCTCCCCAACACCAGCGCTTGCCGGGCTCCTCTGCAAACGCTTTTATAGCGCTAGGTTTTGGAAAGGGGAGCTGGGTAATGCTGGTGAGGTGACAGAGTCTCTTTCGGAGACGTAATTTCCCGGCGTGAGGGCAGGTCCTTGGATCCCCACCCTCCTGCTGTACCCAGGGATGGGCGTCTTGGGCACATCCCATCCCAGGGCTCGGTTCTCGTGAAGCCAACGAGTCGTTAGGAGAAAAGGCTGTGCCGAGCTGGCGTGAAGCTTTGACGCAAGTCAAAATGATTTTGACAATCATTGCCAGGGATTTTCCCATACAGAAGATGGTTGCCCGTGCTACGGAAAGGAGCCGGGAGCGGCTTTACTTTACTTGCCTTGCCTGATGGGTGGCAAAACCTCTTTTTGCTTCCACTTGTCCTCACCAGGGACATTTCTCAAGGTCTTCAGAGGGTTCCTGGGCGGTGATTTGGGCACAAACTCCAGTTCAAACCTGGAGACAGAGAGACGACACCAGCATGACCCATGGCACCACCAGCCCTTGCCACTTGCCACGATCACCTGCTCACAGGTGGCCGAGTTTGGCACTGTCGTAAAGGCCATTGTAAAGGCCATTGTTTTCCCAAGTCGACTATGCCCCGTCCCCAGGGACTGTCCTGGGAAATGGGGTCACCCAGAAAAGGAGTCCTGGCCACGACGGGGAAGAGAGAGTTGCCTAAAATCCTCCATCTGTCCCATCAGGTCGCCTCACAGGAATGACTACAGGCCAGACACAAACGAGTCACTGCTCGGTGTCTCCGCAGCAGGACTCCCGTGGTCACAAGGAGCAAACGTTACCACACTGCAGCTGAGCAGCTGCGTCGGCCAGAGGCTAAAGCTGCCAACGTACTCACTCGGGAAAGACGATGACGCGGCTCGTCAAAGTCAGGGAAGCAATGGGTACCATCCGGGACACCACCATGTCCAGCAGCTGGGGAACCTGCAAGGGAGGAACGTGGAGATGGCAGGACATCCTCAACGTGGCCAAGGCACTCAACAGTGGAGGAGTTCAGGGCAGCAAGAGCTGGTGGAACCGTGCTCTCGCCTGGCCTGAGCAGCTGGCCATGTCCTGGCAGGCCGCATGCAAGCAGTGCTGGGGAACCGCTGTGGGTCTGCCCAAGCGGTGGGGCAACCAAAAGGCTCACCTTGAATGTAGCCCCTTCCTGGATCCTCTTCCCAGTAATCCTCTCCAGGAAGTCAGAGTAGAATTTCATTTGCACTCTCCTGCCTTCGATGAGGAGCACCCCCACATCCCTCAGGACAAGGGCGACGTTCTCCCCCTTCCCCAGGCAGTGAGAGAGGAGGGACGTGATGCCTAGGATGCAGCCCTCCACTTTTCGCCGGGACACAGAGGCATCCATGGCCACCTTGGCATATTTCAGAGGCTCCAGCTCCTTATCGCCTGGAAAACCACACGAGGCGGGTGGAGGCGCTCACCCAGTGGCCCTTCCACAGGCGTTTCCCAAGGGCTGCTTACTGCAGTCATCGCCCAGAAAGGCCCCGTTTTTGGACCTGCTCCGCAAAGGGAGCAGTTTGCTTTTAGAAAAGGGACGCGATACCCCCCTTCACCCCGACCCTGCAGCCAGCCAGGGCTTAATCCGCCATCTTACCAGGAAGGTCATCCTTATTGTCCATGAGATTGTGGACTCCTCCAAGGTTCCTGGCCAGGCGAAGCACGGGCCTCTGGATAATCACAATCTCGTTCCCAACCTGGATCCGCGTGGGGACCACATCGAAGGAGCCGAGGGTTGGAATTCGGACTCCCTGGAGCAGGAGAGAAGGCAAGGGCTGCAGGGTGAGGACTGGCTGGAGGGAAGAGCTGGGAGTGGCCCTGTCCAGGGACGGTGCTTTGGACCAGACCCTGCCCGCTCCTGCTGTTCAGAGACGTGAGCCAGGGCAGTGGGGAGAGCTTTAAGGAGGAGCTGCCGAGTCCTCTCCTTCCCTTTCCCCTGCCCCGAAAAAGCAGTGCTGGAGTAAGGGCAGAAGCAGCCCGAGGGCATCCAGGGGTCTCCAGTGACCGGGATCAGCCCTGCGGTACAATACCACCTGCCGGAGGGGATACCACCCTTGCACGAGCCCTGTTTGTCCCCCAGCAGGGACTTTTGGGGTGAGTTTCCTGCTTTCTGAGGAGGGAAAAGCAACTGCAGGCCATGCCCCAGGCCCGTGGGGACTCCCCACTCCCCTGGGTGGACTAAGAGGATGCGGGTGTTGCCCCACCTTGTGCAGCAGGAGCTGTTCTTGAACGTAGCCAGCCACTGCGTCCCAGACGGCATTTCGCTCTGGAAAGCAAAGGAAAACCAGGTTGCGCTCTGCGCCTGCCAGCTCTCAACCCTCCAACGCCCCCTGAGCTGTGGCACATTGCCAGATGTAAAGTGTCATTGATGTCCCCGGCCCCAGATGGAAACACCCCTGAGATGGCTGCAGTGCCGAGTCTCACCCACACAACGCTACAACTGTTGGTCCTGTAAGCACTCCCGCGGTGGCTGTGGATGCCTGTACCTTTGGCGGTGATGCTGGGCATCATGAAGGCATGCTCCATCCCGTCCCAGAAGTCCATCTTGATCCGCCTCATGCCGGAGGGTTGCTCCTTAGTGGCGACAGCCCTGTGGGAGCTCATCCCTGCGTTCATCCTATGGACGCTCCTCCAGGGTGCAGGACCCACCGTCCTGTGGCCCCTTTTGTACCCCTGCGCGGCCGTGTCACAGACCCAGTGTGACACCACGCTGACGTGGCCACTGCTGACTCTGCTGCCTGCTGTGACACACCAGTGACCTGCTGCCCGCTCTGACACCCATCACCTTCTGCCTGCCGTGACATTGCCACCACTGTAACTGTTCACTCAGCTCCTGCTCAGGTTTTGGCAGGACACGCAGCTCACGCCGAGGCCCGACGTGTGCTGGGGCCAAGGCCATTAGGTCAAAGCATGGGTAAGACATTCGCAGGACACGATGGACAAGACAGGGTGACGGCCGTTCTGCAGCCCTTAAAACCTGCAGCTCGCTGTCTCCTGCGGCCTTCATCTCCTGTATTTTTGCATAGTAACTGTCCGGCAGTTTCTTCAATATCCACTAACTTATGGAAATGGTACAGACCAAACAAGACACCTTCGCTCCCTTGTATGTGAGCCAGGGCCTTTCCAGCTCGCTGGTTCACAGCAAGGACATGAGGCTTGTTGCTCCTCAGTCATCCTGAACCAAAGTACGGCTAGGAGTCAAGTGTATCCGTCACTCCCGTTCTGGTGAAGGACCGTAGCGAACCATTAAAAAAGTCGACAATCTTTTGCAGCTTCTCCTTTGTGACGCTGGAGCCCACAGCACCAGTGGGCGCAGACAAGGTGCTGTGTCATCCCAGGGGCGAAGGAAGGCAGCGCATCCGCGCTGGCCTCGTCTCTCCTCCCTGTCAGGCACTGGCGGGACCGTCCCCTCTGCCGTGCCCAAATGGCCTCCGAGGCCTGGAAAGGCCTGAGGGAAGGGCCGGACCTGCCTTAGTTTAGTAAAACGAAACCAGTAAACTAAAACTGAGGCTTTGGACCCTACAAATGAGGCTTGGTACCCTAAAATGAGGGTTAAGACCCTACAAATGAAGCTTTGGACCCTACAAATGAGGGTTAAAACGCTACAAATGAGGCTTTGGATTCTAAAAATGAAGATTTGGGTCCAAAACTGATTCTTTGAGCCTTAAAAAGGAGGCTTTCAGCCCTGAAAAAGATGTTTGGATGCTAAAAATGAGGCTTTGAACAATAAAAATGAGGCTTTGAGACCCCAAATGAGGTTGTGTTCCCTAAAGTGCGGGTTTGGATGATAAAAATGGGGCTTTGTAGCCTAGAATTGATGCTTTGGACTCTAAAAGTAAGACTCTGGAAACTAGATGCTTTGGGCCCTAAAACGATAATTCAGACTCTATAAATGTAGCTTTGGACCTTAAAAAAAGTGGTTTGGGCCCTACAAATGGGAGTTTAGACCCTTAAAATGAAGCATTGGGCCTTAAAAGTAAGATTATGAGCCCTAAAATTAAGACTTTGAGCTGTAAAAGAGGGGTTTGGACCCTGTGAATGAGAATTTGGACCCTAAAAATAAAGCTTTGAGCCCTATAACATATGGTTTGGAAACTAAAATGAGGCTTTGGACTCTGAAAGGCGCTTTTGCGTCTTAAAATGATGTTTGGACTCTGAAAATGAGCCTTTGCAAACTAAAACTGAGGCTTTGACCCTGAAAATTAGGTGTCACCCCGCATTTCAGGCTTTTGACCTACAATGAAGGTTTGGACCCTAAAAATGAGGCTTTGAAATCTATAAATGAGAGTTCAGGCCCTCAAAATTTAGGTTTGGAAAATAAAAATGAGGCTTTGGACATTAAAAAGTCGATGCCCCAAAGCCTGTCAGTGATTAAGAGGCATTTGGACAATGCCCTTATTAACATGCTTTACCTTGGTCAGCCCTGAATTGGTCAGGCAGTTTGACTAGATGGTCGTTGTAGGTCCCTTCCAACTGAAATACCCTATTCTATTCCATTCTGTTCTGTTCTATTTCTATTCTGTTCTGTTCTGTTCTGTTCTATTTCTATTCTGTTCTATTCTATTCCAAAAAACCTGAGGCTTTGGGCCCTAAAAATTACAGACTGGATCCTAAAAATTAGGCTATAGGAAAATGAGGCTTTGGGAGCTAAACTGCGGGTTTGGGCGTGAAAGTGAGGCTTTGGACCCTAAAAATGAGGCTTTGAACCTTTGAAGCGGGGTTTGGAACTTATAAATGCGGGTTTGTATCCTGAAAATGAGGTTTTGGACCTTAAAAATGACTATTTGGACCCCCAAATGAGGCTTTGGGCCCTAAAAATGAGGCTTGCACCTTGAAAATAAGTCTTTGGGCTTTAAAAACGTGGGGTTGGGTCTTAAAAGTGAGTCTTTGGACACTAAAATGAGGCTTTGGACCCTGAAAAATGGTGATTTAGGCTCTAAATTGAGGGTTTGGGGCCCTTAACTGGGTTTTTGTACCTTTAAGATGCAGCTTTGGACTCATAAGAAACGAGGCTTTGTGCCCTGAACATGAGGGTTGGGACTCTAAAAATGATGATTTGGGCCTTAAAAAGGAGGGCTTTTTTGCCCAAAGAGCGGACAGATCTTGTAGCCAGAGGGGCAAGACTTTGGTGGTGTTCATACCTCAGTTGGGCATGTCCTTGAGCAGCCTGATGGGACCTGCTCTGAGCATGGGGTTGGGCTGGAAACCTCTCGATGTCCCCTCTGACCAGAATTATCCCATGATTTTATGATTCCCCTCAGTAGAAAGACCCAATTTGACAAGCTCAGCTGCTGTCCAGTCACAGTGTCACCAGTGTAGGTGACACTACAGACTCCCCGGTGAGACACATCTCACCCCAACACTGAGCTCCTGGTTCTGGGTAGGTCTCTCCATTTTGGCACTTCAACAAGATCTTCCAATTCCCAGCCTGGCGCCCTCGGATCTCTTGCAAACCGGTGCAGAAAGATCTGCCCCTGCAAAGTGAAATTCAGCTTTGCAGACCCTCATCACTCGCTCGCGCCAGTGTCCTCAGGAACAACCTTTGCTCAAGGTCAGGGACTACATCTTTAGGGCGGCATCAGGGTGGCCCCTTCCCCCCGATGCTGGAGGGGGTCCTAAGCAGAAGCTTCCCGTAAGGACGGGAAGTAAGTTCCTGGGTTGCATAGGATGGATTTGGGCAAGGAGGAAAATGCCAGGAAACAGCAGGGGACACGAGTGCCACCGTGCTGGGACTGGAGATGGACCTTCTGTCAGCGTGGGTGGCCCATGGGATAGCCAAACAGGGCACCTACCTGGAGGATTTCATAAGTAGAGATATAAATTGGATATAAATTGGGTCATCTGGGAGATAAATAGGATAGTAGAGAGCCCTGGCTCTACCCCAGGTGGAAATAGAAAGTCCAGGCCAGCGGAGCTGGGCTCAGCCTTGCTCTCTTTCCTTCCCCGGTCCCTTATGGCCCTGGGTGTAAGCTTAGGTGGCCTCCGCTGCCCCTGCACGTACGGGCCCTCCATGCCTCCCCAGCTGCACTTGCATTCTCTCCTTTCCCCTCCAGGGATCTTCAGTTCTTCACAACATTGCTCCAAGTGCCTGGTTGCCCTCTCTTGCCCCCAAAACCACGTTCCTTTCCATAGTGGCCATGGAAAAGGTCCTTTGGATGGAAGAGGTCCCGAGGGAAGGTCCCTCAGATGGCCCCGCTTCCAGGACCATGCTTGGCTGATCTCAGAGCCACGGCCAATTTTAAAACCCTTCTCCCCCATTCTGGTGAAGGACCGTTACGAACAATTGAAGAGTCAACACTCTTTTGCAACTTCTCCTTTGTGTTTTTATTCCTCTCTTTCCCGAGCCCCCTGTGGCCTGAAGTCAGATGGGTTTCTGCAAAAGAAGAGAGACTCTTCTAAAACAATACCGCAGGTTTTGGGAGCTCTTTGCCCGCACGCAGACCCCCTGGATGGCTTCAGGGCAGGACACTGAGGGGAGGGCAGCTGTTTCTCTCCCTCTATTTGCCCCTTCTCTGCAGCCTCTCCAGCAGCAGCGGTTTGCTCCCAAGCTGTGCCAGACCCACCCAAAAAGCCTTTCTCTTCCCGCCGGGGATCTAAAGGAGCAACGAGCTGGGAAGAAACAGTCCCCTCTCGGGCCCCGAGCAGCCTTGCGGTTACTTAGGCCTTCCAAACATGGCCAAATAACATGGCCTTGTGTGTTTCCGGAGGCTACAGAAGAGAGGACGCCATTGGAAAATGAGTACCTCACCCCTGGTGATGGAGGAGCCCAAGGTGGCAACTTAGCCACGACATCAATCAGAACTAAGGGCTCTTTGAAGAGTCCCCACTGTCCCTCTAACTCTGCATTTCTACAAGGAAATAGCACCCAAGGACGACACAGATTCAAATCATGTACCTGTTTTGCCACCTCAGGTGGTGCTCCCTCTGCTTCGGGCACCCCAAGCCCTGATCACTCCAGCCAGGGCCACTCCATCAGTGGGTGGCACTGCGTAGGCCTGGACCCCGGTACATTGGTGGCACCAAAAAGGGAGGGCTCAAAGCTGTATCCCGCTAATATGGTCTTCTGCGGTTCTTTCAGCACTGACCAGAACATCTCAGGCCTTGATTTTAGTAATTGTGCTGTCTCAGGTCTTGGTGGCTGTGGAATGAAGACCTTGTAGGTAGGCTCCTCAGGCACCCTGGCCTCAGAGATCGTTGACGGTAATTTGCTTCCGACGGGGACTTTCTTTTCTCCTTGTCCTCCTCCTCTGCACCTCCGAGGTTTAGCTGCCTGCGCTCGGCTCTGCTTTGATGCTTGGCCTTTGGGCGCGGGTTTGCCCTTGGGTTGGCCGGTCACAGGCTGCTTTTTCCCAGAGGAGGCCCCTGAGATCGCTGGTAGCCACCTGAAAGGGCACAAAGGGAGGGGTCTGCCTGAGGACGTGATGGGCTTGGGGCCGCATTGTGCCCCCATGAGCCATGTGCCTGTCTACGCAGCCGCCGGCAGCTCAGCCGATGGCTGCGCTCAGCTCGGGAGAGGAAACCCCCTGAGCCAGGACCCTCGGCTGACACACGGCTGTCCCCATGCACAGCTCAGGAGGCCACGCTGGGGCTCTCCTGAAAGGCCGGAGAGCAAGCAGCCCTGTGAAACGGGGGGCTCCCGGCAGCCCCATCCCGCCCCTCCAGGCGCTGCCTTCACCACTGTTGGGCGGCGATGAACGGCGAGCGTTTGGGGCTGGGCAATGGGCTCTTGCTGGGTCAGAAAATGACCCTGTGCAGACGCCAGTCCTGAACCTACAGACTCACCTGTCCTGAGAGTTGTTCCTCATCTCCATCGCCTCCTTATCCCAGAGCTGCTTGCGTTCCTTATTAGTCAAGCTGGAATGGCCAGGCAAGGGCAGTTCAGCAAATCCCTCTGGAAACAGGAAGGAGAGACCTTGTCAGAAGAGCATCGCTGTGATGCTGCCGGCCCCGGTGACACGCAGCGCTGCTCAGGCCTCTTCCCAAAACATCTGAGAGGGCCGGTCTGCTCCGCTCGCATCCGCTATCTCCAGAGGCCCAGCACCCTCCCCAACACCAGCGCTTGCCGGGCTCCTCTGCAAACGCTTTTATAGCGCTAGGTTTTGGAAAGGGGAGCTGGGTAATGCTGGTGAGGTGACAGAGTCTCTTTCGGAGACGTAATTTCCCGGCGTGAGGGCAGGTCCTTGGATCCCCACCCTCCTGCTGTACCCAGGGATGGGCGTCTTGGGCACATCCCATCCCAGGGCTCGGTTCTCGTGAAGCCAACGAGTCGTTAGGAGAAAAGGCTGTGCCGAGCTGGCGTGAAGCTTTGACGCAAGTCAAAATGATTTTGACAATCATTGCCAGGGATTTTCCCATACAGAAGATGGTTGCCCGTGCTACGGAAAGGAGCCGGGAGCGGCTTTACTTTACTTGCCTTGCCTGATGGGTGGCAAAACCTCTTTTTGCTTCCACTTGTCCTCACCAGGGACATTTCTCAAGGTCTTCAGAGGGTTCCTGGGCGGTGATTTGGGCACAAACTCCAGTTCAAACCTGGAGACAGAGAGACGACACCAGCATGACCCACGGCACCACCAGCCCTTGCCACTTGCCACGATCACCTGCTCACAGGCGGCCGAGTTTGGCACTGTCGTAAAGGCCATTGTAAAGGCCATTGTTTTCCCAAGTCGACTATGCCCCGTCCCCAGGGACTGTCCTGGGAAATGGGGTCACCCAGAAAAGGAGTCCTGGCCACGACGGGGAAGAGAGAGTTGCCTAAAATCCTCCATCTGTCCCATCAGGTCGCCTCACAGGAATGACTACAGGCCAGACACAAACGAGTCACTGCTCGGTGTCTCCGCAGCAGGACTCCCGTGGTCACAAGGAGCAAACGTTACCACACTGCAGCTGAGCAGCTGCGTCGGCCAGAGGCTAAAGCTGCCAACGTACTCACTCGGGAAAGACGATGACGCGGCTCGTCAAAGTCAGGGAAGCAATGGGTACCATCCGGGACACCACCATGTCCAGCAGCTGGGGAACCTGCAAGGGAGGAACGTGGAGATGGCAGGACATCCTCAACGTGGCCAAGGCACTCAACAGTGGAGGAGTTCAGGGCAGCAAGAGCTGGTGGAACCGTGCTCTCGCCTGGCCTGAGCAGCTGGCCATGTCCTGGCAGGCCGCATGCAAGCAGTGCTGGGGAACCGCTGTGGGTCTGCCCAAGCGGTGGGGCAACCAAAAGGCTCACCTTGAATGTAGCCCCTTCCTGGATCCTCTTCCCAGTAATCCTCTCCAGGAAGTCAGAGTAGAATTTCATTTGCACTCTCCTGCCTTCGATGAGGAGCACCCCCACATCCCTCAGGACAAGGGCGACGTTCTCCCCCTTCCCCAGGCAGTGAGAGAGGAGGGACGTGATGCCTAGGATGCAGCCCTCCACTTTTCGCCGGGACACAGAGGCATCCATGGCCACCTTGGCATATTTCAGAGGCTCCAGCTCCTTATCGCCTGGAAAACCACACGAGGCGGGTGGAGGCGCTCACCCAGTGGCCCTTCCACAGGCGTTTCCCAAGGGCTGCTTACTGCAGTCATCGCCCAGAAAGGCCCCGTTTTTGGACCTGCTCCGCAAAGGGAGCAGTTTGCTTTTAGAAAAGGGACGCGATACCCCCCTTCACCCCGACCCTGCAGCCAGCCAGGGCTTAATCCGCCATCTTACCAGGAAGGTCATCCTTATTGTCCATGAGATTGTGGACTCCTCCAAGGTTCCTGGCCAGGCGAAGCACGGGCCTCTGGATAATCACAATCTCGTTCCCAACCTGGATCCGCGTGGGGACCACATCGAAGGAGCCGAGGGTTGGAATTCGGACTCCCTGGAGCAGGAGAGAAGGCAAGGGCTGCAGGGTGAGGACTGGCTGGAGGGAAGAGCTGGGAGTGGCCCTGTCCAGGGACGGTGCTTTGGACCAGACCCTGCCCGCTCCTGCTGTTCAGAGACGTGAGCCAGGGCAGTGGGGAGAGCTTTAAGGAGGAGCTGCCGAGTCCTCTCCTTCCCTTTCCCCTGCCCCGAAAAAGCAGTGCTGGAGTAAGGGCAGAAGCAGCCCGAGGGCATCCAGGGGTCTCCAGTGACCGGGATCAGCCCTGCGGTACAATACCACCTGCCGGAGGGGATACCACCCTTGCACGAGCCCTGTTTGTCCCCCAGCAGGGACTTTTGAGGTGAGTTTCCTGCTTTCTGAGGAGGGAAAAGCAACTGCAGGCCATGCCCCAGGCCCGTGGGGACTCCCCACTCCCCTGGGTGGACTAAGAGGATGCGGGTGTTGCCCCACCTTGTGCAGCAGGAGCTGTTCTTGAACGTAGCCAGCCACTGCGTCCCAGACGGCATTTCGCTCTGGAAAGCAAAGGAAAACCAGGTTGCGCTCTGCGCCTGCCAGCTCTCAACCCTCCAACGCCCCCTGAGCTGTGGCACATTGCCAGATGTAAAGTGTCATTGATGTCCCCGGCCCCAGATGGAAACACCCCTGAGATGGCTGCAGTGCCGAGTCTCACCCACACAACGCTACAACTGTTGATCCTGTAAGCACTCCCGCGGTGGCTGTGGATGCCTGTACCTTTGGCGGTGATGCTGGGCATCATGAAGGCATGCTCCATCCCGTCCCAGAAGTCCATCTTGATCCGCCTCATGCCGGAGGGTTGCTCCTTAGTGGCGACAGCCCTGTGGGAGCTCATCCCTGCGTTCATCCTATGGACGCTCCTCCAGGGTGCAGGACCCACCGTCCTGTGGCCCCTTTTGTACCCCTGCGCGGCCGTGTCACAGACCCAGTGTGACACCACGCTGACGTGGCCACTGCTGACTCTGCTGCCCGCTGTGACACACCAGTGACCTGCTGCCCGCTCTGACACCCATCACCTTCTGCCTGCCGTGACATTGCCACCACTGTAACTGTTCACTCAGCTCCTGCTCAGGTTTTGGCAGGACACGCAGCTCACGCCGAGGCCCGACGTGTGCTGGGGCCAAGGCCATTAGGTCAAAGCATGGGTAAGACATTCGCAGGACACGATGGACAAGACAGGGTGACGGCCGTTCTGCAGCCCTTAAAACCTGCAGCTCGCTGTCTCCTGCGGCCTTCATCTCCTGTATTTTTGCATAGTAACTGTCCGGCAGTTTCTTCAATATCCACTAACTTATGGAAATGGTACAGACCAAACAAGACACCTTCGCTCCCTTGTATGTGAGCCAGGGCCTTTCCAGCTCGCTGGTTCACAGCAAGGACATGAGGCCTGTTGCTCCTCAGTCATCCTGAACCAAAGTACGGCTAGGAGTCAAGTGTATCCGTCACTCCCGTTCCGGTGAAGGACCGTAGCGAACCATTAAAAAAGTCGACAATCTTTTGCAGCTTCTCCTTTGTGACGCTGGAGCCCACAGCACCAGTGGGCGCAGACAAGGTGCTGTGTCATCCCAGGGGCGAAGGAAGGCAGCGCATCCGCGCTGGCCTCGTCTCTCCTCCCTGTCAGGCACTGGCGGGACCGTCCCCTCTGCCGTGCCCAAATGGCCTCCGAGGCCTGGAAAGGCCTGAGGGAAGGGCCGGACCTGCCTTAGTTTAGTAAAACGAAACCAGTAAACTAAAACTGAGGCTTTGGACCCTACAAATGAGGCTTGGTACCCTAAAATGAGGGTTAAGACCCTACAAATGAAGCTTTGGACCCTACAAATGAGGGTTAAAACGCTACAAATGAGGCTTTGGATTCTAAAAATGAAGATTTGGGTCCAAAACTGATTCTTTGAGCCTTAAAAAGGAGGCTTTCAGCCCTGAAAAAGATGTTTGGATGCTAAAAATGAGGCTTTGAACAATAAAAATGAGGCTTTGAGACCCCAAATGAGGTTGTGTTCCCTAAAGTGCGGGTTTGGATGATAAAAATGGGGCTTTGTAGCCTAGAATTGATGCTTTGGACTCTAAAAGTAAGACTCTGGAAACTAGATGCTTTGGGCCCTAAAACGATAATTCAGACTCTATAAATGTAGCTTTGGACCTTAAAAAAAGTGGTTTGGGCCCTACAAATGGGAGTTTAGACCCTTAAAATGAAGCATTGGGCCTTAAAAGTAAGATTATGAGCCCTAAAATTAAGACTTTGAGCTGTAAAAGAGGGGTTTGGACCCTGTGAATGAGAATTTGGACCCTAAAAATAAAGCTTTGAGCCCTATAACATATGGTTTGGAAACTAAAATGAGGCTTTGGACTCTGAAAGGCGCTTTTGCGTCTTAAAATGATGTTTGGACTCTGAAAATGAGCCTTTGCAAACTAAAACTGAGGCTTTGACCCTGAAAATTAGGTGTCACCCCGCATTTCAGGCTTTTGACCTACAATGAAGGTTTGGACCCTAAAAATGAGGCTTTGAAATCTATAAATGAGAGTTCAGGCCCTCAAAATTTAGGTTTGGAAAATAAAAATGAGGCTTTGGACATTAAAAAGTCGATGCCCCAAAGCCTGTCAGTGATTAAGAGGCATTTGGACAATGCCCTTATTAACATGCTTTACCTTGGTCAGCCCTGAATTGGTCAGGCAGTTTGACTAGATGGTCGTTGTAGGTCCCTTCCAACTGAAATACCCTATTCTATTCCATTCTGTTCTGTTCTATTTCTATTCTGTTCTGTTCTGTTCTGTTCTATTTCTATTCTGTTCTATTCTATTCCAAAAAACCTGAGGCTTTGGGCCCTAAAAATTACAGACTGGATCCTAAAAATTAGGCTATAGGAAAATGAGGCTTTGGGAGCTAAACTGCGGGTTTGGGCGTGAAAGTGAGGCTTTGGACCCTAAAAATGAGGCTTTGAACCTTTGAAGCGGGGTTTGGAACTTATAAATGCGGGTTTGTATCCTGAAAATGAGGTTTTGGACCTTAAAAATGACTATTTGGACCCCCAAATGAGGCTTTGGGCCCTAAAAATGAGGCTTGCACCTTGAAAATAAGTCTTTGGGCTTTAAAAACGTGGGGTTGGGTCTTAAAAGTGAGTCTTTGGACACTAAAATGAGGCTTTGGACCCTGAAAAATGGTGATTTAGGCTCTAAATTGAGGGTTTGGGGCCCTTAACTGGGTTTTTGTACCTTTAAGATGCAGCTTTGGACTCATAAGAAACGAGGCTTTGTGCCCTGAACATGAGGGTTGGGACTCTAAAAATGATGATTTGGGCCTTAAAAAGGAGGGCTTTTTTGCCCAAAGAGCGGACAGATCTTGTAGCCAGAGGGGCAAGACTTTGGTGGTGTTCATACCTCAGTTGGGCATGTCCTTGAGCAGCCTGATGGGACCTGCTCTGAGCACGGGGTTGGGCTGGAAACCTCTCGATGTCCCCTCTGACCAGAATTATCCCATGATTTTATGATTCCCCTCAGTAGAAAGACCCAATTTGACAAGCTCAGCTGCTGTCCAGTCACAGTGTCACCAGTGTAGGTGACACTACAGACTCCCCGGTGAGACACATCTCACCCCAACACTGAGCTCCTGGTTCTGGGTAGGTCTCTCCATTTTGGCACTTCAACAAGATCTTCCAATTCCCAGCCTGGTGCCCTCGGATCTCTTGCAAACCGGTGCAGAAAGATCTGCCCCTGCAAAGTGAAATTCAGCTTTGCAGACCCTCATCACTCGCTCGCGCCAGTGTCCTCAGGAACAACCTTTGCTCAAGGTCAGGGACTACATCTTTAGGGCGGCATCAGGGTGGCCCCTTCCCCCCGATGCTGGAGGGGGTCCTAAGCAGAAGCTTCCCGTAAGGACGGGAAGTAAGTTCCTGGGTTGCATAGGATGGATTTGGGCAAGGAGGAAAATGCCAGGAAACAGCAGGGGACACGAGTGCCACCGTGCTGGGACTGGAGATGGACCTTCTGTCAGCGTGGGTGGCCCATGGGATAGCCAAACAGGGCACCTACCTGGAGGATTTCATAAGTAGAGATATAAATTGGATATAAATTGGGTCATCTGGGAGATAAATAGGATAGTAGAGAGCCCTGGCTCTACCCCAGGTGGAAATAGAAAGTCCAGGCCAGCGGAGCTGGGCTCAGCCTTGCTCTCTTTCCTTCCCCGGTCCCTTATGGCCCTGGGTGTAAGCTTAGGTGGCCTCCGCTGCCCCTGCACGTACGGGCCCTCCATGCCTCCCCAGCTGCACTTGCATTCTCTCCTTTCCCCTCCAGGGATCTTCAGTTCTTCACAACATTGCTCCAAGTGCCTGGTTGCCCTCTCTTGCCCCCAAAACCACGTTCCTTTCCATAGTGGCCATGGAAAAGGTCCTTTGGATGGAAGAGGTCCCGAGGGAAGGTCCCTCAGATGGCCCCGCTTCCAGGACCATGCTTGGCTGATCTCAGAGCCACGGCCAATTTTAAAACCCTTCTCCCCCATTCTGGTGAAGGACCGTTACGAACAATTGAAGAGTCAACACTCTTTTGCAACTTCTCCTTTGTGTTTTTATTCCTCTCTTTCCCGAGCCCCCTGTGGCCTGAAGTCAGATGGGTTTCTGCAAAAGAAGAGAGACTCTTCTAAAACAATACCGCAGGTTTTGGGAGCTCTTTGCCCGCACGCAGACCCCCTGGATGGCTTCAGGGCAGGACACTGAGGGGAGGGCAGCTGTTTCTCTCCCTCTATTTGCCCCTTCTCTGCAGCCTCTCCAGCAGCAGCGGTTTGCTCCCAAGCTGTGCCAGACCCACCCAAAAAGCCTTTCTCTTCCCGCCGGGGATCTAAAGGAGCAACGAGCTGGGAAGAAACAGTCCCCTCTCGGGCCCCGAGCAGCCTTGCGGTTACTTAGGCCTTCCAAACATGGCCAAATAACATGGCCTTGTGTGTTTCCGGAGGCTACAGAAGAGAGGACGCCATTGGAAAATGAGTACCTCACCCCTGGTGATGGAGGAGCCCAAGGTGGCAACTTAGCCACGACATCAATCAGAACTAAGGGCTCTTTGAAGAGTCCCCACTGTCCCTCTAACTCTGCATTTCTACAAGGAAATAGCACCCAAGGACGACACAGATTCAAATCATGTACCTGTTTTGCCACCTCAGGTGGTGCTCCCTCTGCTTCGGGCACCCCAAGCCCTGATCACTCCAGCCAGGGCCACTCCATCAGTGGGTGGCACTGCGTAGGCCTGGACCCCGGTACATTGGTGGCACCAAAAAGGGAGGGCTCAAAGCTGTATCCCGCTAATATGGTCTTCTGCGGTTCTTTCAGCACTGACCAGAACATCTCAGGCCTTGATTTTAGTAATTGTGCTGTCTCAGGTCTTGGTGGCTGTGGAATGAAGACCTTGTAGGTAGGCTCCTCAGGCACCCTGGCCTCAGAGATCGTTGACGGTAATTTGCTTCCGACGGGGACTTTCTTTTCTCCTTGTCCTCCTCCTCTGCACCTCCGAGGTTTAGCTGCCTGCGCTCGGCTCTGCTTTGATGCTTGGCCTTTGGGCGCGGGTTTGCCCTTGGGTTGGCCGGTCACAGGCTGCTTTTTCCCAGAGGAGGCCCCTGAGATCGCTGGTAGCCACCTGAAAGGGCACAAAGGGAGGGGTCTGCCTGAGGACGTGATGGGCTTGGGGCCGCATTGTGCCCCCATGAGCCATGTGCCTGTCTACGCAGCCGCCGGCAGCTCAGCCGATGGCTGCGCTCAGCTCGGGAGAGGAAACCCCCTGAGCCAGGACCCTCGGCTGACACACGGCTGTCCCCATGCACAGCTCAGGAGGCCACGCTGGGGCTCTCCTGAAAGGCCGGAGAGCAAGCAGCCCTGTGAAACGGGGGGCTCCCGGCAGCCCCATCCCGCCCCTCCAGGCGCTGCCTTCACCACTGTTGGGCGGCGATGAACGGCGAGCGTTTGGGGCTGGGCAATGGGCTCTTGCTGGGTCAGAAAATGACCCTGTGCAGACGCCAGTCCTGAACCTACAGACTCACCTGTCCTGAGAGTTGTTCCTCATCTCCATCGCCTCCTTATCCCAGAGCTGCTTGCGTTCCTTATTAGTCAAGCTGGAATGGGCAGGCAAGGGCAGTTCAGCAAATCCCTCTGGAAACAGGAAGGAGAGACCTTGTCAGAAGAGCATCGCTGTGATGCTGCCGGCCCCGGTGACACGCAGCGCTGCTCAGGCCTCTTCCCAAAACATCTGAGAGGGCCGGTCTGCTCCGCTCGCATCCGCTATCTCCAGAGGCCCAGCACCCTCCCCAACACCAGCGCTTGCCGGGCTCCTCTGCAAACGCTTTTATAGCGCTAGGTTTTGGAAAGGGGAGCTGGGTAATGCTGGTGAGGTGACAGAGTCTCTTTCGGAGACGTAATTTCCCGGCGTGAGGGCAGGTCCTTGGATCCCCACCCTCCTGCTGTACCCAGGGATGGGCGTCTTGGGCACATCCCATCCCAGGGCTCGGTTCTCGTGAAGCCAACGAGTCGTTAGGAGAAAAGGCTGTGCCGAGCTGGCGTGAAGCTTTGACGCAAGTCAAAATGATTTTGACAATCATTGCCAGGGATTTTCCCATACAGAAGATGGTTGCCCGTGCTACGGAAAGGAGCCGGGAGCGGCTTTACTTTACTTGCCTTGCCTGATGGGTGGCAAAACCTCTTTTTGCTTCCACTTGTCCTCACCAGGGACATTTCTCAAGGTCTTCAGAGGGTTCCTGGGCGGTGATTTGGGCACAAACTCCAGTTCAAACCTGGAGACAGAGAGACGACACCAGCATGACCCACGGCACCACCAGCCCTTGCCACTTGCCACGATCACCTGCTCACAGGCGGCCGAGTTTGGCACTGTCGTAAAGGCCATTGTAAAGGCCATTGTTTTCCCAAGTCGACTATGCCCCGTCCCCAGGGACTGTCCTGGGAAATGGGGTCACCCAGAAAAGGAGTCCTGGCCACGACGGGGAAGAGAGAGTTGCCTAAAATCCTCCATCTGTCCCATCAGGTCGCCTCACAGGAATGACTACAGGCCAAACACAAACGAGTCACTGCTCGGTGTCTTCGCAGCAGGACTCCTGTGGTCACAAGGAGCAAACGTTACCACACTGCAGCTGAGCAGCTGCGTCGGCCAGAGGCTAAAGCTGCCAACGTACTCACTCGGGAAAGACGATGACGCGGCTCGTCAAAGTCAGGGAAGCAATGGGTACCATCCGGGACACCACCATGTCCAGCAGCTGGGGAACCTGCAAGGGAGGAACGTGGAGATGGCAGGACATCCTCAACGTGGCCAAGGCACTCAACAGTGGAGGAGTTCAGGGCAGCAAGAGCTGGTGGAACCGTGCTCTCGCCTGGCCTGAGCAGCTGGCCATGTCCTGGCAGGCCGCATGCAAGCAGTGCTGGGGAACCGCTGTGGGTCTGCCCAAGCGGTGGGGCAACCAAAAGGCTCACCTTGAATGTAGCCCCTTCCTGGATCCTCTTCCCAGTAATCCTCTCCAGGAAGTCAGAGTAGAATTTCATTTGCACTCTCCTGCCTTCGATGAGGAGCACCCCCACATCCCTCAGGACAAGGGCGACGTTCTCCCCCTTCCCCAGGCAGTGAGAGAGGAGGGACGTGATGCCTAGGATGCAGCCCTCCACTTTTCGCCGGGACACAGAGGCATCCATGGCCACCTTGGCATATTTCAGAGGCTCCAGCTCCTTATCGCCTGGAAAACCACACGAGGCGGGTGGAGGCGCTCACCCAGTGGCCCTTCCACAGGCGTTTCCCAAGGGCTGCTTACTGCAGTCATCGCCCAGAAAGGCCCCGTTTTTGGACCTGCTCCGCAAAGGGAGCAGTTTGCTTTTAGAAAAGGGACGCGATACCCCCCTTCACCCCGACCCTGCAGCCAGCCAGGGCTTAATCCGCCATCTTACCAGGAAGGTCATCCTTATTGTCCATGAGATTGTGGACTCCTCCAAGGTTCCTGGCCAGGCGAAGCACGGGCCTCTGGATAATCACAATCTCGTTCCCAACCTGGATCCGCGTGGGGACCACATCGAAGGAGCCGAGGGTTGGAATTCGGACTCCCTGGAGCAGGAGAGAAGGCAAGGGCTGCAGGGTGAGGACTGGCTGGAGGGAAGAGCTGGGAGTGGCCCTGTCCAGGGACGGTGCTTTGGACCAGACCCTGCCCGCTCCTGCTGTTCAGAGACGTGAGCCAGGGCAGTGGGGAGAGCTTTAAGGAGGAGCTGCCGAGTCCTCTCCTTCCCTTTCCCCTGCCCCGAAAAAGCAGTGCTGGAGTAAGGGCAGAAGCAGCCCGAGGGCATCCAGGGGTCTCCAGTGACCGGGATCAGCCCTGCGGTACAATACCACCTGCCGGAGGGGATACCACCCTTGCACGAGCCCTGTTTGTCCCCCAGCAGGGACTTTTGGGGTGAGTTTCCTGCTTTCTGAGGAGGGAAAAGCAACTGCAGGCCATGCCCCAGGCCCGTGGGGACTCCCCACTCCCCTGGGTGGACTAAGAGGATGCGGGTGTTGCCCCACCTTGTGCAGCAGGAGCTGTTCTTGAACGTAGCCAGCCACTGCGTCCCAGACGGCATTTCGCTCTGGAAAGCAAAGGAAAACCAGGTTGCGCTCTGCGCCTGCCAGCTCTCAACCCTCCAACGCCCCCTGAGCTGTGGCACATTGCCAGATGTAAAGTGTCATTGATGTCCCCGGCCCCAGATGGAAACACCCCTGAGATGGCTGCAGTGCCGAGTCTCACCCACACAACGCTACAACTGTTGATCCTGTAAGCACTCCCGCGGTGGCTGTGGATGCCTGTACCTTTGGCGGTGATGCTGGGCATCATGAAGGCATGCTCCATCCCGTCCCAGAAGTCCATCTTGATCCGCCTCATGCCGGAGGGTTGCTCCTTAGTGGCGACAGCCCTGTGGGAGCTCATCCCTGCGTTCATCCTATGGACGCTCCTCCAGGGTGCAGGACCCACCGTCCTGTGGCCCCTTTTGTACCCCTGCGCGGCCGTGTCACAGACCCAGTGTGACACCACGCTGACGTGGCCACTGCTGACTCTGCTGCCCGCTGTGACACACCAGTGACCTGCTGCCCGCTCTGACACCCATCACCTTCTGCCTGCCGTGACATTGCCACCACTGTAACTGTTCACTCAGCTCCTGCTCAGGTTTTGGCAGGACACGCAGCTCACGCCGAGGCCCGACGTGTGCTGGGGCCAAGGCCATTAGGTCAAAGCATGGGTAAGACATTCGCAGGACACGATGGACAAGACAGGGTGACGGCCGTTCTGCAGCCCTTAAAACCTGCAGCTCGCTGTCTCCTGCGGCCTTCATCTCCTGTATTTTTGCATAGTAACTGTCCGGCAGTTTCTTCAATATCCACTAACTTATGGAAATGGTACAGACCAAACAAGACACCTTCGCTCCCTTGTATGTGAGCCAGGGCCTTTCCAGCTCGCTGGTTCACAGCAAGGACATGAGGCCTGTTGCTCCTCAGTCATCCTGAACCAAAGTACGGCTAGGAGTCAAGTGTATCCGTCACTCCCGTTCCGGTGAAGGACCGTAGCGAACCATTAAAAAAGTCGACAATCTTTTGCAGCTTCTCCTTTGTGACGCTGGAGCCCACAGCACCAGTGGGCGCAGACAAGGTGCTGTGTCATCCCAGGGGCGAAGGAAGGCAGCGCATCCGCGCTGGCCTCGTCTCTCCTCCCTGTCAGGCACTGGCGGGACCGTCCCCTCTGCCGTGCCCAAATGGCCTCCGAGGCCTGGAAAGGCCTGAGGGAAGGGCCGGACCTGCCTTAGTTTAGTAAAACGAAACCAGTAAACTAAAACTGAGGCTTTGGACCCTACAAATGAGGCTTGGTACCCTAAAATGAGGGTTAAGACCCTACAAATGAAGCTTTGGACCCTACAAATGAGGGTTAAAACGCTACAAATGAGGCTTTGGATTCTAAAAATGAAGATTTGGGTCCAAAACTGATTCTTTGAGCCTTAAAAAGGAGGCTTTCAGCCCTGAAAAAGATGTTTGGATGCTAAAAATGAGGCTTTGAACAATAAAAATGAGGCTTTGAGACCCCAAATGAGGTTGTGTTCCCTAAAGTGCGGGTTTGGATGATAAAAATGGGGCTTTGTAGCCTAGAATTGATGCTTTGGACTCTAAAAGTAAGACTCTGGAAACTAGATGCTTTGGGCCCTAAAACGATAATTCAGACTCTATAAATGTAGCTTTGGACCTTAAAAAAAGTGGTTTGGGCCCTACAAATGGGAGTTTAGACCCTTAAAATGAAGCATTGGGCCTTAAAAGTAAGATTATGAGCCCTAAAATTAAGACTTTGAGCTGTAAAAGAGGGGTTTGGACCCTGTGAATGAGAATTTGGACCCTAAAAATAAAGCTTTGAGCCCTATAACATATGGTTTGGAAACTAAAATGAGGCTTTGGACTCTGAAAGGCGCTTTTGCGTCTTAAAATGATGTTTGGACTCTGAAAATGAGAGTTTTCTCATTTGCATTCTCATTGCAAATGACTTTGCAAACTAAAACTGAGGCTTTGACCCTGAAAATTAGGTGTCACCCCCGCATTTCAGGCTTTTGACCTACAATGAAGGTTTGGACCCTAAAAATGAGGCTTTGAAATCTATAAATGAGAGTTCAGGCCCTCAAAATTTAGGTTTGGAAAATAAAAATGAGGCTTTGGACATTAAAAAGTCGATGCCCCAAAGCCTGTCAGTGATTAAGAGGCATTTGGACAATGCCCTTATTAACATGCTTTACCTTGGTCAGCCCTGAATTGGTCAGGCAGTTTGACTAGATGGTCGTTGTAGGTCCCTTCCAACTGAAATACCCTATTCTATTCCATTCTGTTCTGTTCTATTTCTATTCTGTTCTGTTCTGTTCTGTTCTATTTCTATTCTGTTCTATTCTATTCCAAAAAACCTGAGGCTTTGGGCCCTAAAAATTACAGACTGGATCCTAAAAATTAGGCTATAGGAAAATGAGGCTTTGGGAGCTAAACTGCGGGTTTGGGCGTGAAAGTGAGGCTTTGGACCCTAAAAATGAGGCTTTGAACCTTTGAAGCGGGGTTTGGAACTTATAAATGCGGGTTTGTATCCTGAAAATGAGGTTTTGGACCTTAAAAATGACTATTTGGACCCCCAAATGAGGCTTTGGGCCCTAAAAATGAGGCTTGCACCTTGAAAATAAGTCTTTGGGCTTTAAAAACGTGGGGTTGGGTCTTAAAAGTGAGTCTTTGGACACTAAAATGAGGCTTTGGACCCTGAAAAATGGTGATTTAGGCTCTAAATTGAGGGTTTGGGGCCCTTAACTGGGTTTTTGTACCTTTAAGATGCAGCTTTGGACTCATAAGAAACGAGGCTTTGTGCCCTGAACATGAGGGTTGGGACTCTAAAAATGATGATTTGGGCCTTAAAAAGGAGGGCTTTTTTGCCCAAAGAGCGGACAGATCTTGTAGCCAGAGGGGCAAGACTTTGGTGGTGTTCATACCTCAGTTGGGCATGTCCTTGAGCAGCCTGATGGGACCTGCTCTGAGCACGGGGTTGGGCTGGAAACCTCTCGATGTCCCCTCTGACCAGAATTATCCCATGATTTTATGATTCCCCTCAGTAGAAAGACCCAATTTGACAAGCTCAGCTGCTGTCCAGTCACAGTGTCACCAGTGTAGGTGACACTACAGACTCCCCGGTGAGACACATCTCACCCCAACACTGAGCTCCTGGTTCTGGGTAGGTCTCTCCATTTTGGCACTTCAACAAGATCTTCCAATTCCCAGCCTGGCGCCCTCGGATCTCTTGCAAACCGGTGCAGAAAGATCTGCCCCTGCAAAGTGAAATTCAGCTTTGCAGACCCTCATCACTCGCTCGCGCCAGTGTCCTCAGGAACAACCTTTGCTCAAGGTCAGGGACTACATCTTTAGGGCGGCATCAGGGTGGCCCCTTCCCCCCGATGCTGGAGGGGGTCCTAAGCAGAAGCTTCCCGTAAGGACGGGAAGTAAGTTCCTGGGTTGCATAGGATGGATTTGGGCAAGGAGGAAAATGCCAGGAAACAGCAGGGGACACGAGTGCCACCGTGCTGGGACTGGAGATGGACCTTCTGTCAGCGTGGGTGGCCCATGGGATAGCCAAACAGGGCACCTACCTGGAGGATTTCATAAGTAGAGATATAAATTGGATATAAATTGGGTCATCTGGGAGATAAATAGGATAGTAGAGAGCCCTGGCTCTACCCCAGGTGGAAATAGAAAGTCCAGGCCAGCGGAGCTGGGCTCAGCCTTGCTCTCTTTCCTTCCCCGGTCCCTTATGGCCCTGGGTGTAAGCTTAGGTGGCCTCCGCTGCCCCTGCACGTACGGGCCCTCCATGCCTCCCCAGCTGCACTTGCATTCTCTCCTTTCCCCTCCAGGGATCTTCAGTTCTTCACAACATTGCTCCAAGTGCCTGGTTGCCCTCTCTTGCCCCCAAAACCACGTTCCTTTCCATAGTGGCCATGGAAAAGGTCCTTTGGATGGAAGAGGTCCCGAGGGAAGGTCCCTCAGATGGCCCCGCTTCCAGGACCATGCTTGGCTGATCTCAGAGCCACGGCCAATTTTAAAACCCTTCTCCCCCATTCTGGTGAAGGACCGTTACGAACAATTGAAGAGTCAACACTCTTTTGCAACTTCTCCTTTGTGTTTTTATTCCTCTCTTTCCCGAGCCCCCTGTGGCCTGAAGTCAGATGGGTTTCTGCAAAAGAAGAGAGACTCTTCTAAAACAATACCGCAGGTTTTGGGAGCTCTTTGCCCGCACGCAGACCCCCTGGATGGCTTCAGGGCAGGACACTGAGGGGAGGGCAGCTGTTTCTCTCCCTCTATTTGCCCCTTCTCTGCAGCCTCTCCAGCAGCAGCGGTTTGCTCCCAAGCTGTGCCAGACCCACCCAAAAAGCCTTTCTCTTCCCGCCGGGGATCTAAAGGAGCAACGAGCTGGGAAGAAACAGTCCCCTCTCGGGCCCCGAGCAGCCTTGCGGTTACTTAGGCCTTCCAAACATGGCCAAATAACATGGCCTTGTGTGTTTCCGGAGGCTACAGAAGAGAGGACGCCATTGGAAAATGAGTACCTCACCCCTGGTGATGGAGGAGCCCAAGGTGGCAACTTAGCCACGACATCAATCAGAACTAAGGGCTCTTTGAAGAGTCCCCACTGTCCCTCTAACTCTGCATTTCTACAAGGAAATAGCACCCAAGGACGACACAGATTCAAATCATGTACCTGTTTTGCCACCTCAGGTGGTGCTCCCTCTGCTTCGGGCACCCCAAGCCCTGATCACTCCAGCCAGGGCCACTCCATCAGTGGGTGGCACTGCGTAGGCCTGGACCCCGGTACATTGGTGGCACCAAAAAGGGAGGGCTCAAAGCTGTATCCCGCTAATATGGTCTTCTGCGGTTCTTTCAGCACTGACCAGAACATCTCAGGCCTTGATTTTAGTAATTGTGCTGTCTCAGGTCTTGGTGGCTGTGGAATGAAGACCTTGTAGGTAGGCTCCTCAGGCACCCTGGCCTCAGAGATCGTTGACGGTAATTTGCTTCCGACGGGGACTTTCTTTTCTCCTTGTCCTCCTCCTCTGCACCTCCGAGGTTTAGCTGCCTGCGCTCGGCTCTGCTTTGATGCTTGGCCTTTGGGCGCGGGTTTGCCCTTGGGTTGGCCGGTCACAGGCTGCTTTTTCCCAGAGGAGGCCCCTGAGATCGCTGGTAGCCACCTGAAAGGGCACAAAGGGAGGGGTCTGCCTGAGGACGTGATGGGCTTGGGGCCGCATTGTGCCCCCATGAGCCATGTGCCTGTCTACGCAGCCGCCGGCAGCTCAGCCGATGGCTGCGCTCAGCTCGGGAGAGGAAACCCCCTGAGCCAGGACCCTCGGCTGACACACGGCTGTCCCCATGCACAGCTCAGGAGGCCACGCTGGGGCTCTCCTGAAAGGCCGGAGAGCAAGCAGCCCTGTGAAACGGGGGGCTCCCGGCAGCCCCATCCCGCCCCTCCAGGCGCTGCCTTCACCACTGTTGGGCGGCGATGAACGGTGAGCGTTTGGGGCTGGGCAATGGGCTCTTGCTGGGTCAGAAAATGACCCTGTGCAGACGCCAGTCCTGAACCTACAGACTCACCTGTCCTGAGAGTTGTTCCTCATCTCCATCGCCTCCTTATCCCAGAGCTGCTTGCGTTCCTTATTAGTCAAGCTGGAATGGCCAGGCAAGGGCAGTTCAGCAAATCCCTCTGGAAACAGGAAGGAGAGACCTTGTCAGAAGAGCATCGCTGTGATGCTGCCGGCCCCGGTGACACGCAGCGCTGCTCAGGCCTCTTCCCAAAACATCTGAGAGGGCCGGTCTGCTCCGCTCGCATCCGCTATCTCCAGAGGCCCAGCACCCTCCCCAACACCAGCGCTTGCCGGGCTCCTCTGCAAACGCTTTTATAGCGCTAGGTTTTGGAAAGGGGAGCTGGGTAATGCTGGTGAGGTGACAGAGTCTCTTTCGGAGACGTAATTTCCCGGCGTGAGGGCAGGTCCTTGGATCCCCACCCTCCTGCTGTACCCAGGGATGGGCGTCTTGGGCACATCCCATCCCAGGGCTCGGTTCTCGTGAAGCCAACGAGTCGTTAGGAGAAAAGGCTGTGCCGAGCTGGCGTGAAGCTTTGACGCAAGTCAAAATGATTTTGACAATCATTGCCAGGGATTTTCCCATACAGAAGATGGTTGCCCGTGCTACGGAAAGGAGCCGGGAGCGGCTTTACTTTACTTGCCTTGCCTGATGGGTGGCAAAACCTCTTTTTGCTTCCACTTGTCCTCACCAGGGACATTTCTCAAGGTCTTCAGAGGGTTCCTGGGCGGTGATTTGGGCACAAACTCCAGTTCAAACCTGGAGACAGAGAGACGACACCAGCATGACCCACGGCACCACCAGCCCTTGCCACTTGCCACGATCACCTGCTCACAGGCGGCCGAGTTTGGCACTGTCGTAAAGGCCATTGTAAAGGCCATTGTTTTCCCAAGTCGACTATGCCCCGTCCCCAGGGACTGTCCTGGGAAATGGGGTCACCCAGAAAAGGAGTCCTGGCCACGACGGGGAAGAGAGAGTTGCCTAAAATCCTCCATCTGTCCCATCAGGTCGCCTCACAGGAATGACTACAGGCCAGACACAAACGAGTCACTGCTCGGTGTCTCCGCAGCAGGACTCCCGTGGTCACAAGGAGCAAACGTTACCACACTGCAGCTGAGCAGCTGCGTCGGCCAGAGGCTAAAGCTGCCAACGTACTCACTCAGGAAAGACGATGACGCGGCTCGTCAAAGTCAGGGAAGCAATGGGTACCATCCGGGACACCACCATGTCCAGCAGCTGGGGAACCTGCAAGGGAGGAACGTGGAGATGGCAGGACATCCTCAACGTGGCCAAGGCACTCAACAGTGGAGGAGTTCAGGGCAGCAAGAGCTGGTGGAACCGTGCTCTCGCCTGGCCTGAGCAGCTGGCCATGTCCTGGCAGGCCGCATGCAAGCAGTGCTGGGGAACCGCTGTGGGTCTGCCCAAGCGGTGGGGCAACCAAAAGGCTCACCTTGAATGTAGCCCCTTCCTGGATCCTCTTCCCAGTAATCCTCTCCAGGAAGTCAGAGTAGAATTTCATTTGCACTCTCCTGCCTTCGATGAGGAGCACCCCCACATCCCTCAGGACAAGGGCGACGTTCTCCCCCTTCCCCAGGCAGTGAGAGAGGAGGGACGTGATGCCTAGGATGCAGCCCTCCACTTTTCGCCGGGACACAGAGGCATCCATGGCCACCTTGGCATATTTCAGAGGCTCCAGCTCCTTATCGCCTGGAAAACCACACGAGGCGGGTGGAGGCGCTCACCCAGTGGCCCTTCCACAGGCGTTTCCCAAGGGCTGCTTACTGCAGTCATCGCCCAGAAAGGCCCCGTTTTTGGACCTGCTCCGCAAAGGGAGCAGTTTGCTTTTAGAAAAGGGACGCGATACCCCCCTTCACCCCGACCCTGCAGCCAGCCAGGGCTTAATCCGCCATCTTACCAGGAAGGTCATCCTTATTGTCCATGAGATTGTGGACTCCTCCAAGGTTCCTGGCCAGGCGAAGCACGGGCCTCTGGATAATCACAATCTCGTTCCCAACCTGGATCCGCGTGGGGACCACATCGAAGGAGCCGAGGGTTGGAATTCGGACTCCCTGGAGCAGGAGAGAAGGCAAGGGCTGCAGGGTGAGGACTGGCTGGAGGGAAGAGCTGGGAGTGGCCCTGTCCAGGGACGGTGCTTTGGACCAGACCCTGCCCGCTCCTGCTGTTCAGAGACGTGAGCCAGGGCAGTGGGGAGAGCTTTAAGGAGGAGCTGCCGAGTCCTCTCCTTCCCTTTCCCCTGCCCCGAAAAAGCAGTGCTGGAGTAAGGGCAGAAGCAGCCCGAGGGCATCCAGGGGTCTCCAGTGACCGGGATCAGCCCTGCGGTACAATACCACCTGCCGGAGGGGATACCACCCTTGCACGAGCCCTGTTTGTCCCCCAGCAGGGACTTTTGGGGTGAGTTTCCTGCTTTCTGAGGAGGGAAAAGCAACTGCAGGCCATGCCCCAGGCCTGTGGGGACTCCCCACTCCCCTGGGTGGACTAAGAGGATGCGGGTGTTGCCCCACCTTGTGCAGCAGGAGCTGTTCTTGAACGTAGCCAGCCACTGCGTCCCAGACGGCATTTCGCTCTGGAAAGCAAAGGAAAACCAGGTTGCGCTCTGCGCCTGCCAGCTCTCAACCCTCCAACGCCCCCTGAGCTGTGGCACATTGCCAGATGTAAAGTGTCATTGATGTCCCCGGCCCCAGATGGAAACACCCCTGAGATGGCTGCAGTGCCGAGTCTCACCCACACAACGCTACAACTGTTGATCCTGTAAGCACTCCCGCGGTGGCTGTGGATGCCTGTACCTTTGGCGGTGATGCTGGGCATCATGAAGGCATGCTCCATCCCGTCCCAGAAGTCCATCTTGATCCGCCTCATGCCGGAGGGTTGCTCCTTAGTGGCGACAGCCCTGTGGGAGCTCATCCCTGCGTTCATCCTATGGACGCTCCTCCAGGGTGCAGGACCCACCGTCCTGTGGCCCCTTTTGTACCCCTGCGCGGCCGTGTCACAGACCCAGTGTGACACCACGCTGACGTGGCCACTGCTGACTCTGCTGCCCGCTGTGACACACCAGTGACCTGCTGCCCGCTCTGACACCCATCACCTTCTGCCTGCCGTGACATTGCCACCACTGTAACTGTTCACTCAGCTCCTGCTCAGGTTTTGGCAGGACACGCAGCTCACGCCGAGGCCCGACGTGTGCTGGGGCCAAGGCCATTAGGTCAAAGCATGGGTAAGACATTCGCAGGACACGATGGACAAGACAGGGTGACGGCCGTTCTGCAGCCCTTAAAACCTGCAGCTCGCTGTCTCCTGCGGCCTTCATCTCCTGTATTTTTGCATAGTAACTGTCCGGCAGTTTCTTCAATATCCACTAACTTATGGAAATGGTACAGACCAAACAAGACACCTTCGCTCCCTTGTATGTGAGCCAGGGCCTTTCCAGCTCGCTGGTTCACAGCAAGGACATGAGGCTTGTTGCTCCTCAGTCATCCTGAACCAAAGTACGGCTAGGAGTCAAGTGTATCCGTCACTCCCGTTCCGGTGAAGGACCGTAGCGAACCATTAAAAAAGTCGACAATCTTTTGCAGCTTCTCCTTTGTGACGCTGGAGCCCACAGCACCAGTGGGCGCAGACAAGGTGCTGTGTCATCCCAGGGGCGAAGGAAGGCAGCGCATCCGCGCTGGCCTCGTCTCTCCTCCCTGTCAGGCACTGGCGGGACCGTCCCCTCTGCCGTGCCCAAATGGCCTCCGAGGCCTGGAAAGGCCTGAGGGAAGGGCCGGACCTGCCTTAGTTTAGTAAAACGAAACCAGTAAACTAAAACTGAGGCTTTGGACCCTACAAATGAGGCTTGGTACCCTAAAATGAGGGTTAAGACCCTACAAATGAAGCTTTGGACCCTACAAATGAGGGTTAAAACGCTACAAATGAGGCTTTGGATTCTAAAAATGAAGATTTGGGTCCAAAACTGATTCTTTGAGCCTTAAAAAGGAGGCTTTCAGCCCTGAAAAAGATGTTTGGATGCTAAAAATGAGGCTTTGAACAATAAAAATGAGGCTTTGAGACCCCAAATGAGGTTGTGTTCCCTAAAGTGCGGGTTTGGATGATAAAAATGGGGCTTTGTAGCCTAGAATTGATGCTTTGGACTCTAAAAGTAAGACTCTGGAAACTAGATGCTTTGGGCCCTAAAACGATAATTCAGACTCTATAAATGTAGCTTTGGACCTTAAAAAAAGTGGTTTGGGCCCTACAAATGGGAGTTTAGACCCTTAAAATGAAGCATTGGGCCTTAAAAGTAAGATTATGAGCCCTAAAATTAAGACTTTGAGCTGTAAAAGAGGGGTTTGGACCCTGTGAATGAGAATTTGGACCCTAAAAATAAAGCTTTGAGCCCTATAACATATGGTTTGGAAACTAAAATGAGGCTTTGGACTCTGAAAGGCGCTTTTGCGTCTTAAAATGATGTTTGGACTCTGAAAATGAGCCTTTGCAAACTAAAACTGAGGCTTTGACCCTGAAAATTAGGTGTCACCCCGCATTTCAGGCTTTTGACCTACAATGAAGGTTTGGACCCTAAAAATGAGGCTTTGAAATCTATAAATGAGAGTTCAGGCCCTCAAAATTTAGGTTTGGAAAATAAAAATGAGGCTTTGGACATTAAAAAGTCGATGCCCCAAAGCCTGTCAGTGATTAAGAGGCATTTGGACAATGCCCTTATTAACATGCTTTACCTTGGTCAGCCCTGAATTGGTCAGGCAGTTTGACTAGATGGTCGTTGTAGGTCCCTTCCAACTGAAATACCCTATTCTATTCCATTCTGTTCTGTTCTATTTCTATTCTGTTCTGTTCTGTTCTGTTCTATTTCTATTCTGTTCTATTCTATTCCAAAAAACCTGAGGCTTTGGGCCCTAAAAATTACAGACTGGATCCTAAAAATTAGGCTATAGGAAAATGAGGCTTTGGGAGCTAAACTGCGGGTTTGGGCGTGAAAGTGAGGCTTTGGACCCTAAAAATGAGGCTTTGAACCTTTGAAGCGGGGTTTGGAACTTATAAATGCGGGTTTGTATCCTGAAAATGAGGTTTTGGACCTTAAAAATGACTATTTGGACCCCCAAATGAGGCTTTGGGCCCTAAAAATGAGGCTTGCACCTTGAAAATAAGTCTTTGGGCTTTAAAAACGTGGGGTTGGGTCTTAAAAGTGAGTCTTTGGACACTAAAATGAGGCTTTGGACCCTGAAAAATGGTGATTTAGGCTCTAAATTGAGGGTTTGGGGCCCTTAACTGGGTTTTTGTACCTTTAAGATGCAGCTTTGGACTCATAAGAAACGAGGCTTTGTGCCCTGAACATGAGGGTTGGGACTCTAAAAATGATGATTTGGGCCTTAAAAAGGAGGGCTTTTTTGCCCAAAGAGCGGACAGATCTTGTAGCCAGAGGGGCAAGACTTTGGTGGTGTTCATACCTCAGTTGGGCATGTCCTTGAGCAGCCTGATGGGACCTGCTCTGAGCACGGGGTTGGGCTGGAAACCTCTCGATGTCCCCTCTGACCAGAATTATCCCATGATTTTATGATTCCCCTCAGTAGAAAGACCCAATTTGACAAGCTCAGCTGCTGTCCAGTCACAGTGTCACCAGTGTAGGTGACACTACAGACTCCCCGGTGAGACACATCTCACCCCAACACTGAGCTCCTGGTTCTGGGTAGGTCTCTCCATTTTGGCACTTCAACAAGATCTTCCAATTCCCAGCCTGGCGCCCTCGGATCTCTTGCAAACCGGTGCAGAAAGATCTGCCCCTGCAAAGTGAAATTCAGCTTTGCAGACCCTCATCACTCGCTCGCGCCAGTGTCCTCAGGAACAACCTTTGCTCAAGGTCAGGGACTACATCTTTAGGGCGGCATCAGGGTGGCCCCTTCCCCCCGATGCTGGAGGGGGTCCTAAGCAGAAGCTTCCCGTAAGGACGGGAAGTAAGTTCCTGGGTTGCATAGGATGGATTTGGGCAAGGAGGAAAATGCCAGGAAACAGCAGGGGACACGAGTGCCACCGTGCTGGGACTGGAGATGGACCTTCTGTCAGCGTGGGTGGCCCATGGGATAGCCAAACAGGGCACCTACCTGGAGGATTTCATAAGTAGAGATATAAATTGGATATAAATTGGGTCATCTGGGAGATAAATAGGATAGTAGAGAGCCCTGGCTCTACCCCAGGTGGAAATAGAAAGTCCAGGCCAGCGGAGCTGGGCTCAGCCTTGCTCTCTTTCCTTCCCCGGTCCCTTATGGCCCTGGGTGTAAGCTTAGGTGGCCTCCGCTGCCCCTGCACGTACGGGCCCTCCATGCCTCCCCAGCTGCACTTGCATTCTCTCCTTTCCCCTCCAGGGATCTTCAGTTCTTCACAACATTGCTCCAAGTGCCTGGTTGCCCTCTCTTGCCCCCAAAACCACGTTCCTTTCCATAGTGGCCATGGAAAAGGTCCTTTGGATGGAAGAGGTCCCGAGGGAAGGTCCCTCAGATGGCCCCGCTTCCAGGACCATGCTTGGCTGATCTCAGAGCCACGGCCAATTTTAAAACCCTTCTCCCCCATTCTGGTGAAGGACCGTTACGAACAATTGAAGAGTCAACACTCTTTTGCAACTTCTCCTTTGTGTTTTTATTCCTCTCTTTCCCGAGCCCCCTGTGGCCTGAAGTCAGATGGGTTTCTGCAAAAGAAGAGAGACTCTTCTAAAACAATACCGCAGGTTTTGGGAGCTCTTTGCCCGCACGCAGACCCCCTGGATGGCTTCAGGGCAGGACACTGAGGGGAGGGCAGCTGTTTCTCTCCCTCTATTTGCCCCTTCTCTGCAGCCTCTCCAGCAGCAGCGGTTTGCTCCCAAGCTGTGCCAGACCCACCCAAAAAGCCTTTCTCTTCCCGCCGGGGATCTAAAGGAGCAACGAGCTGGGAAGAAACAGTCCCCTCTCGGGCCCCGAGCAGCCTTGCGGTTACTTAGGCCTTCCAAACATGGCCAAATAACATGGCCTTGTGTGTTTCCGGAGGCTACAGAAGAGAGGACGCCATTGGAAAATGAGTACCTCACCCCTGGTGATGGAGGAGCCCAAGGTGGCAACTTAGCCACGACATCAATCAGAACTAAGGGCTCTTTGAAGAGTCCCCACTGTCCCTCTAACTCTGCATTTCTACAAGGAAATAGCACCCAAGGACGACACAGATTCAAATCATGTACCTGTTTTGCCACCTCAGGTGGTGCTCCCTCTGCTTCGGGCACCCCAAGCCCTGATCACTCCAGCCAGGGCCACTCCATCCTGGAGACCACTTCAGTGGGTGGCACTGCGTAGGCCTGGACCCCGGTACATTGGTGGCACCAAAAAGGGAGGGCTCAAAGCTGTATCCCGCTAATATGGTCTTCTGCGGTTCTTTCAGCACTGACCAGAACATCTCAGGCCTTGATTTTAGTAATTGTGCTGTCTCAGGTCTTGGTGGCTGTGGAATGAAGACCTTGTAGGTAGGCTCCTCAGGCACCCTGGCCTCAGAGATCGTTGACGGTAATTTGCTTCCGACGGGGACTTTCTTTTCTCCTTGTCCTCCTCCTCTGCACCTCCGAGGTTTAGCTGCCTGCGCTCGGCTCTGCTTTGATGCTTGGCCTTTGGGCGCGGGTTTGCCCTTGGGTTGGCCGGTCACAGGCTGCTTTTTCCCAGAGGAGGCCCCTGAGATCGCTGGTAGCCACCTGAAAGGGCACAAAGGGAGGGGTCTGCCTGAGGACGTGATGGGCTTGGGGCCGCATTGTGCCCCCATGAGCCATGTGCCTGTCTACGCAGCCGCCGGCAGCTCAGCCGATGGCTGCGCTCAGCTCGGGAGAGGAAACCCCCTGAGCCAGGACCCTCGGCTGACACACGGCTGTCCCCATGCACAGCTCAGGAGGCCACGCTGGGGCTCTCCTGAAAGGCCGGAGAGCAAGCAGCCCTGTGAAACGGGGGGCTCCCGGCAGCCCCATCCCGCCCCTCCAGGCGCTGCCTTCTCCACTGTTGGGCGGCGATGAACGGCGAGCGTTTGGGGCTGGGCAATGGGCTCTTGCTGGGTCAGAAAATGACCCTGTGCAGACGCCAGTCCTGAACCTACAGACTCACCTGTCCTGAGAGTTGTTCCTCATCTCCATCGCCTCCTTATCCCAGAGCTGCTTGCGTTCCTTATTAGTCAAGCTGGAATGGCCAGGCAAGGGCAGTTCAGCAAATCCCTCTGGAAACAGGAAGGAGAGACCTTGTCAGAAGAGCATCGCTGTGATGCTGCCGGCCCCGGTGACACGCAGCGCTGCTCAGGCCTCTTCCCAAAACATCTGAGAGGGCCGGTCTGCTCCGCTCGCATCCGCTATCTCCAGAGGCCCAGCACCCTCCCCAACACCAGCGCTTGCCGGGCTCCTCTGCAAACGCTTTTATAGCGCTAGGTTTTGGAAAGGGGAGCTGGGTAATGCTGGTGAGGTGACAGAGTCTCTTTCGGAGACGTAATTTCCCGGCGTGAGGGCAGGTCCTTGGATCCCCACCCTCCTGCTGTACCCAGGGATGGGCGTCTTGGGCACATCCCATCCCAGGGCTCGGTTCTCGTGAAGCCAACGAGTCGTTAGGAGAAAAGGCTGTGCCGAGCTGGCGTGAAGCTTTGACGCAAGTCAAAATGATTTTGACAATCATTGCCAGGGATTTTCCCATACAGAAGATGGTTGCCCGTGCTACGGAAAGGAGCCGGGAGCGGCTTTACTTTACTTGCCTTGCCTGATGGGTGGCAAAACCTCTTTTTGCTTCCACTTGTCCTCACCAGGGACATTTCTCAAGGTCTTCAGAGGGTTCCTGGGCGGTGATTTGGGCACAAACTCCAGTTCAAACCTGGAGACAGAGAGACGACACCAGCATGACCCACGGCACCACCAGCCCTTGCCACTTGCCACGATCACCTGCTCACAGGCGGCCGAGTTTGGCACTGTCGTAAAGGCCATTGTAAAGGCCATTGTTTTCCCAAGTCGACTATGCCCCGTCCCCAGGGACTGTCCTGGGAAATGGGGTCACCCAGAAAAGGAGTCCTGGCCACGACGGGGAAGAGAGAGTTGCCTAAAATCCTCCATCTGTCCCATCAGGTCGCCTCACAGGAATGACTACAGGCCAGACACAAACGAGTCACTGCTCGGTGTCTCCGCAGCAGGACTCCCGTGGTCACAAGGAGCAAACGTTACCACACTGCAGCTGAGCAGCTGCGTCGGCCAGAGGCTAAAGCTGCCAACGTACTCACTCGGGAAAGACGATGACGCGGCTCGTCAAAGTCAGGGAAGCAATGGGTACCATCCGGGACACCACCATGTCCAGCAGCTGGGGAACCTGCAAGGGAGGAACGTGGAGATGGCAGGACATCCTCAACGTGGCCAAGGCACTCAACAGTGGAGGAGTTCAGGGCAGCAAGAGCTGGTGGAACCGTGCTCTCGCCTGGCCTGAGCAGCTGGCCATGTCCTGGCAGGCCGCATGCAAGCAGTGCTGGGGAACCGCTGTGGGTCTGCCCAAGCGGTGGGGCAACCAAAAGGCTCACCTTGAATGTAGCCCCTTCCTGGATCCTCTTCCCAGTAATCCTCTCCAGGAAGTCAGAGTAGAATTTCATTTGCACTCTCCTGCCTTCGATGAGGAGCACCCCCACATCCCTCAGGACAAGGGCGACGTTCTCCCCCTTCCCCAGGCAGTGAGAGAGGAGGGACGTGATGCCTAGGATGCAGCCCTCCACTTTTCGCCGGGACACAGAGGCATCCATGGCCACCTTGGCATATTTCAGAGGCTCCAGCTCCTTATCGCCTGGAAAACCACACGAGGCGGGTGGAGGCGCTCACCCAGTGGCCCTTCCACAGGCGTTTCCCAAGGGCTGCTTACTGCAGTCATCGCCCAGAAAGGCCCCGTTTTTGGACCTGCTCCGCAAAGGGAGCAGTTTGCTTTTAGAAAAGGGACGCGATACCCCCCTTCACCCCGACCCTGCAGCCAGCCAGGGCTTAATCCGCCATCTTACCAGGAAGGTCATCCTTATTGTCCATGAGATTGTGGACTCCTCCAAGGTTCCTGGCCAGGCGAAGCACGGGCCTCTGGATAATCACAATCTCGTTCCCAACCTGGATCCGCGTGGGGACCACATCGAAGGAGCCGAGGGTTGGAATTCGGACTCCCTGGAGCAGGAGAGAAGGCAAGGGCTGCAGGGTGAGGACTGGCTGGAGGGAAGAGCTGGGAGTGGCCCTGTCCAGGGACGGTGCTTTGGACCAGACCCTGCCCGCTCCTGCTGTTCAGAGACGTGAGCCAGGGCAGTGGGGAGAGCTTTAAGGAGGAGCTGCCGAGTCCTCTCCTTCCCTTTCCCCTGCCCCGAAAAAGCAGTGCTGGAGTAAGGGCAGAAGCAGCCCGAGGGCATCCAGGGGTCTCCAGTGACCGGGATCAGCCCTGCGGTACAATACCACCTGCCGGAGGGGATACCACCCTTGCACGAGCCCTGTTTGTCCCCCAGCAGGGACTTTTGGGGTGAGTTTCCTGCTTTCTGAGGAGGGAAAAGCAACTGCAGGCCATGCCCCAGGCCCGTGGGGACTCCCCACTCCCCTGGGTGGACTAAGAGGATGCGGGTGTTGCCCCACCTTGTGCAGCAGGAGCTGTTCTTGAACGTAGCCAGCCACTGCGTCCCAGACGGCATTTCGCTCTGGAAAGCAAAGGAAAACCAGGTTGCGCTCTGCGCCTGCCAGCTCTCAACCCTCCAACGCCCCCTGAGCTGTGGCACATTGCCAGATGTAAAGTGTCATTGATGTCCCCGGCCCCAGATGGAAACACCCCTGAGATGGCTGCAGTGCCGAGTCTCACCCACACAACGCTACAACTGTTGGTCCTGTAAGCACTCCCGCGGTGGCTGTGGATGCCTGTACCTTTGGCGGTGATGCTGGGCATCATGAAGGCATGCTCCATCCCGTCCCAGAAGTCCATCTTGATCCGCCTCATGCCGGAGGGTTGCTCCTTAGTGGCGACAGCCCTGTGGGAGCTCATCCCTGCGTTCATCCTATGGACGCTCCTCCAGGGTGCAGGACCCACCGTCCTGTGGCCCCTTTTGTACCCCTGCGCGGCCGTGTCACAGACCCAGTGTGACACCACGCTGACGTGGCCACTGCTGACTCTGCTGCCCGCTGTGACACACCAGTGACCTGCTGCCCGCTCTGACACCCATCACCTTCTGCCTGCCGTGACATTGCCACCACTGTAACTGTTCACTCAGCTCCTGCTCAGGTTTTGGCAGGACACGCAGCTCACGCCGAGGCCCGACGTGTGCTGGGGCCAAGGCCATTAGGTCAAAGCATGGGTAAGACATTCGCAGGACACGATGGACAAGACAGGGTGACGGCCGTTCTGCAGCCCTTAAAACCTGCAGCTCGCTGTCTCCTGCGGCCTTCATCTCCTGTATTTTTGCATAGTAACTGTCCGGCAGTTTCTTCAATATCCACTAACTTATGGAAATGGTACAGACCAAACAAGACACCTTCGCTCCCTTGTATGTGAGCCAGGGCCTTTCCAGCTCGCTGGTTCACAGCAAGGACATGAGGCCTGTTGCTCCTCAGTCATCCTGAACCAAAGTACGGCTAGGAGTCAAGTGTATCCGTCACTCCCGTTCCGGTGAAGGACCGTAGCGAACCATTAAAAAAGTCGACAATCTTTTGCAGCTTCTCCTTTGTGACGCTGGAGCCCACAGCACCAGTGGGCGCAGACAAGGTGCTGTGTCATCCCAGGGGCGAAGGAAGGCAGCGCATCCGCGCTGGCCTCGTCTCTCCTCCCTGTCAGGCACTGGCGGGACCGTCCCCTCTGCCGTGCCCAAATGGCCTCCGAGGCCTGGAAAGGCCTGAGGGAAGGGCCGGACCTGCCTTAGTTTAGTAAAACGAAACCAGTAAACTAAAACTGAGGCTTTGGACCCTACAAATGAGGCTTGGTACCCTAAAATGAGGGTTAAGACCCTACAAATGAAGCTTTGGACCCTACAAATGAGGGTTAAAACGCTACAAATGAGGCTTTGGATTCTAAAAATGAAGATTTGGGTCCAAAACTGATTCTTTGAGCCTTAAAAAGGAGGCTTTCAGCCCTGAAAAAGATGTTTGGATGCTAAAAATGAGGCTTTGAACAATAAAAATGAGGCTTTGAGACCCCAAATGAGGTTGTGTTCCCTAAAGTGCGGGTTTGGATGATAAAAATGGGGCTTTGTAGCCTAGAATTGATGCTTTGAACTCTAAAAGTAAGACTCTGGAAACTAGATGCTTTGGGCCCTAAAACGATAATTCAGACTCTATAAATGTAGCTTTGGACCTTAAAAAAAGTGGTTTGGGCCCTACAAATGGGAGTTTAGACCCTTAAAATGAAGCATTGGGCCTTAAAAGTAAGATTATGAGCCCTAAAATTAAGACTTTGAGCTGTAAAAGAGGGGTTTGGACCCTGTGAATGAGAATTTGGACCCTAAAAATAAAGCTTTGAGCCCTATAACATATGGTTTGGAAACTAAAATGAGGCTTTGGACTCTGAAAGGCGCTTTTGCGTCTTAAAATGATGTTTGGACTCTGAAAATGAGCCTTTGCAAACTAAAACTGAGGCTTTGACCCTGAAAATTAGGTGTCACCCCGCATTTCAGGCTTTTGACCTACAATGAAGGTTTGGACCCTAAAAATGAGGCTTTGAAATCTATAAATGAGAGTTCAGGCCCTCAAAATTTAGGTTTGGAAAATAAAAATGAGGCTTTGGACATTAAAAAGTCGATGCCCCAAAGCCTGTCAGTGATTAAGAGGCATTTGGACAATGCCCTTATTAACATGCTTTACCTTGGTCAGCCCTGAATTGGTCAGGCAGTTTGACTAGATGGTCGTTGTAGGTCCCTTCCAACTGAAATACCCTATTCTATTCCATTCTGTTCTGTTCTATTTCTATTCTGTTCTGTTCTGTTCTGTTCTATTTCTATTCTGTTCTATTCTATTCCAAAAAACCTGAGGCTTTGGGCCCTAAAAATTACAGACTGGATCCTAAAAATTAGGCTATAGGAAAATGAGGCTTTGGGAGCTAAACTGCGGGTTTGGGCGTGAAAGTGAGGCTTTGGACCCTAAAAATGAGGCTTTGAACCTTTGAAGCGGGGTTTGGAACTTATAAATGCGGGTTTGTATCCTGAAAATGAGGTTTTGGACCTTAAAAATGACTATTTGGACCCCCAAATGAGGCTTTGGGCCCTAAAAATGAGGCTTGCACCTTGAAAATAAGTCTTTGGGCTTTAAAAACGTGGGGTTGGGTCTTAAAAGTGAGTCTTTGGACACTAAAATGAGGCTTTGGACCCTGAAAAATGGTGATTTAGGCTCTAAATTGAGGGTTTGGGGCCCTTAACTGGGTTTTTGTACCTTTAAGATGCAGCTTTGGACTCATAAGAAACGAGGCTTTGTGCCCTGAACATGAGGGTTGGGACTCTAAAAATGATGATTTGGGCCTTAAAAAGGAGGGCTTTTTTGCCCAAAGAGCGGACAGATCTTGTAGCCAGAGGGGCAAGACTTTGGTGGTGTTCATACCTCAGTTGGGCATGTCCTTGAGCAGCCTGATGGGACCTGCTCTGAGCACGGGGTTGGGCTGGAAACCTCTCGATGTCCCCTCTGACCAGAATTATCCCATGATTTTATGATTCCCCTCAGTAGAAAGACCCAATTTGACAAGCTCAGCTGCTGTCCAGTCACAGTGTCACCAGTGTAGGTGACACTACAGACTCCCCGGTGAGACACATCTCACCCCAACACTGAGCTCCTGGTTCTGGGTAGGTCTCTCCATTTTGGCACTTCAACAAGATCTTCCAATTCCCAGCCTGGCGCCCTCGGATCTCTTGCAAACCGGTGCAGAAAGATCTGCCCCTGCAAAGTGAAATTCAGCTTTGCAGACCCTCATCACTCGCTCGCGCCAGTGTCCTCAGGAACAACCTTTGCTCAAGGTCAGGGACTACATCTTTAGGGCGGCATCAGGGTGGCCCCTTCCCCCCGATGCTGGAGGGGGTCCTAAGCAGAAGCTTCCCGTAAGGACGGGAAGTAAGTTCCTGGGTTGCATAGGATGGATTTGGGCAAGGAGGAAAATGCCAGGAAACAGCAGGGGACACGAGTGCCACCGTGCTGGGACTGGAGATGGACCTTCTGTCAGCGTGGGTGGCCCATGGGATAGCCAAACAGGGCACCTACCTGGAGGATTTCATAAGTAGAGATATAAATTGGATATAAATTGGGTCATCTGGGAGATAAATAGGATAGTAGAGAGCCCTGGCTCTACCCCAGGTGGAAATAGAAAGTCCAGGCCAGCGGAGCTGGGCTCAGCCTTGCTCTCTTTCCTTCCCTGGTCCCTTATGGCCCTGGGTGTAAGCTTAGGTGGCCTCCGCTGCCCCTGCACGTACGGGCCCTCCATGCCTCCCCAGCTGCACTTGCATTCTCTCCTTTCCCCTCCAGGGATCTTCAGTTCTTCACAACATTGCTCCAAGTGCCTGGTTGCCCTCTCTTGCCCCCAAAACCACGTTCCTTTCCATAGTGGCCATGGAAAAGGTCCTTTGGATGGAAGAGGTCCCGAGGGAAGGTCCCTCAGATGGCCCCGCTTCCAGGACCATGCTTGGCTGATCTCAGAGCCACGGCCAATTTTAAAACCCTTCTCCCCCATTCTGGTGAAGGACCGTTACGAACAATTGAAGAGTCAACACTCTTTTGCAACTTCTCCTTTGTGTTTTTATTCCTCTCTTTCCCGAGCCCCCTGTGGCCTGAAGTCAGATGGGTTTCTGCAAAAGAAGAGAGACTCTTCTAAAACAATACCGCAGGTTTTGGGAGCTCTTTGCCCGCACGCAGACCCCCTGGATGGCTTCAGGGCAGGACACTGAGGGGAGGGCAGCTGTTTCTCTCCCTCTATTTGCCCCTTCTCTGCAGCCTCTCCAGCAGCAGCGGTTTGCTCCCAAGCTGTGCCAGACCCACCCAAAAAGCCTTTCTCTTCCCGCCGGGGATCTAAAGGAGCAACGAGCTGGGAAGAAACAGTCCCCTCTCGGGCCCCGAGCAGCCTTGCGGTTACTTAGGCCTTCCAAACATGGCCAAATAACATGGCCTTGTGTGTTTCCGGAGGCTACAGAAGAGAGGACGCCATTGGAAAATGAGTACCTCACCCCTGGTGATGGAGGAGCCCAAGGTGGCAACTTAGCCACGACATCAATCAGAACTAAGGGCTCTTTGAAGAGTCCCCACTGTCCCTCTAACTCTGCATTTCTACAAGGAAATAGCACCCAAGGACGACACAGATTCAAATCATGTACCTGTTTTGCCACCTCAGGTGGTGCTCCCTCTGCTTCGGGCACCCCAAGCCCTGATCACTCCAGCCAGGGCCACTCCATCAGTGGGTGGCACTGCGTAGGCCTGGACCCCGGTACATTGGTGGCACCAAAAAGGGAGGGCTCAAAGCTGTATCCCGCTAATATGGTCTTCTGCGGTTCTTTCAGCACTGACCAGAACATCTCAGGCCTTGATTTTAGTAATTGTGCTGTCTCAGGTCTTGGTGGCTGTGGAATGAAGACCTTGTAGGTAGGCTCCTCAGGCACCCTGGCCTCAGAGATCGTTGACGGTAATTTGCTTCCGACGGGGACTTTCTTTTCTCCTTGTCCTCCTCCTCTGCACCTCCGAGGTTTAGCTGCCTGCGCTCGGCTCTGCTTTGATGCTTGGCCTTTGGGCGCGGGTTTGCCCTTGGGTTGGCCGGTCACAGGCTGCTTTTTCCCAGAGGAGGCCCCTGAGATCGCTGGTAGCCACCTGAAAGGGCACAAAGGGAGGGGTCTGCCTGAGGACGTGATGGGCTTGGGGCCGCATTGTGCCCCCATGAGCCATGTGCCTGTCTACGCAGCCGCCGGCAGCTCAGCCGATGGCTGCGCTCAGCTCGGGAGAGGAAACCCCCTGAGCCAGGACCCTCGGCTGACACACGGCTGTCCCCATGCACAGCTCAGGAGGCCACGCTGGGGCTCTCCTGAAAGGCCGGAGAGCAAGCAGCCCTGTGAAACGGGGGGCTCCCGGCAGCCCCATCCCGCCCCTCCAGGCGCTGCCTTCACCACTGTTGGGCGGCGATGAACGGCGAGCGTTTGGGGCTGGGCAATGGGCTCTTGCTGGGTCAGAAAATGACCCTGTGCAGACGCCAGTCCTGAACCTACAGACTCACCTGTCCTGAGAGTTGTTCCTCATCTCCATCGCCTCCTTATCCCAGAGCTGCTTGCGTTCCTTATTAGTCAAGCTGGAATGGCCAGGCAAGGGCAGTTCAGCAAATCCCTCTGGAAACAGGAAGGAGAGACCTTGTCAGAAGAGCATCGCTGTGATGCTGCCGGCCCCGGTGACACGCAGCGCTGCTCAGGCCTCTTCCCAAAACATCTGAGAGGGCCGGTCTGCTCCGCTCGCATCCGCTATCTCCAGAGGCCCAGCACCCTCCCCAACACCAGCGCTTGCCGGGCTCCTCTGCAAACGCTTTTATAGCGCTAGGTTTTGGAAAGGGGAGCTGGGTAATGCTGGTGAGGTGACAGAGTCTCTTTCGGAGACGTAATTTCCCGGCGTGAGGGCAGGTCCTTGGATCCCCACCCTCCTGCTGTACCCAGGGATGGGCGTCTTGGGCACATCCCATCCCAGGGCTCGGTTCTCGTGAAGCCAACGAGTCGTTAGGAGAAAAGGCTGTGCCGAGCTGGCGTGAAGCTTTGACGCAAGTCAAAATGATTTTGACAATCATTGCCAGGGATTTTCCCATACAGAAGATGGTTGCCCGTGCTACGGAAAGGAGCCGGGAGCGGCTTTACTTTACTTGCCTTGCCTGATGGGTGGCAAAACCTCTTTTTGCTTCCACTTGTCCTCACCAGGGACATTTCTCAAGGTCTTCAGAGGGTTCCTGGGCGGTGATTTGGGCACAAACTCCAGTTCAAACCTGGAGACAGAGAGACGACACCAGCATGACCCACGGCACCACCAGCCCTTGCCACTTGCCACGATCACCTGCTCACAGGCGGCCGAGTTTGGCACTGTCGTAAAGGCCATTGTAAAGGCCATTGTTTTCCCAAGTCGACTATGCCCCGTCCCCAGGGACTGTCCTGGGAAATGGGGTCACCCAGAAAAGGAGTCCTGGCCACGACGGGGAAGAGAGAGTTGCCTAAAATCCTCCATCTGTCCCATCAGGTCGCCTCACAGGAATGACTACAGGCCAGACACAAACGAGTCACTGCTCGGTGTCTCCGCAGCAGGACTCCCGTGGTCACAAGGAGCAAACGTTACCACACTGCAGCTGAGCAGCTGCGTCGGCCAGAGGCTAAAGCTGCCAACGTACTCACTCAGGAAAGACGATGACGCGGCTCGTCAAAGTCAGGGAAGCAATGGGTACCATCCGGGACACCACCATGTCCAGCAGCTGGGGAACCTGCAAGGGAGGAACGTGGAGATGGCAGGACATCCTCAACGTGGCCAAGGCACTCAACAGTGGAGGAGTTCAGGGCAGCAAGAGCTGGTGGAACCGTGCTCTCGCCTGGCCTGAGCAGCTGGCCATGTCCTGGCAGGCCGCATGCAAGCAGTGCTGGGGAACCGCTGTGGGTCTGCCCAAGCGGTGGGGCAACCAAAAGGCTCACCTTGAATGTAGCCCCTTCCTGGATCCTCTTCCCAGTAATCCTCTCCAGGAAGTCAGAGTAGAATTTCATTTGCACTCTCCTGCCTTCGATGAGGAGCACCCCCACATCCCTCAGGACAAGGGCGACGTTCTCCCCCTTCCCCAGGCAGTGAGAGAGGAGGGACGTGATGCCTAGGATGCAGCCCTCCACTTTTCGCCGGGACACAGAGGCATCCATGGCCACCTTGGCATATTTCAGAGGCTCCAGCTCCTTATCGCCTGGAAAACCACACGAGGCGGGTGGAGGCGCTCACCCAGTGGCCCTTCCACAGGCGTTTCCCAAGGGCTGCTTACTGCAGTCATCGCCCAGAAAGGCCCCGTTTTTGGACCTGCTCCGCAAAGGGAGCAGTTTGCTTTTAGAAAAGGGACGCGATACCCCCCTTCACCCCGACCCTGCAGCCAGCCAGGGCTTAATCCGCCATCTTACCAGGAAGGTCATCCTTATTGTCCATGAGATTGTGGACTCCTCCAAGGTTCCTGGCCAGGCGAAGCACGGGCCTCTGGATAATCACAATCTCGTTCCCAACCTGGATCCGCGTGGGGACCACATCGAAGGAGCCGAGGGTTGGAATTCGGACTCCCTGGAGCAGGAGAGAAGGCAAGGGCTGCAGGGTGAGGACTGGCTGGAGGGAAGAGCTGGGAGTGGCCCTGTCCAGGGACGGTGCTTTGGACCAGACCCTGCCCGCTCCTGCTGTTCAGAGACGTGAGCCAGGGCAGTGGGGAGAGCTTTAAGGAGGAGCTGCCGAGTCCTCTCCTTCCCTTTCCCCTGCCCCGAAAAAGCAGTGCTGGAGTAAGGGCAGAAGCAGCCCGAGGGCATCCAGGGGTCTCCAGTGACCGGGATCAGCCCTGCGGTACAATACCACCTGCCGGAGGGGATACCACCCTTGCACGAGCCCTGTTTGTCCCCCAGCAGGGACTTTTGGGGTGAGTTTCCTGCTTTCTGAGGAGGGAAAAGCAACTGCAGGCCATGCCCCAGGCCCGTGGGGACTCCCCACTCCCCTGGGTGGACTAAGAGGATGCGGGTGTTGCCCCACCTTGTGCAGCAGGAGCTGTTCTTGAACGTAGCCAGCCACTGCGTCCCAGACGGCATTTCGCTCTGGAAAGCAAAGGAAAACCAGGTTGCGCTCTGCGCCTGCCAGCTCTCAACCCTCCAACGCCCCCTGAGCTGTGGCACATTGCCAGATGTAAAGTGTCATTGATGTCCCCGGCCCCAGATGGAAACACCCCTGAGATGGCTGCAGTGCCGAGTCTCACCCACACAACGCTACAACTGTTGGTCCTGTAAGCACTCCCGCGGTGGCTGTGGATGCCTGTACCTTTGGCGGTGATGCTGGGCATCATGAAGGCATGCTCCATCCCGTCCCAGAAGTCCATCTTGATCCGCCTCATGCCGGAGGGTTGCTCCTTAGTGGCGACAGCCCTGTGGGAGCTCATCCCTGCGTTCATCCTATGGACGCTCCTCCAGGGTGCAGGACCCACCGTCCTGTGGCCCCTTTTGTACCCCTGCGCGGCCGTGTCACAGACCCAGTGTGACACCACGCTGACGTGGCCACTGCTGACTCTGCTGCCCGCTGTGACACACCAGTGACCTGCTGCCCGCTCTGACACCCATCACCTTCTGCCTGCCGTGACATTGCCACCACTGTAACTGTTCACTCAGCTCCTGCTCAGGTTTTGGCAGGACACGCAGCTCACGCCGAGGCCCGACGTGTGCTGGGGCCAAGGCCATTAGGTCAAAGCATGGGTAAGACATTCGCAGGACACGATGGACAAGACAGGGTGACGGCCGTTCTGCAGCCCTTAAAACCTGCAGCTCGCTGTCTCCTGCGGCCTTCATCTCCTGTATTTTTGCATAGTAACTGTCCGGCAGTTTCTTCAATATCCACTAACTTATGGAAATGGTACAGACCAAACAAGACACCTTCGCTCCCTTGTATGTGAGCCAGGGCCTTTCCAGCTCGCTGGTTCACAGCAAGGACATGAGGCTTGTTGCTCCTCAGTCATCCTGAACCAAAGTACGGCTAGGAGTCAAGTGTATCCGTCACTCCCGTTCCGGTGAAGGACCGTAGCGAACCATTAAAAAAGTCGACAATCTTTTGCAGCTTCTCCTTTGTGACGCTGGAGCCCACAGCACCAGTGGGCGCAGACAAGGTGCTGTGTCATCCCAGGGGCGAAGGAAGGCAGCGCATCCGCGCTGGCCTCGTCTCTCCTCCCTGTCAGGCACTGGCGGGACCGTCCCCTCTGCCGTGCCCAAATGGCCTCCGAGGCCTGGAAAGGCCTGAGGGAAGGGCCGGACCTGCCTTAGTTTAGTAAAACGAAACCAGTAAACTAAAACTGAGGCTTTGGACCCTACAAATGAGGCTTGGTACCCTAAAATGAGGGTTAAGACCCTACAAATGAAGCTTTGGACCCTACAAATGAGGGTTAAAACGCTACAAATGAGGCTTTGGATTCTAAAAATGAAGATTTGGGTCCAAAACTGATTCTTTGAGCCTTAAAAAGGAGGCTTTCAGCCCTGAAAAAGATGTTTGGATGCTAAAAATGAGGCTTTGAACAATAAAAATGAGGCTTTGAGACCCCAAATGAGGTTGTGTTCCCTAAAGTGCGGGTTTGGATGATAAAAATGGGGCTTTGTAGCCTAGAATTGATGCTTTGGACTCTAAAAGTAAGACTCTGGAAACTAGATGCTTTGGGCCCTAAAACGATAATTCAGACTCTATAAATGTAGCTTTGGACCTTAAAAAAAGTGGTTTGGGCCCTACAAATGGGAGTTTAGACCCTTAAAATGAAGCATTGGGCCTTAAAAGTAAGATTATGAGCCCTAAAATTAAGACTTTGAGCTGTAAAAGAGGGGTTTGGACCCTGTGAATGAGAATTTGGACCCTAAAAATAAAGCTTTGAGCCCTATAACATATGGTTTGGAAACTAAAATGAGGCTTTGGACTCTGAAAGGCGCTTTTGCGTCTTAAAATGATGTTTGGACTCTGAAAATGAGCCTTTGCAAACTAAAACTGAGGCTTTGACCCTGAAAATTAGGTGTCACCCCGCATTTCAGGCTTTTGACCTACAATGAAGGTTTGGACCCTAAAAATGAGGCTTTGAAATCTATAAATGAGAGTTCAGGCCCTCAAAATTTAGGTTTGGAAAATAAAAATGAGGCTTTGGACATTAAAAAGTCGATGCCCCAAAGCCTGTCAGTGATTAAGAGGCATTTGGACAATGCCCTTATTAACATGCTTTACCTTGGTCAGCCCTGAATTGGTCAGGCAGTTTGACTAGATGGTCGTTGTAGGTCCCTTCCAACTGAAATACCCTATTCTATTCCATTCTGTTCTGTTCTATTTCTATTCTGTTCTGTTCTGTTCTGTTCTATTTCTATTCTGTTCTATTCTATTCCAAAAAACCTGAGGCTTTGGGCCCTAAAAATTACAGACTGGATCCTAAAAATTAGGCTATAGGAAAATGAGGCTTTGGGAGCTAAACTGCGGGTTTGGGCGTGAAAGTGAGGCTTTGGACCCTAAAAATGAGGCTTTGAACCTTTGAAGCGGGGTTTGGAACTTATAAATGCGGGTTTGTATCCTGAAAATGAGGTTTTGGACCTTAAAAATGACTATTTGGACCCCCAAATGAGGCTTTGGGCCCTAAAAATGAGGCTTGCACCTTGAAAATAAGTCTTTGGGCTTTAAAAACGTGGGGTTGGGTCTTAAAAGTGAGTCTTTGGACACTAAAATGAGGCTTTGGACCCTGAAAAATGGTGATTTAGGCTCTAAATTGAGGGTTTGGGGCCCTTAACTGGGTTTTTGTACCTTTAAGATGCAGCTTTGGACTCATAAGAAACGAGGCTTTGTGCCCTGAACATGAGGGTTGGGACTCTAAAAATGATGATTTGGGCCTTAAAAAGGAGGGCTTTTTTGCCCAAAGAGCGGACAGATCTTGTAGCCAGAGGGGCAAGACTTTGGTGGTGTTCATACCTCAGTTGGGCATGTCCTTGAGCAGCCTGATGGGACCTGCTCTGAGCACGGGGTTGGGCTGGAAACCTCTCGATGTCCCCTCTGACCAGAATTATCCCATGATTTTATGATTCCCCTCAGTAGAAAGACCCAATTTGACAAGCTCAGCTGCTGTCCAGTCACAGTGTCACCAGTGTAGGTGACACTACAGACTCCCCGGTGAGACACATCTCACCCCAACACTGAGCTCCTGGTTCTGGGTAGGTCTCTCCATTTTGGCACTTCAACAAGATCTTCCAATTCCCAGCCTGGCGCCCTCGGATCTCTTGCAAACCGGTGCAGAAAGATCTGCCCCTGCAAAGTGAAATTCAGCTTTGCAGACCCTCATCACTCGCTCGCGCCAGTGTCCTCAGGAACAACCTTTGCTCAAGGTCAGGGACTACATCTTTAGGGCGGCATCAGGGTGGCCCCTTCCCCCCGATGCTGGAGGGGGTCCTAAGCAGAAGCTTCCCGTAAGGACGGGAAGTAAGTTCCTGGGTTGCATAGGATGGATTTGGGCAAGGAGGAAAATGCCAGGAAACAGCAGGGGACACGAGTGCCACCGTGCTGGGACTGGAGATGGACCTTCTGTCAGCGTGGGTGGCCCATGGGATAGCCAAACAGGGCACCTACCTGGAGGATTTCATAAGTAGAGATATAAATTGGATATAAATTGGGTCATCTGGGAGATAAATAGGATAGTAGAGAGCCCTGGCTCTACCCCAGGTGGAAATAGAAAGTCCAGGCCAGCGGAGCTGGGCTCAGCCTTGCTCTCTTTCCTTCCCCGGTCCCTTATGGCCCTGGGTGTAAGCTTAGGTGGCCTCCGCTGCCCCTGCACGTACGGGCCCTCCATGCCTCCCCAGCTGCACTTGCATTCTCTCCTTTCCCCTCCAGGGATCTTCAGTTCTTCACAACATTGCTCCAAGTGCCTGGTTGCCCTCTCTTGCCCCCAAAACCACGTTCCTTTCCATAGTGGCCATGGAAAAGGTCCTTTGGATGGAAGAGGTCCCGAGGGAAGGTCCCTCAGATGGCCCCGCTTCCAGGACCATGCTTGGCTGATCTCAGAGCCACGGCCAATTTTAAAACCCTTCTCCCCCATTCTGGTGAAGGACCGTTACGAACAATTGAAGAGTCAACACTCTTTTGCAACTTCTCCTTTGTGTTTTTATTCCTCTCTTTCCCGAGCCCCCTGTGGCCTGAAGTCAGATGGGTTTCTGCAAAAGAAGAGAGACTCTTCTAAAACAATACCGCAGGTTTTGGGAGCTCTTTGCCCGCACGCAGACCCCCTGGATGGCTTCAGGGCAGGACACTGAGGGGAGGGCAGCTGTTTCTCTCCCTCTATTTGCCCCTTCTCTGCAGCCTCTCCAGCAGCAGCGGTTTGCTCCCAAGCTGTGCCAGACCCACCCAAAAAGCCTTTCTCTTCCCGCCGGGGATCTAAAGGAGCAACGAGCTGGGAAGAAACAGTCCCCTCTCGGGCCCCGAGCAGCCTTGCGGTTACTTAGGCCTTCCAAACATGGCCAAATAACATGGCCTTGTGTGTTTCCGGAGGCTACAGAAGAGAGGACGCCATTGGAAAATGAGTACCTCACCCCTGGTGATGGAGGAGCCCAAGGTGGCAACTTAGCCACGACATCAATCAGAACTAAGGGCTCTTTGAAGAGTCCCCACTGTCCCTCTAACTCTGCATTTCTACAAGGAAATAGCACCCAAGGACGACACAGATTCAAATCATGTACCTGTTTTGCCACCTCAGGTGGTGCTCCCTCTGCTTCGGGCACCCCAAGCCCTGATCACTCCAGCCAGGGCCACTCCATCCTGGAGACCACTTCAGTGGGTGGCACTGCGTAGGCCTGGACCCCGGTACATTGGTGGCACCAAAAAGGGAGGGCTCAAAGCTGTATCCCGCTAATATGGTCTTCTGCGGTTCTTTCAGCACTGACCAGAACATCTCAGGCCTTGATTTTAGTAATTGTGCTGTCTCAGGTCTTGGTGGCTGTGGAATGAAGACCTTGTAGGTAGGCTCCTCAGGCACCCTGGCCTCAGAGATCGTTGACGGTAATTTGCTTCCGACGGGGACTTTCTTTTCTCCTTGTCCTCCTCCTCTGCACCTCCGAGGTTTAGCTGCCTGCGCTCGGCTCTGCTTTGATGCTTGGCCTTTGGGCGCGGGTTTGCCCTTGGGTTGGCCGGTCACAGGCTGCTTTTTCCCAGAGGAGGCCCCTGAGATCGCTGGTAGCCACCTGAAAGGGCACAAAGGGAGGGGTCTGCCTGAGGACGTGATGGGCTTGGGGCCGCATTGTGCCCCCATGAGCCATGTGCCTGTCTACGCAGCCGCCGGCAGCTCAGCCGATGGCTGCGCTCAGCTCGGGAGAGGAAACCCCCTGAGCCAGGACCCTCGGCTGACACACGGCTGTCCCCATGCACAGCTCAGGAGGCCACGCTGGGGCTCTCCTGAAAGGCCGGAGAGCAAGCAGCCCTGTGAAACGGGGGGCTCCCGGCAGCCCCATCCCGCCCCTCCAGGCGCTGCCTTCACCACTGTTGGGCGGCGATGAACGGCGAGCGTTTGGGGCTGGGCAATGGGCTCTTGCTGGGTCAGAAAATGACCCTGTGCAGACGCCAGTCCTGAACCTACAGACTCACCTGTCCTGAGAGTTGTTCCTCATCTCCATCGCCTCCTTATCCCAGAGCTGCTTGCGTTCCTTATTAGTCAAGCTGGAATGGCCAGGCAAGGGCAGTTCAGCAAATCCCTCTGGAAACAGGAAGGAGAGACCTTGTCAGAAGAGCATCGCTGTGATGCTGCCGGCCCCGGTGACACGCAGCGCTGCTCAGGCCTCTTCCCAAAACATCTGAGAGGGCCGGTCTGCTCCGCTCGCATCCGCTATCTCCAGAGGCCCAGCACCCTCCCCAACACCAGCGCTTGCCGGGCTCCTCTGCAAACGCTTTTATAGCGCTAGGTTTTGGAAAGGGGAGCTGGGTAATGCTGGTGAGGTGACAGAGTCTCTTTCGGAGACGTAATTTCCCGGCGTGAGGGCAGGTCCTTGGATCCCCACCCTCCTGCTGTACCCAGGGATGGGCGTCTTGGGCACATCCCATCCCAGGGCTCGGTTCTCGTGAAGCCAACGAGTCGTTAGGAGAAAAGGCTGTGCCGAGCTGGCGTGAAGCTTTGACGCAAGTCAAAATGATTTTGACAATCATTGCCAGGGATTTTCCCATACAGAAGATGGTTGCCCGTGCTACGGAAAGGAGCCGGGAGCGGCTTTACTTTACTTGCCTTGCCTGATGGGTGGCAAAACCTCTTTTTGCTTCCACTTGTCCTCACCAGGGACATTTCTCAAGGTCTTCAGAGGGTTCCTGGGCGGTGATTTGGGTACAAACTCCAGTTCAAACCTGGAGACAGAGAGACGACACCAGCATGACCCACGGCACCACCAGCCCTTGCCACTTGCCACGATCACCTGCTCACAGGCGGCCGAGTTTGGCACTGTCGTAAAGGCCATTGTAAAGGCCATTGTTTTCCCAAGTCGACTATGCCCCGTCCCCAGGGACTGTCCTGGGAAATGGGGTCACCCAGAAAAGGAGTCCTGGCCACGACGGGGAAGAGAGAGTTGCCTAAAATCCTCCATCTGTCCCATCAGGTCGCCTCACAGGAATGACTACAGGCCAGACACAAACGAGTCACTGCTCGGTGTCTCCGCAGCAGGACTCCCGTGGTCACAAGGAGCAAACGTTACCACACTGCAGCTGAGCAGCTGCGTCGGCCAGAGGCTAAAGCTGCCAACGTACTCACTCGGGAAAGACGATGACGCGGCTCGTCAAAGTCAGGGAAGCAATGGGTACCATCCGGGACACCACCATGTCCAGCAGCTGGGGAACCTGCAAGGGAGGAACGTGGAGATGGCAGGACATCCTCAACGTGGCCAAGGCACTCAACAGTGGAGGAGTTCAGGGCAGCAAGAGCTGGTGGAACCGTGCTCTCGCCTGGCCTGAGCAGCTGGCCATGTCCTGGCAGGCCGCATGCAAGCAGTGCTGGGGAACCGCTGTGGGTCTGCCCAAGCGGTGGGGCAACCAAAAGGCTCACCTTGAATGTAGCCCGTTCCTGGATCCTCTTCCCAGTAATCCTCTCCAGGAAGTCAGAGTAGAATTTCATTTGCACTCTCCTGCCTTCGATGAGGAGCACCCCCACATCCCTCAGGACAAGGGCGACGTTCTCCCCCTTCCCCAGGCAGTGAGAGAGGAGGGACGTGATGCCTAGGATGCAGCCCTCCACTTTTCGCCGGGACACAGAGGCATCCATGGCCACCTTGGCATATTTCAGAGGCTCCAGCTCCTTATCGCCTGGAAAACCACACGAGGCGGGTGGAGGCGCTCACCCAGTGGCCCTTCCACAGGCGTTTCCCAAGGGCTGCTTACTGCAGTCATCGCCCAGAAAGGCCCCGTTTTTGGACCTGCTCCGCAAAGGGAGCAGTTTGCTTTTAGAAAAGGGACGCGATACCCCCCTTCACCCCGACCCTGCAGCCAGCCAGGGCTTAATCCGCCATCTTACCAGGAAGGTCATCCTTATTGTCCATGAGATTGTGGACTCCTCCAAGGTTCCTGGCCAGGCGAAGCACGGGCCTCTGGATAATCACAATCTCGTTCCCAACCTGGATCCGCGTGGGGACCACATCGAAGGAGCCGAGGGTTGGAATTCGGACTCCCTGGAGCAGGAGAGAAGGCAAGGGCTGCAGGGTGAGGACTGGCTGGAGGGAAGAGCTGGGAGTGGCCCTGTCCAGGGACGGTGCTTTGGACCAGACCCTGCCCGCTCCTGCTGTTCAGAGACGTGAGCCAGGGCAGTGGGGAGAGCTTTAAGGAGGAGCTGCCGAGTCCTCTCCTTCCCTTTCCCCTGCCCCGAAAAAGCAGTGCTGGAGTAAGGGCAGAAGCAGCCCGAGGGCATCCAGGGGTCTCCAGTGACCGGGATCAGCCCTGCGGTACAATACCACCTGCCGGAGGGGATACCACCCTTGCACGAGCCCTGTTTGTCCCCCAGCAGGGACTTTTGGGGTGAGTTTCCTGCTTTCTGAGGAGGGAAAAGCAACTGCAGGCCATGCCCCAGGCCCGTGGGGACTCCCCACTCCCCTGGGTGGACTAAGAGGATGCGGGTGTTGCCCCACCTTGTGCAGCAGGAGCTGTTCTTGAACGTAGCCAGCCACTGCGTCCCAGACGGCATTTCGCTCTGGAAAGCAAAGGAAAACCAGGTTGCGCTCTGCGCCTGCCAGCTCTCAACCCTCCAACGCCCCCTGAGCTGTGGCACATTGCCAGATGTAAAGTGTCATTGATGTCCCCGGCCCCAGATGGAAACACCCCTGAGATGGCTGCAGTGCCGAGTCTCACCCACACAACGCTACAACTGTTGGTCCTGTAAGCACTCCCGCGGTGGCTGTGGATGCCTGTACCTTTGGCGGTGATGCTGGGCATCATGAAGGCATGCTCCATCCCGTCCCAGAAGTCCATCTTGATCCACCTCATGCCGGAGGGTTGCTCCTTAGTGGCGACAGCCCTGTGGGAGCTCATCCCTGCGTTCATCCTATGGACGCTCCTCCAGGGTGCAGGACCCACCGTCCTGTGGCCCCTTTTGTACCCCTGCGCGGCCGTGTCACAGACCCAGTGTGACACCACGCTGACGTGGCCACTGCTGACTCTGCTGCCCGCTGTGACACACCAGTGACCTGCTGCCCGCTCTGACACCCATCACTTTCTGCCTGCCGTGACATTGCCACCACTGTAACTGTTCACTCAGCTCCTGCTCAGGTTTTGGCAGGACACGCAGCTCACGCCGAGGCCCGACGTGTGCTGGGGCCAAGGCCATTAGGTCAAAGCATGGGTAAGACATTCGCAGGACACGATGGACAAGACAGGGTGACGGCCGTTCTGCAGCCCTTAAAACCTGCAGCTCGCTGTCTCCTGCGGCCTTCATCTCCTGTATTGTCTGAGTCTGAACTCGACTCTTGAAAGCAATCATGCACTAAGCAAAATTTTAGGTTGTTATGCAGAGGTTTAACTAGGGTCTTGGCAACTTAATTTGGGACATGAAAGGTATTTGCACTACAGTACCACGTGCAATAAAGAAAACTGGTCTTGCAGTTCATTTCCAACACTGCATCCTCAAACAAAAGGAGGCTGCTACGTTTGAGGAACAGGGGTGGAAATCTCACCTGCCATCCCGAAGTTACGCTGTGGCATTTCTTCACTTTTTCTCAATTTCCTTGGACTTGGTGTATCTTTTGCAGAGTCTGAAGCAAAGGCCCATAGCTTTTTCCTGTTTGTAACAGTGGATGTCCGGGTTTTCACAGGTTGGTTTGTTGTGGGGCAACCACTTGTACCCTGGATTTGCCTTCATAAATGCATCCTCGTACTAGAAAAGAAAAGGAAAATTTCCAGTCATGCCAGTCGCTATCCACAGGGCAACAGAGTGCACTGCTTGTAAGAGGATGTAATGCAGTTAATAATCCTTAAATATCTTGATTTTTTAACAGTTTAATCACGTGCTTAGAGTCTGACCGCCAACAGAATCTAACAAGTAGAAATACTAAGATAAGTAGAGCTGTATTTATAAAAGTGGGTTTTCTCTTTCCTGTCATGAGGGTTTATCACCCAGAGCAGGCTGAAATTCCAATCCTGCAGCCTGCTCCCCAGTGCTTGTATGCTCACTCTGGGAGACAAAGGCGGCTATTCGAATTCTTCTGCAGGTACAATCTTTGTTTACTTCCCAGTTTGAATGAAATGAAAACATACATTTACCAATAAGTGGAGCATGATGCTCCTTACCTTGCACTCGTGTTTCTCTAATAGTTCTGTATCTTAGAATATTTGAGTACCTTCTTTCCCAAACCAGGCACTGAAAATAAACCACTACCAGCATCATCTCAGTTTCAGTAACTTCCGATACATCATCCCGGTGTTCCTTCCAAAATGGACCATGCTGCAAGGCTGTATAAAACAAAGTGGGACCATTGAAAACTTTCTTTGGCCTGGAGCACACAGCGCACATCTCAGTTGTTTGCTATATTCTTGGTATGAGGCAGCAAAACGAACGAAGCCAGGCTACACGTAGGGGGGTAGGGGGAAAAGGTTTACATCCTACGCAGTTTGGGGGGTAGGTGGAAGGATGGGAACCTCTTTTATTCTCCAAATGCAACAGTGATGTTTTCCAAATACCTTGCAGACCAGACCAAAACAAGATTTTTGAACGTTAACAGCAATAAAAAGAACACAATTTCAGTATTTTAAATGTGTTGCTATGCAAGGGGGAGAATGGACGAATCGGAGGAACATGCCACACAGTCCAGCTGCAGATGTTTGCCTAACAACTGATAGGGGCGTACAGCACTGGCTGCTGTGGGAGGCTACCCAGCAAGGACCAGTGCCGACGGCAGGGAGGAGGAACCCAGCACCTTCCCATGCACGTGGTAGCTCTCGATGGCAGCAAACGACCTGCAGCAAAGAGCTGCTTTATCCTGAAGTACATGGCAGGGCAGCTGCAGGAAGTTTCTTCCGTGATCGCACATGTTCCCAGCCACCCAGCTGTTATCGGTCCCAGTTACGGCACACAGAAACACCTCTGTTTCATGCACATGCCTGCATAGAAACACGGGCAGGGGGAAAAAATCCCGTGGGTATCCAATACAGAAATAGCACTGAAAACCTTGTCCTCCGATAGAGTCCCTGCAGTGTTTTCCCAGATCAAAGAAGAGCACGCCTTGTGGCAGGATCACCATCGCATGTGTATCGCTTGCTTTCATTCCATCTTCATCTATCAGCTGGCACTCGCTACCTCCAGACTGTAGCAAGGATAAAAACGATTCAGTGTACAAGAAGTGTACAAGAAGCACCGGCTGAACCCACTGTGTGAAGTCCTGTATTTATAGAAATGGCTATAAATAATAAAAATCTGCAGGGACCACTGACCCACACACACGCTGTATTTTCTGAAGAGCGCGTACGTGTTAAATCTGCAAACTAAGGACTGTGACACCTCTCACCTTGCCCCTTTTCTCTCTCCCCCAGTTTGGTGGGGGAGCCCATTTCACCAGTGAAGGTACACCACAAAAACAGCCTCACAGAGGGAAAGGAAGGGGAGGGGATAAGGGAAGAGGTGGAAAGGAAATACACAGAGAAGCAGCTTTGCCTTCCCTTGTTAAAGCCACAGCCCACTCACGAATCACGTTTCCAGCCTGCAGGGTGGAAAGCACAGACTCCCTATGAGTAATGAAGTACGTAAGCTCTTCATATCAGCATTGCTGCTTTGAGTAATTGAATTGTTCTGCGGAGTAATTCGACAAGCCGACAGGCTGCCCATCAGATGAGAACCAGAATGCATGCCGTTTGTGAGATGAGGCAGCAATAAGCTTTTAATCGGATTCCAGCAAGAGCAATTCAAGTGAGGTGGTGTATTAATGGATTTTTCCCTCTGCAAAGCCAAGAAGAGAACATTAACTGCACTCCCCAAAGGGAGGGAGCAAACTGAGGGAGGGCAACTCATTGGCCCCTTTCAGAGTTTCAACATTCAAGGTAAAGGAAAAAAAAAATGTAAAAAGGTAAACAGTAGCCAAGAAGCAGTTTTATAAAATGCATACAGGGGCCTGATATGCAAATCTCAGAAAGACTTTCAATATTGATTTTCATGACTATTAGACCAAGGCCTAAAATGAAGCGATAGCTTCTGCTTGCCAGGACATGAGAAGATAACTTAAATGAGCTACACAGTAATGAGAAAACGCCAAAGGCAGTAGCTGAGCTTACTGTTTTCCTCCATTCGACCAACCGTGAAGTAAACCAACTTAACACAGCCAGCCTCAGGACGTCTGTAAAGTCGCTTAAAAAAAATTAAAAAAAAAGCTAAGTCCTTATCCTGGCATGTACAGACACCACCTTGGTTCCACGCAGAGAGGCAGAGATGGCCCAGCAGGGTCATGTCCCGACGTTCCAGGTGAGATAAAAGAAGCCCAGGATATGTTTGTGGGGTCGGGTTGATGTAGCCTTTCTGTTTTGTGAAAGCCTGGGGAAGGATGCGTTATGCGGTAAGACCGGTGCCACTTCAGACCCGAGGTTAAAAACGGTGCTGCACTTCAGTGCAACTCCCTGAGTCGTTTTCATCGCCAAATAAAAAAAGATTTGCTTTCTCCAGTGTGGTGAGAACGGGAGCTCACAAGTGGATTCCAGCTACGCCTCAGGGCAGCAGCTAGCACGTACTTAACTTTAAATATATGCTTAAATCCCACCAACTGGCTGTTAAAGGTCACATGAATCCCAGAGATCTAACAAAAAACCAAAAAAATTCCCCAGAAAATACTGCACTCTGTTTTTCACTCCTGGAGGACACCGGGTTCACATCACACGTTGCGGTCCATACCTCACCCGGTGAACTTGCCAGGCTCCAGCCGGGAAGCCAGAACATTTGTCCCCTCCTACCCCGAGGCAGCTGCCAAAGCAGCGGCACAGCAAGGACAGCAAGCTCCCAGTCGGGCTGACTGCACCTGCGAAACCACTGTCCGAGCACTTGCGGGAAGAAGTGTTCAGCTCTGCCACTGAACGGCAGCAGCCTGGATTCGTCAGGCTGCTCCCGACAGGAGACACTCCCGACTGCCTGGATCTTGCCGATGCAAGGGCGTATTTAATAATGATGTTATTAATTTAACAATTAACAATAAATATTCATATTTAACAATGAATTTAACAGTTTAACAATATATGACAATATTTAACAAGGGAAAGAAGGCTTGAACAGTAATAACCTAGCTGGCAATTTTCCAAGGCAGTTGAATATTTCCAGTCCCTGAACAGGGCAGTTGTAGTGAAAGCCCTGTGAGAGTTAACAGCAAAACACACTACTCCTATTATTGCAGTAACTAAAAATGCTGGGGCGGCTCAGCGGGGCTCTGGGAGTCAGGGCGCCCAGTGCCTCTCCCCAGGGGGGGTCTGTCTCTGTCTCCTTCCCCTCCCCAGCTCTCGGGTCACTCCCGGGGCTGCTCCAGCTGGACCCGGCTCTAGCTGACCGGGACACCATTGCACTGGGCGGTTTGGAGCTTCCCCCACCAACCCTGGACGGCCCCAGCCCTCACCTCAGACGGGCCGCGGCTGGAGCAGAGACTGTGCCTCCCGAGACCAACATGGCCGCCCGGCCCGGCAGCCCCGTGCCCCAGGACTACAGCTCCCGGCATGCCCTGGGAACCAACATGGCCACCCAGCAGCCCCGTGCCCCAGGACTACAGCTCCCGGCATGCCCTGGGAACCAACATGGCCACCCAGCAGCCCCATGCCCCAGGACTACAGCTCCCGGCATGCCGCGGGGCGCTCCTTCCTGCTGTCTGACCCTGCGGGGACACCGTCCCCCGGCTGGGCCCCGCCCCCCGCAGGGCCCATGGCTGCCTTCCCACGGCTGCCCAGGCCCTGGAGCCCTGGAGGAGCAGGGAGGAGGAGGAGGAGAGAGGGACAGAGCGGCAGAGAGGGGTGGGGCAGGGCGGTGGGGTGCCCAGAGAGGGACGGGAGATGGACAGAGGGACTGGAGACAGACAGAGGGATGGCGGGAACCAAGGGGAGCTGGGCGGGAGTGGATAAAGGAAACCCCTGCTGAGGAATGGGCACAGGGACAGGGAGAAGGGCATGGAGGGGAAGGGGGCAGGGGGCGGCCAGGAACATGGTGATGAGCAGTGGGACAGAGGGACAGACTGAGCAGAGGAGGGCAGGAGGAAGGACAGAGGGACGGACCGATACAGGCAGGGCGAGGGAGTGGGACAGAGGAGAAGGATGAGAGCAAAAAGGAAGGGGAGAGGGAAAGGGGGAGGCAGGGACCGAGAGCAGGACACAGAGAAGAGAAGCAAGAGATCTGCAAAACAGTCACTACTATAAACTAGGAGCTAACTGCCTCTTCTCTGAAAAAGTGTGAAAACCGCAGTTAGTAACAACACGAGCCAGGTGCCTGCTCCTGCCCTGTCACCTACTCAGCAATCGGTGATGTCAGAACTGCCACCATCAGCCCCGGCTGTGCTCAAAGACTTCTCCTGGCACAGGTGCAGCTCTGGGTGTGCTTGGTGCGTGCCATGCTTCCTGAAGGAGAACAGCAACACTCAAAGTGACTCCTGGGCAGTGTCCAGCTGGGAAGAGCTGATGTGAAGGCACGTTTGTTGCAGGTCCCGAGGCTGGTCCAGGGGTGCTCCCTGTCCCCAGCTCGGCCACAGGTCCCACATCTGGCTCCTTCCAGCAGGACTTTGGAAGGCCCATTCCCAGCTGTGAGCGCCAGGCCAAGGGCACGGGGCAGAAACAGTCCCCACCCCCGAGGGCCCCAGCCCCCAGCTGGCCTCTGCCGCCAAACTGCTACAACTTCCAAACAGGCTCTCCTTCTAACTGAATTATCTTCAGGTTTGAGAAGAAGAAACTCTATGCTCCCAGATTCTGGAGTCCGACTAAGACTGTCAGAGGGCGATTTGGGCTTCTGCTCCAGAACAAAAGAATTTCCATTACAGATTCTCAGCCACCCCCTCCATGATCATCATCACTGACCCACAAAAGGTGTGTTGTGAAAAATCTTGCAGCTAATTGAAATTATCCTCTCCTCCGCAAATCTTTGTTCTTCTCATACCCTCAGACTACCGCGGTAATAATCATATAAGTGTTCTGTCGTTACCACCGAGCTGAAACCCCTCCAAAGCATCGTTCCCTGACGTGACTGACAGCACTGTGGATAAGGGAGAACCATCACTAACCACACACCCACCCAAGAGTCCTTTTGCCTCTGCGACCCAGCATGTCTACATGGACATCTCTGCCTGACAGGAGAAGACCGGCCCCAAAAAAATATCTTACATTGTCTTGGCTCTAGAGTAAGCAAGGAATTTATGATAGTGATACAAACAAGTTTAAGAGAAAGCAGGATAGCGGAAGAAGCAGAAAATGTGATGTGTCTCACCCACCCCTAATTTCAGAGGAAGTTTCAGGGGTGTTTTCTTGTGATTGGGGTTTTTTTTAATCACTGCACAGCACAACTGAAAAACCACACACCTGCGTTTCAAGGAGAACTGTAAACTACAAGAGTAAAACTATCCAGTCTATGTAATTACACTTCCTTCCAGGATACATCGGTCATTTGTTTTACATTTCAGTGGAGAGCTTTATGTTAAAATCACTAAATTCTGATATGGAAATAGCAAAACGTCATCTGTAAATCTTTGAAAAGAACAGTACATTGAAGGAAAACTCTTCATATAAAATGTAAATGACATGTTTCTGCTGTCAAAGGTTATACCGCTTTTGAGTATCTTTGCTGTCTTCGTCTTCACTTTCTTCTGGTGACATTATAACTACCGTACCTCAACATAACATTAAACTGTTCAAGGACTCTTGCAAATGATATGAAGTCCAAAATGCCTTACTGTCCTCATTTTGGCTGGGATAGTTAAATTTCTTCATAGTAGCTAGTATGGGGCTATGTTTTGGAGTTGTGCTGAAAACAGTGTTGATAACACAGGGATGTTTCAGTCACTGCTGAGCAGTGCTTGCACAGCGCCAAGGCCTTTTCTGCTCCTCACACTGCCCCGCCAGTGAGGAGGCTGGGGGTGCACAGAAAGCAGGGAGGGGACACAGTTGGGACAGCTGACCCCAGCTGACCAAAGGGATATTCCACACCACATGACGTCGTGCTCAGCAATAAAACTGGGGGGCAGGTTGGCGGGGGGGGCACTGCTCAGGGACTGGCTGAGCATCTGTCGGTTGGTGGTGAGCAATTGTTTTCATTTGCATTGCTTGTTTATCTTGGGTTTTATTTTCCTCTCTCTGTTGTTTTTCTGGTTCTTTTTCAACCCCATCCCACCGGGATTTGTTATTACCAACATGTTAATGACATAATAGATCCTGCCAAACCTACAACCTGCAGAACCTGAAGATCAATTTATGCAAGACACGTTCCAGAAATTACAATCAGCATAGAGAAGCGTATGTATCTACCTTGTTCTGTCCTTGCCAAAACTGCTGGGTGACCTGTCGTCAGCCTCAGTGACGAACAGCAGGCAAGACTCTCTCATCTGGCTTAGCTCAGATGCAGCTCCCAGGAAAACGGCTATTTCAGAAAGTCATGCCTTGTTATTTTGGGAAAGTGTTTCAAGGAAATGCGTTTAATACTCTAGAATGGTAAGACTAAGCATGGTAATCTCACTCCAAGTTCTAGCTCTGCCACAAAGTACCTTTCCCCCCCCCTCTTTTCACCAAAAGGGTGGCACTTCTTTCTGAATGCAAGATGAGCTACATGGGGTATACACACAGCCCATGGAAAACTGAGAAATGAGTCTGTGATCACTTCCATCCCCATTCCTTGGCACTCCAGCACTCCTTTCACACTCCTTTCCTCACCAGCAGTCAGGCCTTTCGCAGTCTGCGCAACATGTACAAGACGCTGACTTTGCCAGGTATTGCCCAAATCATCTCCTACTTGAGCTCTGATCGGCTCAACTACTGCCACAGCCTCTTCTGTCCTTACGTGCAGTCTTGCCCCATTCTGACCCACTCAGAAAGCTCCTACAACGATCATCTCACTCACTGCCTTAATCACAACTCACCGTCTCCTTAACACCCTGAAGGTGTTTCCATCACTTCACACATGCAGTTAATAGGGCCTTTCATGACTTAGCCTCCTTCCCTTGTGTTATTTCCCACCGAGTACCACGATGACAGCTCCTAATTACAGACCCTGAGGACAGCTTCCACCGACTGTGTGTCCCCTGCTACACACCAACAGGAACAGCACTGTCTTCTCCCACGGCCATCTCCATGCTTGGGAGGAGCTGCTCACACAGCCCTGGCAGCCGGCCTTGCTGCCTGGAAATCCTCACTGTGCTGCTCAAGGCCATGAAAACTGTCATGCTACGGCTGTACCCACATCACTGTTCCTCATGCTGAGCAACACTGCCCATTTCTGTGTATTCCCACCTGCCCACAGCCATCTGTTGTTTTCAACCTTGTAAGCATTTCGGAAAAGCACACTTTTTTTTTTTTAATACCTGCTTTGACCTCACTACAGTACAGGCCCAGAGTCCATGACTATGGCTGGTAAAGCCCGTAGCAATGCAGAATTGTGTAGGGATGACAAATACCCAGTAGTTCAGCTCGTTTCAACTGTTTAAGACAAGGCTTTTGGCTAGAACACAGTCAAGAGAATTTAAAACCAGAACTAACCTACGCTCCCTCCTTGACTGGCACCTCTTTCTTCATCACTCCTTTGCATTTCTTTAGTTCCTGGGGAGTACATATCAAGATTTCCCTGTTTAAAAGAAACAAGAAAGATCAGTCACAAATATGCAGAAAACCTGCCATACACATCCATGGTGCCCACACAGTAGCATTGTCGAGGCCCTGCATATGCACAAAAGATTAAATTAATGCACCGGGGAGGAGAGAGCAGGAACAGCCCTCTGGCACCCACCATGAGTAACAAGAATTTCTGCTCTGAACTGGGGCTCAGTCAATGTGCAAGTACAGTACTGATCTAGGCACAAAACTGAGCGTGTCACTTAATCCCAGGTGCCACACACACCGTACCTTCTTCCATCGCCTCCTGCCAATGAATTGTTTTCCAGGCTCTTCCATCCCATCCCAGCTTAGATAACTGCACTCCAGCTCAGGGCTGACTGGGGGAACTTCTCAGTGCTTTAGCTTTGCTTCAGGCTTGGTACGAGCACGAGGCTTCATCCCTTTGGTTTGGCCCCCAGCAGAAGGTGGGCAAGTGGCAGGTTTGCAAGTGGTTTGACGGAACTGAGCTTGTACCCCTACCAGAGAGTAAACACCAACCAAAGAAAAAGCCCAGAGAAACGGTGTTAGAGCGCAGCAGAAAGAAACATCAGGGATGATCACTGTTTAACACACGGGGTTTGGCATTTTGGAGACTGGAGCTCCCAACAGGCTCGGCTCTTTGAATGGAAACATCCTTTAGCTTTTGATCCTGACAGAAATATTACAGACTGCCCCCATCTCTACTTTGCAGTTGCCTGAAGCGTTTGCTTCTCCATGCCCCGTTCTCGTCCACGCTTACAAACTGTGTTTAATCTGCAGAAGAGTCAGTACTACAAACTGGCAGCCAAATGCCTCTTCTCTCAAAGGTGTGAAAACTGCAGTTAAAGATGACACACGGGTACCATGACAAGCCTTCTGGTCTGGGTCAGGTTTTAAAAAGCAAGGCCTTCTGAACCCCTGCTTTCCAGCTGCCACCAACAGCTGGAGAAAGGGTCTGGTTTTGATCAGCTGCAGGACGTTACACCTCAGGCTTCAGATTTTGAGTCCAACCCCAAGGTCCGAACAACCTCTCTCCTGCCATTGGGCTGACTGCAGTATCGCACATCCCCTGGCTTCTCAAGCTCCTCCCCAGCAGTCTCCTCCTGGCCACTCTGCTGTAGGCCGCTACATGGTCTCGGGGAACCACATTCTGGATCCACTCTGGCATCTCCTGTCAAGGAGGATGTAGAGATGCTCTCCCAGCACACTGTGCTCCTCTCACCTGCTCTGGTCTCTCTGCATTGTCCTTTCCTCATCTCCAGACACTGGGTTTGACCTTCACTCAGATCTCCACTGCTTGTCAAATTCCCCCGTTTCAAGGAAATCAACAAGATGACCACGTCCTCCTGACCCTTGTCTCTCATGGGAAACTTGGTCTGGCAACCAATACAGAAAATGGCAGTGTGATCACAAGAACACCAAGGCTTGCCCCACAGGTAGGTGGGAGGAGATTTGCTCTTGTTCTGCAGGGAAGCACAGCACAAAGAAAACCTGGTGAGGCTTAAGCATTAACAACTTTACTGGGCTTCACTAGGCTTTCGCTGCCTTCTGCACACTGCTCGGCTGTTAACATGCCAAACTTCCCAGCCCCCTGGGTTTTGAGACGGCTTATTTTGGCTGGGACTAGAGCATCAGTTAACACCTGCACTATCAAGCCCTCGTAGACCTGAGCGTGCTCCTCACAGCTCTGTACCACTGTACCCTGTGGGAAGTGAGGCTCAGGGGGAGCAGTGCTGCACAGATGTGCTGAAAGGCAGCGCAATGGGAATAGATATACGAGACTGGTGGGGGAAAGGTCGGGTATCGACACTGGGAAACGTGATGCCAGTTCAGCGTCTGCAGCAGGATCCAGGCAGCCACCGAACTGAGCAGCGACTCTCTTTGGAGATAGTGAAGCAACAGTTACATTCACTTCCACGACCCGCTCTAGATGACATCCCACTTCTCGCATCCTTGCCCTCTCTTTCCCCTCCAACTTTCCAGACGGTGGGAGTCGTCCTCTGAGGGTAAGAAAAAAGAAAGTGCCCCTTGCTGAACCACCACCATTTCTTCCACTGAAACTACCCGGGGCCTGCACGCAAGGACATATGGCAGTGGCAGCAGTTCACTCCCGTTCTGCTCCCTACGTACCTCTTTGATGACTTGAGTGAAGTCTGCTCCTGGGATCTTCCTCGTGCCCACACCAGCCTCCTTGAAGAAGTCGACTATCGGCCACTTCTGTTTGCGCCGGAGGTTATGCAGCGTGACAAGATCCTGGGGTGCACAAAGAAGGGGGACGCCGCCCTTCCCCCAGGGCTGACGGCTCTCTGGTGGTGAGCACTGGGAAAGGTTAGAAAACACCCTGAGAGCACCCTTACCCAGAGTCACCGTGCCAGGAGGGGTGACACCGTCTGGGGTAAAGCAGCGTAAACCGACTGATCTGTTCTTCTCTCTCTAGTCTTCCCTTTCTTCTGAGGGTTTCTGTCAGCAGGGTTTGCTCCTGAGTTCCTGCAGATGCAAGCAGAAACACTGCTGTTATGGCCTAGGAACTAACTCACCCAGGAGCTATTTTTCAGGAAGGGCTACGGTTACCTGTCTGACATAAGCAATGCCCAGAGTTGCTGATGCACCTCCTGAGCACAGGGATGCAAACAGGGATTGCTAAGACTCAGAGGAACTCCCATCATTTAAGAACCCACAACAGGCAACGGAATGTGAAAACGAGCACAAAGAAAGGGGTCTTTTCAGAATCACTATTTCTTTTTCATATCCCTGTTGTCCTCACCACGGGGAGGAAACAGACTCTGCAGCCCCTGCCGCCACATACGGTTCTGTGGGACATGGGGGAGAAGAAAGTAGAGAGACCTGAACAGGGAAATTTCAAATCTGTGGAGAATCAAGTAGAAACAGTTGCAAAGCGTGGCATCAATTTACAGAAATTTAAACCTGATGGAGCCGACTAGTAGAAGTATGACTGAGAACTAGAGGGGAGCACTGCAATCAAAAGGGTAAGCAACGCAGACAGCTCTAACTGCACATTTTCACCTGATTGCCTTAAACAGGCTTGGGATCCTGATTGCTCACTTCACCCTGGAATAGTCCCACTCCTCGCCTGAAAGCTGCTGTGTGCCTGGCAGAGGACAGAGACAATCAACACAAGGAGCAATCAGAGATAAAGGCTACACTTTCCTAGGTGATGTTTCCTTAGAAAAAATACTTTTTTAAAAAAAAACACCTTGTTACTGCAAGAACCAGGAAGAAAAATAGTCCCTGACAGGCTGACCGGAACTTCCCGGCTGTGGTAAAACCATCCACCCTCAGTACCCCCATGTCCCAAAAGCCAGCAGCACAGTTTGGGTGGGGGGAAAGGCACGTATCAGACCTTGGGGCCAAGAGAGGGGCACAAGCATCTGACAAGGGAGCTGCATCCAACCAGGAGCACTCCACACTTGCTTCTCTGGCAACAAAGCCCCGGAGTGTGCTCCCACCAGGAGGAAGAAACAACTTCCATGTCTGGAAATCCCCATTTATGAAAGGCTGTCAACAGAGATGGGGTTGTCCGTGAGCACGAGACCCACATGAAGGCCTGGGGACAGCAAAGGCACCTGGTCTGTACCCACCACAGCATGCCTGCTCCAAAGCTTGGAGCCGCCTGTCAGAGAGGAGGCCACTCTACCTTCCCCTGGCCTGCGGACACAAAACGCTGACCTCCAGCTGCCAGGGCTGGGGCTGGCCACCCTCAGGGCAGCAGCAGGAACTGCTCTGACCCTGGCTGTGGGGTTGTCCCCGGGGCTGAGTACTCAGGCCCAGGGCTGCTGAACTGGGCCATGGCAGGGCCCATGGGTGATGAGCTCTCCAGGTCCCTCCCCACAGGCCCATCCGCACTGGCAGATACCCGCTCCTCCTCCTGCAGCAGCCCTGGCCCTGGCCCTGGCCCTGGTCCCCTCCTCGCCCCGGCTGCCCCCAGCCCTTCTCTCACCCATTTCTCCTCAGGCCCCTCGGCCTCTACCCCCTCTGGCCCCGCACGCACACAAACAGGCATGTGCCAGGGGGGCATACACAGATACAGGCCCGGACAGGGGCGTGTGCACATAAAGAGGCCCGGGAGGGGGTTGCACGCACACAAACAGGCCCCGGAAGGGGGCGCAAGAACAGAAAGAGGTCTGGGAGGGCGGCGTACACATTCAAACAGGCCTTGGCGGGGGGCCCGTGTACAGGAACAGGCCCGGGAGGGGGACGCGCGCCAACAGGCCCAGGAGCGGGACTCGTACGCACAAACAGGCCTGGGAGGGAGGCGTGTGCAAACAAACAGGCCCGGGATGGGGGCACACACGCACAAACAGGCCCGGTAGGTGGGCGTGCGCACCTGAACAGGCCCATGACAGGGGCTCACGTACTCAAAGAGACCCAGAGGGGGCCACACAAACACAAAAAGGCCCCAGACAGGGGTGCGTGCATACAAACCGGCCCGGGATGGTGGCATATGCAGTCAAACAGGCCCAGGAGGGAGATGTGCGCACACAAACAGGTTGAGGAGACAGGCTCGTACACACAAACAGGCCCATGACAGGGGGCTCACGCACATGAACAGGTGCCGGAGGTGGGCTCACGAAGTGAAACAGGCTCAGGAGGAGGGTGATCGCACCAAAAAGGCCTGGGAGTGGGGCACGCACACCCAAATAGGCTTGGGAGGGGGGTGTGCGCACACAAACAGGCCCGGCAGGGGGGCCTGCGCACACAAACAGGCCCAGGAGAGGGGCTCGTGTGGTGAAAAAGGCCCCGGAGGGAAATGCGCGCACCCAAACAGGCCTGGGAGTGGGGTGCACGCACCCAAATAGGCCTGGGAGGGGGCCCGCGCACACAAACAGGCGCGGGACAGGCTTGCGCGAAAACAAACAGGCCCGGAAGGGGGGCTCATGGAGTCAAACAGGCCCAGGAGAAGGGTGTGTGCACCCAAAGAGGCCCCAGAGGGAGGTGCACGCATCCAACCAGTCCCAGGAGGGGGGCTTGTGCAGTCAAACAGGCCCGGGACAGGGATGCGTGCAGACAAACAGCCCCCGGAAGGGGGCGCGCGTACACAAACAGGCCCAGGAGGAGGGCGCACGTACACAAACAGGCCGCGGAGGGGGGCACGCACACCCAAACAGGCGCAGGGTGGGGGCTCACGCTGTCAAACATGCCTGGGATGCGGGTTCGCGAAGACATACAGGCCCGGGAGTGGGGCTCACACACCCAAACAGGCAGGGAGGGGGGATGCGCACTACAAAATAGTACTGGGGGGGGCACGCACATCCAAACAGGCCCAGGGGTGGGGCGCATGCACCCAAGCAGGCATGTGGTGGGGGCATGCACAGAAAAAGGCCCGAGGGGGGGCACGTGCACACAAATATGCCCAGAGGTGAGGCGCGCACCTCAAAATAGGCCCTTGAGAGGGGCGTGTGCACCCAAACAGCTACGGGGTGGTGGTGGGGCACACGCACACAAACAGGCCTGGGAGGGTGGGATTGTGCACCCAAACTGGCCCAGGGGAGGCACACACACCCAAACAGGCCTGGGAGGGTGGTGTGCGCACCCAAACGGGCCAGGCAATGGGGGCACGTGAGCCCAAACAGGCCTGGGGGGGGGCGCGCACACCCAAACAACCCCGGAGGGAGGCTGCGCACACCCAAACAGGCCCAGGGGTGGGGCGCTCTCCAAAACAGGCCCTGGGGGGGTGGGCGCGCACGCAAACAGGCCCGGGGGGGTGGTGTGAGCACCCAAACTGCTACGTGGGGTGGACATGCGCTCCCGAACAGTACTGGGAGGGGGATCGTGCACCCAAACACGCCCGGGGGTGGGGAGCGCGAACATAACAGGCCGGGGGGGCGCGCACCCAAACAGCCTAGGGGGGACAGGGACCTGGAATGAGAGAATCTAAGAAAGAAAAAGTATGTCTAGAATACAGGGCAGAGAGAGAGGAATTAAAAAATAGGGACATGAAGCCAGACAGAGTTGGGGGGGGATGGGAACTGTGAAGGGCTAAAGGACAGACAGGGAAAAATTAAAAAAATTGGGATAGGAAGGCAGACAGATAGATGGAGAAAGACAAAAATAGTGATGGGCTGCAGGACGGAGGATGAAAAAAAGAGGGACAGGGAACAGGACAGAAGCACAGAGAGAAAAAGGAAACAGAGGAAGAATGACAGAGAAAGAGGGGGACTTGGAGAACGAGAGAGGGAGAGGTGCAGGGAAGCGAGAAAAAATGACTGCAGTGAAAGAGAAGGGGGGGACAGGGAGGGACCGAGATGCAGAAGAGAGATGACATGGCCCCAGGGGTCCAGGACTCACCGCAGCTCCTGCTCTCAGAGCTGCTGGGAGAATTTGACAGTTCGGACGTGTCTTTGTCTCTCTCTCTCTCCCCACCTCCCTTCCTCCTCTGTAGCTGTGGTCGCTTGACTGTCATCCACCAAAGAGAATAGGTTGGTGTCTTACAGCTCTTATAGTATGAGGCTTCCCAGATACATAGCCTCACGCGCACACATGCTACATGGCTGTACTGCAATGTTGGTTACGCATACAGACCCTGCTGTGCAGGATGGAGAGGGAGAGAGAGATAGGAAGGCAGGGACATGGAGTGGCACGTAGAGGCGCAGAGAGGAAAAGAACTACAGGGAAGAGGCCAGAGAAATTGTGGGGGAAAAAAGAGACGGATGCGGATCAGGACAAAGAGATGGAAAAGGAAAAAACCAGCGATGGGCTGCAGGACAGAGACGGAGGGTGAAAAAAAGAAGGGAGAAGGAGCAGGACAAAAGCACAGAGAAGAAAAAGAAAAGGGAGCAGTAGAACAAGAGAGATAAAGGGAGAGAGGAAGAGGGAGCAGGACAGAAGAATAGAGAGGAGAGGTACAGAGAAGCAAAAAAAAAAAAAAAAAAATCACAGCAGCATGGGAAAGAGAGAGGGCCAGGAGAGGGGCAGGGATGGCCTGGGACACACAAGAGGGGCGACAGGGCCCTGGGGGCCCCGGACTCACTGCAGCTCTCGCTGAGAGCGCTGCCAGGAGAATTTGAGAGGTCAGATGCTTCTTTCTCCTTCTCTCCTCCCTTCCTCTTCTGTAATTCCAGTTGCTTGGCTGTCCTCCACCTAAGAGAATACGTGAGTGTCTCACAGCTCGTACGAGATGAGGCTTCCTAGACGCGTAGCTTTGCTCGTCCGTGCACTACGTGGCTGTACCATGGTTTGGGTTATGCATACAGACCTACGGTGCACGTTGGTGGCCTGGCCTGCTGCGGACTACAAAGAGGGATCCTTCCTCACCCAGAGAGGCAGGCTCTCTTTTGCCTGCAGCGGGAGGCAGCTGCCGGACGGATGGCCTTCAATTTTGTCTTCTTTATCTTTCTCTGGCCTCTCCAGCTTCAGCCAAGGCAGCTCCTGTCGACAGCCAGCAAGTGCTCCGCCTGTTCCTTTTCACCCCCACACTGTGAGGAGAGCGAGGCCAGGCAGAGACAACCCACGCAAGCCTGAGGCGGATGCAGTCAACGGAATCCCCAGGGAAGGAATGGACAACCACATCCTCAGCGTGGCCTCTGGGAGAGGGAAAGAAGAAGCAGCCACCATTACTACCGTAGATCGCCCCTGGCCGAATCCTCTCCTTCCGCAGGGGCTTCTGGAGATGCTGCTCTTTCCCTGCACTGCTGCTAACAACACCTGCGTTAATGGAGAATCAAGCACATTCGAGGGCCAGCTTGTCACCTTCACGACAGGGCCTGGGGGAGACCTGGGGCTATGGGACAGGCTTCAGGAGAGGTGCTGGAGCTGGGGGCAGCTGCATGGGGCAAGTGGGAACAGGAGAGGCTCAGGAGGAGCCCTGGCGAGTTGGGGAGGTGCCCGGCGTCTGTGCCAGGGAGGGTGTCCTTCCCCTCTTCCTTTCTGTCAGCTCTCGGGTAACTCCCTGGGGCTGCCCTGACCTGGCTCACGTCCAGCGGACCAGGAGCCTGCCACAGAGGGAGGTTTGAAGCTTCCCGTCCCGCCACCCCCGGGCGGCCAGCAGGCAGGAGACACCCCCGCACCCGCCAAAGGAGCTCACTTGCCTCACCTGTGGTCCCGGCCCTCACCCACCACCGGGAATCGCGCCTGGCACACCGCCATGCTGCGGCACCAGCCAAGGCGGCGGCTGCGCACCTGTGCAGTGCCGGCACTGCAGAACCGCGCTGCGGCCACCAGGCGGCAGCAGCAGCGAGCACCCGCCGGGCAGTGCGTGCCTGGGGGCGGCACCGGCGCCGCAGTTCCGCGCTTTGCCGAGTGCTTGCTGACACCGCGCACGTGGGGCAGCAGCAGCATTGCCTTACCGGGAGGCAGCAACGAGCGTGGCGGCACCACCCTGCAGGCACCGCAGCATCGCATCGCCGTTACCGGCAGACAGCAGCGTGGATCACAGGGACGCCACCACGCATGCGCGGCTTCTGAGCTGCAGTACCGACTTCTGGTCACTGTTTTTTGGGGGTTTTTTTTTGTTTTTCCATAATATGACAATTTGGGGGTTTGCTTTTCCAAAATACTCAATTCTGGGTTCTTTTGGTGCTTTTCCACAACATAAAAATTGGTGATTTTTGCTTTTGGCTTTTTGCATGAAAATGAGAAGGGGTTGGGTTTTTTTCCTGCTTTCCAGCTACACAAATCCAGGCGGACTTGGCTTTCCCGTGAGCCCCAAATTGTTTTTTTTCCCCCAAAATCCGGGGTTTTTTTCCCCGTTGCATTTTGGGGTATTTTTGTTCTGTGGCGGCAGCTCCCACTCTGCGTGTGCAGCCCCACAGGGGAAAGTCCCTGTTTGGGGGAATCAACGCTGATGCGGGTTGGGAAAAGGGGAAAAAGGAGAAGGGGGAAGGGGCAGCTTTTGAAAGCGCTTTTACATCTTCAATAGACTTTACAGGGGGGGTCAAGTTTTTAAATCCTGTCTAAAAATAGGGTTTCTTTGCATTTTGCAAACCTTATAGAGCATAGACATTAACACTTATACATCTATTTACACATATATATAAGGAATATGTTTTATTTATATTATCTATTTACACTTATATATAATATCTGTTTAGACTTATACATTATATTTACACTTCTATATATTTACACTTACATATATCTATTTAGACTATGTCTATTTACACTTATATAGAATATCTATTTAGACTTATATATCTATTTACACTCATACAGAACATTTCATTAGACTAGCTATCTGTTTAGACTTATCTATTTTGACACTTTAGTATCTTTTTAGACTTAGATATCTACTTAAAATTATAGCTATTTAGACTTAGATAAATATATTTACACTTACATAAAATCCCTATTTAGATTACATATAATATCTACTTAAGACTTACTACGTAACACACAGTAAGTGCAGCTAGCTCCATCTATTCAGACTTTTCTCTATTTTAAATTCCTTCATATATCATCTTATTTGCATTTTAAAGTCCTTTTTTTTAATTTACAGATAACGAGTTACTTTTGTATTTTAAAACCCTATATATCTCTATTTAGAAATTTTTTTTATATTCTAAAATCCTTTATATGACATAGTAGATACAGGTCTTTATTTTGAAATCCTTTTATATATATCAATGAGTATTATTTTTCTATATATATATATAAACAAATGAGAGATTTTTCTCTATTTCAGTGCCTCACATCCATATTTACAGTTTTTAATACTTTTTAACATACACCCCCATGAATTTTCAGGCATTTTTGGGATGTGACTCCCCTTTTTTGGGGGGGACCCCCCCATCCCCTACTCACCTGCTCCTCTGCTGCATCATCACCCCCCTAGTGACGTTGGGGTGCCCCAAATGATGTCATCACCCCCCAGCCCCCTCCCACCCCTTTTTATTCACCCCCAAAAAAGCCACAAAACAAGGGAAACAGCCCCGACCGGCAGCTTGTTACTTTAAAAGTGCCATCTGCATAAGTAAACGCCCCCCCCCAAAAAAAGGGGAGCTCTGCTAGAAAAATAAAGGGGGGGCAGCCCCCCCAAACGGTTGCAGCCCCCCCAGCCCCTGTCCCGCAGGCTGATGGCTGCCCCACGGAGGGGCAGTGTGCCAGAGGATGGTGCCACGTCTCTTGCCCAGGCTCTGCTCCGCGATGCTCCCCCTCCGTTCCCCGGCTGGGACGGGCTCCCCAGGGCCACAAACGTCCCCGGTCCCTGTCGGCCCTGGACTCTCCCCACCAGACAGCCCTCGCCGCCGCACCTGCAGGGCACCCACTGGAGACAGAGCCAGGAGCCTCCTGGCACAGGGCTGGCCCCTTACCATCAGTACACTTCACGACCGGCCGGCAAATCTGGGCTGGGGGGGTATCTCTCGAGCACCACAAGACGCTTACAACAAGACTTCTGGAAAACAAAAACCCCAAATTATATTTCAGCATATTAAAAAAATAGCACAGAAGAAAGTAGAGGAAGTCAGTCAGGATAAGGGATAGGACAGTCGTTGAGCTAAAGGAGGATTCTAGGTAAACAAGTCAGCTCGAAATACACCACCTCCTTTAAAAGCTAGAGTGATTTGAACACTTAAAATCAGTATTAAGACTAATTGATGCAATTTTGAGCTCATTCTTAGCATAAAAGTAAACACTCCCGCTGGTGTTGGAAAATGTCTCATCCCCTCCTGTCCTGGTTTCGGCTGGGATAGAGTTAATTTTCTTCCTAGTAGCTGCTACAGAGCTGTGTTTTGGATTTAGGATGAGAATAACGTTGAGAACACACCGATGTTATCGATGTGTTTATCGATGTTTTAGTTGTTGCTAAGTAGTGCTTACACTAGTCAAGGACTTTTCAGCTTCTCATGCCCTGCCAGCGAGAAGCTGGGAGGGGGCACAGCCAGGACAGCTGACCCAAACCGGCCAAAGGCATATGCCATACCATATGACGTCATGCTCAGTACATAAACTGGGGGGAGTTAGCCAGGGGAGGTGTGACCGTTGCTCGGGAACTGGCTGGGCATCGGTCAGCGGGTGGTGAGCAACTGCATTGTGCATCACTTATTTTTTATATTATTTTTTTATTTTTATTATTATTATTATTATTACTATTATTATTATTATTATTATTATTATCCCTTCCTTTTCTGTCCTGTTAAACTGTCGTTATCTCAACCCAAGTATTTTATTTTTTCCGCTCCCTGGTTCTCTCCCCCATCCCACTGGGAGGCGGGGGGGAGTGAGCGAACGGCTGTGCGCTGTTTAGCTGCCTGCCGGGTTCAACCACAACACTTCCTTACAGCACTGCTGCAGGGAGATAACCCTGCGAGGCTTGTTGTTGTACCGTCATCAGAATCTACGCTTACAGATCCACCACAACAGCTACAGCCCTTGACACTGCTGCTGCTGCACATCGTGCTTGCTTGGTCAATAAAGCTGAAAGTGAAGTGTAAAACTTTAAAGAGGAAAATGAAAAAAACCCAACAAATCTCAGTAATTCACATCATGCTAAAAAGGTGTGCGTATGTTTATGTACATCCAAAAAAACCACTTCTGGTATACAGGTATTTGATTTTCCTTTTGCATTGATTTAATTCACATAGCGGTGAATTGATACCATTAAATTCTCTATCTCCAAAATACACAGTTATGATTTGACTAGGGTTTTTTTTGTGGGTTACATAATTAGGAGGGACATCTGGCCAGCTGTACTGCCCAAGAGAGATGCTACTGCACTGCCAGGGAAACGCGCCATTGAAAGCGAGGCAGAGATAAAGTCCTTCAGAGCACTCTCTCAAAACATTGGGAAAAACCCCGTAACATTCAGTTGCCTCTTTTTAAACATTCAGAACAAATACCAAACTGCTTAAGTGCACCTAATAAATCGTATGCTACAGGGAGACGTGCTGTGCTTGGGTCCTTGGAAGGAAATTTACCGTTTGGGGTTTTTTTCTTTTTTAATAAAGAGAGTGAAAAGTCTTGTTGCTGGGGAGTCTCCCCTCGCTCCCCTCCCCTGGCGCCTCGAAGGATCTCCTTCCTTGCTTTCTGGCGCTCATCCAGCCGTGGATGCCAAGGAGAAAGCCTTAACACTCAAGTGGGATAAAGCCATAATACCCAACTGTCGTAAAGCCTTAATACCCAAGCATGCTGCTCCATGGACATGAGTAGTCCTGCCTAAGCTCACCACACATTTCATTTCCATGCGGCTCTTGGCAGGATACGAACGGCTCCTCAGTGCTGGTGGTTCCTCCCCTCTTGCAGTAAAAATGGCCAGTTTTCTTCCTGTTGGACCTGCCTTAATTCCGGCATCTTGGGGACTGAAAGCCGGAACAGCATATGTGCCAGAGACATTCCCACAGCTTGGCTGGTGTCCACCAAGAGGAGTCCCTCTTTAGCCACGATGGTCATTTCCAGGGAAAACAGCTTGTTTGATTAAACCAGGACCCTACAGGGAGAACACAAGAGCAGGGATGCAGACACAACATTTGCCACAAGTCGAGTGGAGCGGGTTGCTCAAACGCAGCCCACTGTGACTTTCTGTGCTGCTGGGCCTGTGGGGATGGTCGGGGGACAAAGGATTAAACCTGAATTACTTCCCTGAAATACAGCTATCGCTAGCCTCGGTGCAAGTGGACCCAGGAGCTGGTCCTGAAAAGCATCAATCCAGGACACGGAAAGCTTTTAGCAGCTGTGGCTATTCTGGACTAGACTGTGCCATGTGCATCCATTTCTATTAACAACCCTTCTCCTATAGCCGAAAAGGAGTTTGAGATCTTGCTCATGGCTAAAGGAGGATGGTGGCCTCGGACGGTGGCTGAGGCTTGGGGCTTGCATTGCCTATGACTGGCTATGCCCACAGAGTGACAGAGGAAAGAGTGGCGCTGGGAGGAGGCAGGGTCTGGCCGAGCAGTGCTGGCCTGGCACCGGCACCAGCACCCCGCTTCCCAGCCTTGCTCACGCCACCTGGCCCACGCCAGCTGGCCCACATCCTTGGTGTCAGCCAGTGCCATACACTGTGACAGTCCTCCTGGCCTGGGCAACCTCATCAGCTCTAGTGGGAATCTCCCTCCTGCTCTGGAATAAGCCTCATCTCTGCTCCTAGCCCTTGCAGGTTGAATTCACTTTGCTTGATTGTCACTGCGAAGAGCTGGCAGTGGAGATGATAACGGTGGAAGAAAAAATCCTCAGAGCAATTCCTGAAACATGTTTCAGGCAGAAAACCACACCTGTTCTTTCAGGTGACCTGTGGGCACTTGTTATCGGTTTGTCGGGGTGCCTGCTGCCCTGCACGTCCCCCTGAGCCAAATGCTGTTTCTGGAAAGTCACTCTGTGCCTCTCTCTCTGTCCCCTTCTGGTCAGGGATGGATGTGGGTGCAGTGGAGGTTCAGCGTCCTGACCAAGCAGACATGCACTTTGAAATGACGTGTCACAGAAGGTTCAGACATTTATTTTATGGTATTGTATTTTTTAATTCTATGTACAGTGCTTCCCCTTTTTATTCCTGCAAGCTATTCAAACGTCTTCAAACTCTCTTATTTTCCATTGGAACGTCACATCTCTTCACAGCGCTGATGTCATGCGTAACACCGGATCGGGTTGTACTCTCACACAGATCGTTAGTTAGTAGGTAGCCTAGATTAAAAAAACACTCTTCTGGCCACTGTCTCACACACACTGGGCTAGGCTGGGATTGGAGAGCCTGGGAGGCTCTCCGGGGTGCCAGCTTTCCCACAGTGCTGACTGCTGTGGCTGCTGCCTCTTCTCTCCTGCGGTGCTGACGGCACCCACCTGGTGGGGCTGTCCTTGGGAAGGGCGCCAGAGCTGAGATGGCCCCTGGGAGAAGCCGGGGGGGAGCAGCTCATCTCCAGACATTTGCCAGAAACTCTCCAGAGCATCCCTTTTCCAGCCCATGGGATGCTCTGTGTGACAAGGGAAGGTGCCTGTTGGTCCACTGTATGAGCAGGGCTCCCATCAGGGTCCTTTGACCTACCCATCCTCCAGCTGCCACTCCAGGGGCTGGGGGTCTCATCTACGTCCCCTGACATATCCCTTAGCCCCAGGCAAGGTCTCATGCCTCAGCGTGGGCTTGCAGGGCATGTTTCCTTCCCGCTGGCAAGGGCTGAATTCCAACTAAATGTCCCTGGGCAATCCAGAGCTAAGCAAACCTTTTTCTATGGCTCACATTGCTTTGCAGTCCCTGTGTGTGATTCATCTCCTGCATGGGAGATGAGGACACGAGCTGACCTAGTTTGGAAACTGGACCCTCTCTCTCCAGGCAACTCCAGCCCCCTGCTTTTTCCTTTGGCTTCTCCAGCCTGATGATCACCACTGGCATCTTATACCTGTCCTATGGTCTCTAGTGTCTCCATCACAGCTATTGCTACAGTGACACAGCACCAAAACACACCAACAATAAAAACACCAACATTCAGAGCACTGGCGAAGAAGGACGACAGGGGAAAAGACATGTTCTCTTTTGAAAGAAATCCCCTATAACTACCAGTGGATGAACGAAAAAGGAGAAAACATTTCAGGTCAGTCATAATGCTTGGTTTCAACTCTGAGCTTGTAATTTCGTGGCTGTTCTGGAATGTCTTCCAGTGAAAGAAGAGGAGTTGAAAATTAAAACTGGCTTCCAACTCCCCTAGAAGTGATTTTTTGTTTATTTTGACGCCGTCAAAACTAGAATCATGGAATCGTAGAATCGTTTAGGTTGGAAAAGACCTTGAAGATCATGGAGTCCAACCCTTAACCTAACACTGCCAAGTCCACCACCAAACCATGTCCCTAAGTGCCACATCTACACGTCTTTTCAATACCTCCAGGGATGGGGACTCAACCACTTCCCTGGGCAGCCTGTTCCAATGCTTGACAAGCCTTTCGGTGGAGAAGTTTTTCCTAACATCCAATCTAAACCTCCCCTGGCACAACATGAAGCCATTTTGTCTTGCCTTATTGCTTGTTACTTGGGAAAAGAGACCGACCCCCACCTCGCTACAACCTCCTTGCAGGTAGTTCTAGAGAGCGATGAGGTCTCTCCTGAACCTCCTTTACTCCAGGCTAAACAACCCCAGTTCCCTCAGCCGCTCCTCATCAGACTTGTGCTCTAGATCCTTCACCAGCCTCGTTGCTCTCCTTTGGATGCACTCCAGCACCTCAATGTCTTTCTTGTAGTGAGGGGCCCAAAACCTAACACAGTATTCGAGGTGCGGCCTCACCAGGGCCGAGGACAGGGGCACAATCACTTCCCTACTCCTGCTGGCCACACTATTTCTGACACAAGCCAGGATGCCATTGGCCTTCTTGGCTGCCTGGGCACACTGCCGGCTCATATTCAGCCGGCTGTCAACCAGCACCCCCAGGTCCTTTTCCGCCAGGCAGCTGTTCAGCCATTCCTCCCCAAGCCTGTAGTGTTGCATGGGGTTGTTATGACCCAAGTGCAGGACCCGGCACTGAGCCTTGTTGAACCTCATACAATTGGTGAGGAGAAAGTGCAAGAAAAGGATGAGGAGAAACAAAAGGAAATGGATGAGGAGAAGTTGGAGGAGAACGTGAAGGAGGAGGAAGAGAAGAGGGGACACAAGAAGTAAGATGAGGATAAGGAGGAGGAAAAAATAGGATGAGGATGAAAAGGAACAGGATGAGGAGGAGAAAGATGAGAAATGAGCAAGAGGAGGAAGAAGAGGAGTGGAGGAGGAACAGGAGGAGAAGAAATAGGAGAAGGAACAGGAGTAAGATGAGGAAGAGGAGGAGGAGGAGAAGAAGGAGAAGGAAAAAAAGGAGGATGAGAGAGAAGAGAAAGAAGAAGAGGAGAGGGAGGAATAAGAGGAAGAAAGTTAAGAAGAATAGGAGGAGAAGGCAGTACAGGAACAAGAACAGTATGAGAAGGAGGAGGAGAAAGGAAAAAAGAGGAATATGAGGTAGGAGAAGATGAAGAGGAGGAGGAGGAAGAACAGGAGGAGGAGGAAGGAGAAGCAGAAGCAAGAGGAGGAAGTAGAAGAGGAGGGGGTGGAAAAAGAATAGAAGGAACAGGAGGGTGAGGATAAAGAACAGGAGGGTAAACAGGAGGACTATGAAGAACAAGAAGAACAGGAGGACGATGAACATGCAGAGGATAAACATGCAGAGGCAGAGGAGGAGGAAGAGGAGGAGAATGACAAAGAGGAAGAAGAGGTGGAGGAAGAACTGGATGAAGACAAAAAGGAGGAGAAAGAAAAAGAACAGGAGGAGGAGGAAGAACCATAGGAAGAACAGGATGAAGAACATGAGAAAGAACAAGAAGAGGAAGAACAAGAGCAGGAAGAGGAGGAGTATGAGGAGGAACATAAAAAGGAAAAGAAGGAAGGGCAAGAGGAGGAGGAGGGTAGAGGAGGAAGAAATGGAGGAAGAGAATGAACAGGAGGAGGAGAAACAGGAGGAGGAAGAAGAACAGGAGGAGGAAGAAAGGGAAGAGAAACAGGAGAAGAAGGGGGAGGAGGAGGAGGAAGAGGAAGAGAAAGAACTTAAGGAAGAGAGGAAAGAAGAGGCGGTGGAGGAAGAGGAGGAAGAACGGGATAAGGAGGAGGAGGAGAATTAAAAAAAAACGATGAGGAGGAAGAAAAAAAGGAGGAGAAAGAAAGGAGGAGGAGGACAAGGAGAAATGAGAACAGGAGGAGGAAGAGGAAGAACAGAAGGAGGAAGAAGAGGAGGCGGAAGAACAGGAGGCAGAGAAAGAACAGGAGGAGGAGGAGGAGGAGAAGGAAGAGAAGGAAGATGAGGGGGGAAAAGAGGAGGAAGAAGAGAAGGAGGAGGAGGGAGGAGGAGGAACAGGAGGAGGAGGAAGAACAGTAGGAAGAACAGGGGCAAGAGGAACGGGAGGAGGAAGAGGAAGAACAAGAAGAAGAGGAACAGGAAAAGGAGGAGGAAGAACAGGGAAGAGGAAGAGGAGGAGCAGATGGAGGAGGAGGAAACACCTCCAAATTCACTCCAGAGAGTCAGCACATCAGAATTCTTGGATGGAGCACCTGTTACATCTGTCTGTCCATGGGGATTCACTAAACCCAAGCCTAGTGGTGAAGCCATTACTCCCAGGAGTCATTCCCCCTCATGGCCATCACTCCTCTCGGGAACAGACAGGAAGGCTCTGGATGACAAAGGCTGTCAGGACGCGCTCCAGAAACAGAAGACCAGTGCAAGAAGATCCCCATCACCTAATCGCATAGAAATAATTCTAGCTCAGTGAAATGATTCTTGAAAACGAAACACACAGAACAGCACCCGCCATCAAAATTCTTCCAGTGGTAGTTTTAACTGCTGCAGAGCTGCAGGCTGACAACCTTACCATCACTGTCACAGGTCCCCAAAAGAAATAATAACTGGCAAACAGTAACTCTACCCAGAGCCCATATCTATTGAGCCTTTAAAGGTAGAACAGCTCAGCCTACAGCTCTGGAGGTATAGACCAGCCTAGACTTATACCCTGGGTCTACCTACTCGATGATCTGTCCAGAAAGTCAAATCATAATTACCTTTGAAAGAGGATGGAACTGGGGGAGGAGGGGGGAGAAAGCAAGCAAGCAAGCAAGCAATTGCTGGAAAAAAGGGAAAGTGTAGGCACACAATTCAAAAAGAAAGGAGCCGAGTTACTCCAAAGGCCAGCTCAGCCCAACTCACTTTGGCTGGGGAAAAGCTGTGCAGCTTGGAGGAAAAAAAACTGACTTTAGTGCTGGGATGCACACAAATGCCTGAGTTCAGACCTGAAACAGCAGAAAATCCTTGACACGGCTCCTTTTCGCTTTCCTCATACCTGCGTGCATGCTGTGGCTTCCTCGTTTCCCTGAAGTCCTCCCAGACTAACAGGGAAGTGGCTTCTGTCCAGTCCCTATGCCATCAAGAGAAACAGTTTTCACCACTAAGGTGGTAGCAGACAACTGCAGCTGCAGAAGCAAAGGGGCAGCCACACCTCGGCTTCAGAATTGCCCAAAGCTGGCCTGAGCCCCAGGAGCCCCTGGCACCCTGGCATTTGCTTGGCCCTGAAGCTCTGTGGGGCCTGCCGGTGCTGGGGAGCCCCAGGGACAGAAGCGAAGGACAGTGGTCAGCCCCCGTGGGGAGAGTGACGGGGGCTCCGTCCTTCCTTCTGGCCACAGGAAGATGCCCTGGGCCACGCCAGGACAGGGCGCCTCTCCTCCTCACTGCCCGGGGGAAGGCAAGGCCTGAGGGAGGCCCTGGGTGCTGGGCTCAGCATGGGTGGTGGGACCGGGGGCAGAGCCCTGTCTCCTGCCAGGTGCCGGCCTGGCCGATGTGAGCAGCTCCCGTCACGCAGCTCTCCCAGCCCAGGAAGCTGGAGGGCTGTGGCTGGCAGCACAGACAGACCTGCATTTTCGGAAAGACTTGCCAATCCAGAGCAATCCAGGGAAGCTCCCCTGCCGTCTCGTCTCGTCCCGTCCCCTCCTCTCTCTCTCTCTCTCTCCCCCTCCATTCCCATTCCCATTCCCTTTCCCATTCCCTTTCCTTTCCCTTCCCTTCCCTCCCCTCCCTCCCGGAGCAGGCCCAGACCCCATGAGAGTACTTAGGGACAGCAGAGCTGTGCACACACCTTGTGCTGATGAGAGAACAGCTCCACGTGCAATGGCCCTTCTTGAAGGCTGTCTCTCCACAGGCCCAATGTCCTGGCTGGCTGAGGAGAGAGCTGCGGCACCAGAGAGCAGCGGGACCAGGGCAGCTCTGTGAGGAGAGGCCCGGGCTGCCTGTGCCCGCCCAACAACGGCCACGCTATTGGCCATGGCTGAGCAAATCAGCGAAGGCAGAGGCTGCCTGTCAGTCACAGCCAGCCTCGGGTGGAGCCGGAGGGGGCAGAGGCCGAGGGGCCTGAGGAGAAATAGGTGAGAGATGGGCTGGGGGCAACCGGGGTGAGGGGGGGACCAGGGCCAGGGGTGCTGCTGTTCGGGTGCGCACGCCCACCTACCGGGCCTGTTTGTGCGTGTGTGCCCCCATCCCGGGCCTGTTTGTTTGCACACGCCTCCCTCCCAGGCCTGTTTGTGCGTACGAGTCCCGCTCCTGGGCCTGTTGGCGCGCGTCCCCCTCCCGGGCCTGTTCCTGTACACGGGCCCCCCGCCAAGGCCTGTTTGAATGTGTACGCCGCCCTCCCAGACCTCTTTCTGTTCTTGCGCCCCCTTCCGGGGCCTGTTTGTGTGCGTGCAACCCCCTCCCGGGCCTCTTTATGTGCACACGCCCCTGTCCGGGCCTGTATCTGTGTATGCCCCCCTGGCACATGCCTGTTTGTGTGCGTGCGGGGCCAGAGGGGGTAGAGGCCGAGGGGCCTGAGGAGAAATGGGTGAGAGAAGGGCTGGGGGCAGCCGGGGCGAGGAGGGGACCAGGGCCAGGGCCAGGGCCAGGGCTGCTGCAGGAGGAGGAGCGGGTATCTGCCAGTGCGGATGGGCCTGTGGGGAGGGACCTGGAGAGCTCATCACCCATGGGCCCTGCCATGGCCCAGTTCAGCAGCCCTGGGCCTGAGTACTCAGCCCCGGGGACAACCCCACAGCCAGGGTCAGAGCAGTTCCTGCTGCTGCCCCGAGGGTGGCCAGCCCCAGCCCTGGCAGCTGGAGGTCAGCGTTTTGTGTCCGCAGGCCAGGGGAAGGTAGAGTGGCCTCCTCTCTGACAGGCGGCTCCAAGCTTTGGAGCAGGCATGCTGTGGTGGGTACAGACCAGGTGCCTTTGCTGTCCCCAGGCCTTCATGTGGGTCTCGTGCTCACGGACAACCCCATCTCTGTTGACAGCCTTTCATAAATGGGGATTTCCAGACATGGAAGTTGTTTCTTCCTCCTGGTGGGAGCACACTCCGGGGCTTTGTTGCCAGAGAAGCAAGTGTGGAGTGCTCCTGGTTGGATGCAGCTCCCTTGTCAGATGCTTGTGCCCCTCTCTTGGCCCCAAGGTCTGATACGTGCCTTTCCCCCCACCCAAACTGTGCTGCTGGCTTTTGGGACATGGGGGTACTGAGGGTGGATGGTTTTACCACAGCCGGGAAGTTCCGGTCAGCCTGTCAGGGACTATTTTTCTTCCTGGTTCTTGCAGTAACAAGGTGTTTTTTTTTAAAAAAGTATTTTTTCTAAGGAAACATCACCTAGGAAAGTGTAGCCTTTATCTCTGATTGCTCCTTGTGTTGATTGTCTCTGTCCTCTGCCAGGCACACAGCAGCTTTCAGGCGAGGAGTGGGACTATTCCAGGGTGAAGTGAGCAATCAGGATCCCAAGCCTGTTTAAGGCAATCAGGTGAAAATGTGCAGTTAGAGCTGTCTGCGTTGCTTACCCTTTTGATTGCAGTGCTCCCCTCTAGTTCTCAGTCATACTTCTACTAGTCGGCTCCATCAGGTTTAAATTTCTGTAAATTGATGCCACGCTTTGCAACTGTTTCTACTTGATTCTCCACAGATTTGAAATTTCCCTGTTCAGGTCTCTCTACTTTCTTCTCCCCCATGTCCCACAGAACCGTATGTGGCGGCAGGGGCTGCAGAGTCTGTTTCCTCCCCGTGGTGAGGACAACAGGGATATGAAAAAGAAATAGTGATTCTGAAAAGACCCCTTTCTTTGTGCTCGTTTTCACATTCCGTTGCCTGTTGTGGGTTCTTAAATGATGGGAGTTCCTCTGAGTCTTAGCAATCCCTGTTTGCATCCCTGTGCTCAGGAGGTGCATCAGCAACTCTGGGCATTGCTTATGTCAGACAGGTAACCGTAGCCCTTCCTGAAAAATAGCTCCTGGGTGAGTTAGTTCCTAGGCCATAACAGCAGTGTTTCTGCTTGCATCTGCAGGAACTCAGGAGCAAACCCTGCTGACAGAAACCCTCAGAAGAAAGGGAAGACTAGAGAGAGAAGAACAGATCAGTCGGTTTACGCTGCTTTACCCCAGACGGTGTCACCCCTCCTGGCACGGTGACTCTGGGTAAGGGTGCTCTCAGGGTGTTTTCTAACCTTTCCCAGTGCTCACCACCAGAGAGCCGTCAGCCCTGGGGGAAGGGCGGCGTCCCCCTTCTTTGTGCACCCCAGGATCTTGTCACGCTGCATAACCTCCGGCGCAAACAGAAGTGGCCGATAGTCGACTTCTTCAAGGAGGCTGGTGTGGGCACGAGGAAGATCCCAGGAGCAGACTTCACTCAAGTCATCAAAGAGGTACGTAGGGAGCAGAACGGGAGTGAACTGCTGCCACTGCCATATGTCCTTGCGTGCAGGCCCCGGGTAGTTTCAGTGGAAGAAATGGTGGTGGTTCAGCAAGGGGCACTTTCTTTTTTCTTACCCTCAGAGGACGACTCCCACCGTCTGGAAAGTTGGAGGGGAAAGAGAGGGCAAGGATGCGAGAAGTGGGATGTCATCTAGAGCGGGTCGTGGAAGTGAATGTAACTGTTGCTTCACTATCTCCAAAGAGAGTCGCTGCTCAGTTCGGTGGCTGCCTGGATCCTGCTGCAGACGCTGAACTGGCATCACGTTTCCCAGTGTCGATACCCGACCTTTCCCCCACCAGTCTCGTATATCTATTCCCATTGCGCTGCCTTTCAGCACATCTGTGCAGCACTGCTCCCCCTGAGCCTCACTTCCCACAGGGTACAGTGGTACAGAGCTGTGAGGAGCACGCTCAGGTCTACGAGGGCTTGATAGTGCAGGTGTTAACTGATGCTCTAGTCCCAGCCAAAATAAGCCGTCTCAAAACCCAGGGGGCTGGGAAGTTTGGCATGTTAACAGCCGAGCAGTGTGCAGAAGGCAGCGAAAGCCTAGTGAAGCCCAGTAAAGTTGTTAATGCTTAAGCCTCACCAGGTTTTCTTTGTGCTGTGCTTCCCTGCAGAACAAGAGCAAATCTCCTCCCACCTACCTGTGGGGCAAGCCTTGGTGTTCTTGTGATCACACTGCCATTTTCTGTATTGGTTGCCAGACCAAGTTTCCCATGAGAGACAAGGGTCAGGAGGACGTGGTCATCTTGTTGATTTCCTTGAAACGGGGGAATTTGACAAGCAGTGGAGATCTGAGTGAAGGTCAAACCCAGTGTCTGGAGATGAGGAAAGGACAATGCAGAGAGACCAGAGCAGGTGAGAGGAGCACAGTGTGCTGGGAGAGCATCTCTACATCCTCCTTGACAGGAGATGCCAGAGTGGATCCAGAATGTGGTTCCCCGAGACCATGTAGCGGCCTACAGCAGAGTGGCCAGGAGGAGACTGCTGGGGAGGAGCTTGAGAAGCCAGGGGATGTGCGATACTGCAGTCAGCCCAATGGCAGGAGAGAGGTTGTTCGGACCTTGGGGTTGGACTCAAAATCTGAAGCCTGAGGTGTAACGTCCTGCAGCTGATCAAAACCAGACCCTTTCTCCAGCTGTTGGTGGCAGCTGGAAAGCAGGGGTTCAGAAGGCCTTGCTTTTTAAAACCTGACCCAGACCAGAAGGCTTGTCATGGTACCCGTGTGTCATCTTTAACTGCAGTTTTCACACCTTTGAGAGAAGAGGCATTTGGCTGCCAGTTTGTAGTACTGACTCTTCTGCAGATTAAACACAGTTTGTAAGCGTGGACGAGAACGGGGCATGGAGAAGCAAACGCTTCAGGCAACTGCAAAGTAGAGATGGGGGCAGTCTGTAATATTTCTGTCAGGATCAAAAGCTAAAGGATGTTTCCATTCAAAGAGCCGAGCCTGTTGGGAGCTCCAGTCTCCAAAATGCCAAACCCCGTGTGTTAAACAGTGATCATCCCTGATGTTTCTTTCTGCTGCGCTCTAACACCGTTTCTCTGGGCTTTTTCTTTGGTTGGTGTTTACTCTCTGGTAGGGGTACAAGCTCAGTTCCGTCAAACCACTTGCAAACCTGCCACTTGCCCACCTTCTGCTGGGGGCCAAACCAAAGGGATGAAGCCTCGTGCTCGTACCAAGCCTGAAGCAAAGCTAAAGCACTGAGAAGTTCCCCCAGTCAGCCCTGAGCTGGAGTGCAGTTATCTAAGCTGGGATGGGATGGAAGAGCCTGGAAAACAATTCATTGGCAGGAGGCGATGGAAGAAGGTACGGTGTGTGTGGCACCTGGGATTAAGTGACACGCTCAGTTTTGTGCCTAGATCAGTACTGTACTTGCACATTGACTGAGCCCCAGTTCAGAGCAGAAATTCTTGTTACTCATGGTGGGTGCCAGAGGGCTGTTCCTGCTCTCTCCTCCCCGGTGCATTAATTTAATCTTTTGTGCATATGCAGGGCCTCGACAATGCTACTGTGTGGGCACCATGGATGTGTATGGCAGGTTTTCTGCATATTTGTGACTGATCTTTCTTGTTTCTTTTAAACAGGGAAATCTTGATATGTACTCCCCAGGAACTAAAGAAATGCAAAGGAGTGATGAAGAAAGAGGTGCCAGTCAAGGAGGGAGCGTAGGTTAGTTCTGGTTTTAAATTCTCTTGACTGTGTTCTAGCCAAAAGCCTTGTCTTAAACAGTTGAAACGAGCTGAACTACTGGGTATTTGTCATCCCTACACAATTCTGCATTGCTACGGGCTTTACCAGCCATAGTCATGGACTCTGGGCCTGTACTGTAGTGAGGTCAAAGCAGGTATTAAAAAAAAAAAAGTGTGCTTTTCCGAAATGCTTACAAGGTTGAAAACAACAGATGGCTGTGGGCAGGTGGGAATACACAGAAATGGGCAGTGTTGCTCAGCATGAGGAACAGTGATGTGGGTACAGCCGTAGCATGACAGTTTTCATGGCCTTGAGCAGCACAGTGAGGATTTCCAGGCAGCAAGGCCGGCTGCCAGGGCTGTGTGAGCAGCTCCTCCCAAGCATGGAGATGGCCGTGGGAGAAGACAGTGCTGTTCCTGTTGGTGTGTAGCAGGGGACACACAGTCGGTGGAAGCTGTCCTCAGGGTCTGTAATTAGGAGCTGTCATCGTGGTACTCGGTGGGAAATAACACAAGGGAAGGAGGCTAAGTCATGAAAGGCCCTATTAACTGCATGTGTGAAGTGATGGAAACACCTTCAGGGTGTTAAGGAGACGGTGAGTTGTGATTAAGGCAGTGAGTGAGATGATCGTTGTAGGAGCTTTCTGAGTGGGTCAGAATGGGGCAAGACTGCACGTAAGGACAGAAGAGGCTGTGGCAGTAGTTGAGCCGATCAGAGCTCAAGTAGGAGATGATTTGGGCAATACCTGGCAAAGTCAGCGTCTTGTACATGTTGCGCAGACTGCGAAAGGCCTGACTGCTGGTGAGGAAAGGAGTGTGAAAGGAGTGCTGGAGTGCCAAGGAATGGGGATGGAAGTGATCACAGACTCATTTCTCAGTTTTCCATGGGCTGTGTGTATACCCCATGTAGCTCATCTTGCATTCAGAAAGAAGTGCCACCCTTTTGGTGAAAAGAGGGGGGGGGAAAGGTACTTTGTGGCAGAGCTAGAACTTGGAGTGAGATTACCATGCTTAGTCTTACCATTCTAGAGTATTAAACGCATTTCCTTGAAACACTTTCCCAAAATAACAAGGCATGACTTTCTGAAATAGCCGTTTTCCTGGGAGCTGCATCTGAGCTAAGCCAGATGAGAGAGTCTTGCCTGCTGTTCGTCACTGAGGCTGACGACAGGTCACCCAGCAGTTTTGGCAAGGACAGAACAAGGTAGATACATACGCTTCTCTATGCTGATTGTAATTTCTGGAACGTGTCTTGCATAAATTGATCTTCAGGTTCTGCAGGTTGTAGGTTTGGCAGGATCTATTATGTCATTAACATGTTGGTAATAACAAATCCCGGTGGGATGGGGTTGAAAAAGAACCAGAAAAACAACAGAGAGAGGAAAATAAAACCCAAGATAAACAAGCAATGCAAATGAAAACAATTGCTCACCACCAACCGACAGATGCTCAGCCAGTCCCTGAGCAGTGCCCCCCCCGCCAACCTGCCCCCCAGTTTTATTGCTGAGCACGACGTCATGTGGTGTGGAATATCCCTTTGGTCAGCTGGGGTCAGCTGTCCCAACTGTGTCCCCTCCCTGCTTTCTGTGCACCCCCAGCCTCCTCACTGGCGGGGCAGTGTGAGGAGCAGAAAAGGCCTTGGCGCTGTGCAAGCACTGCTCAGCAGTGACTGAAACATCCCTGTGTTATCAACACTGTTTTCAGCACAACTCCAAAACATAGCCCCATACTAGCTACTATGAAGAAATTTAACTATCCCAGCCAAAATGAGGACAGTAAGGCATTTTGGACTTCATATCATTTGCAAGAGTCCTTGAACAGTTTAATGTTATGTTGAGGTACGGTAGTTATAATGTCACCAGAAGAAAGTGAAGACGAAGACAGCAAAGATACTCAAAAGCGGTATAACCTTTGACAGCAGAAATATGTCATTTACATTTTATATGAAGAGTTTTCCTTCAATGTACTGTTCTTTTCAAAGATTTACAGATGACGTTTTGCTATTTCCATATCAGAATTTAGTGATTTTAACATAAAGCTCTCCACTGAAATGTAAAACAAATGACCGATGTATCCTGGAAGGAAGTGTAATTACATAGACTGGATAGTTTTACTCTTGTAGTTTACAGTTCTCCTTGAAACGCAGGTGTGTGGTTTTTCAGTTGTGCTGTGCAGTGATTAAAAAAAACCCCAATCACAAGAAAACACCCCTGAAACTTCCTCTGAAATTAGGGGTGGGTGAGACACATCACATTTTCTGCTTCTTCCGCTATCCTGCTTTCTCTTAAACTTGTTTGTATCACTATCATAAATTCCTTGCTTACTCTAGAGCCAAGACAATGTAAGATATTTTTTTGGGGCCGGTCTTCTCCTGTCAGGCAGAGATGTCCATGTAGACATGCTGGGTCGCAGAGGCAAAAGGACTCTTGGGTGGGTGTGTGGTTAGTGATGGTTCTCCCTTATCCACAGTGCTGTCAGTCACGTCAGGGAACGATGCTTTGGAGGGGTTTCAGCTCGGTGGTAACGACAGAACACTTATATGATTATTACCGCGGTAGTCTGAGGGTATGAGAAGAACAAAGATTTGCGGAGGAGAGGATAATTTCAATTAGCTGCAAGATTTTTCACAACACACCTTTTGTGGGTCAGTGATGATGATCATGGAGGGGGTGGCTGAGAATCTGTAATGGAAATTCTTTTGTTCTGGAGCAGAAGCCCAAATCGCCCTCTGACAGTCTTAGTCGGACTCCAGAATCTGGGAGCATAGAGTTTCTTCTTCTCAAACCTGAAGATAATTCAGTTAGAAGGAGAGCCTGTTTGGAAGTTGTAGCAGTTTGGCGGCAGAGGCCAGCTGGGGGCTGGGGCCCTCGGGGGTGGGGACTGTTTCTGCCCCGTGCCCTTGGCCTGGCGCTCACAGCTGGGAATGGGCCTTCCAAAGTCCTGCTGGAAGGAGCCAGATGTGGGACCTGTGGCCGAGCTGGGGACAGGGAGCACCCCTGGACCAGCCTCGGGACCTGCAACAAACGTGCCTTCACATCAGCTCTTCCCAGCTGGACACTGCCCAGGAGTCACTTTGAGTGTTGCTGTTCTCCTTCAGGAAGCATGGCACGCACCAAGCACACCCAGAGCTGCACCTGTGCCAGGAGAAGTCTTTGAGCACAGCCGGGGCTGATGGTGGCAGTTCTGACATCACCGATTGCTGAGTAGGTGACAGGGCAGGAGCAGGCACCTGGCTCGTGTTGTTACTAACTGCGGTTTTCACACTTTTTCAGAGAAGAGGCAGTTAGCTCCTAGTTTATAGTAGTGACTGTTTTGCAGATCTCTTGCTTCTCTTCTCTGTGTCCTGCTCTCGGTCCCTGCCTCCCCCTTTCCCTCTCCCCTTCCTTTTTGCTCTCATCCTTCTCCTCTGTCCCACTCCCTCGCCCTGCCTGTATCGGTCCGTCCCTCTGTCCTTCCTCCTGCCCTCCTCTGCTCAGTCTGTCCCTCTGTCCCACTGCTCATCACCATGTTCCTGGCCGCCCCCTGCCCCCTTCCCCTCCATGCCCTTCTCCCTGTCCCTGTGCCCATTCCTCAGCAGGGGTTTCCTTTATCCACTCCCGCCCAGCTCCCCTTGGTTCCCGCCATCCCTCTGTCTGTCTCCAGTCCCTCTGTCCATCTCCCGTCCCTCTCTGGGCACCCCACCGCCCTGCCCCACCCCTCTCTGCCGCTCTGTCCCTCTCTCCTCCTCCTCCTCCCTGCTCCTCCAGGGCTCCAGGGCCTGGGCAGCCGTGGGAAGGCAGCCATGGGCCCTGCGGGGGGCGGGGCCCAGCCGGGGGACGGTGTCCCCGCAGGGTCAGACAGCAGGAAGGAGCGCCCCGCGGCATGCCGGGAGCTGTAGTCCTGGGGCATGGGGCTGCTGGGTGGCCATGTTGGTTCCCAGGGCATGCCGGGAGCTGTAGTCCTGGGGCACGGGGCTGCTGGGTGGCCATGTTGGTTCCCAGGGCATGCCGGGAGCTGTAGTCCTGGGGCACGGGGCTGCCGGGCCGGGCGGCCATGTTGGTCTCGGGAGGCACAGTCTCTGCTCCAGCCGCGGCCCGTCTGAGGTGAGGGCTGGGGCCGTCCAGGGTTGGTGGGGGAAGCTCCAAACCGCCCAGTGCAATGGTGTCCCGGTCAGCTAGAGCCGGGTCCAGCTGGAGCAGCCCCGGGAGTGACCCGAGAGCTGGGGAGGGGAAGGAGACAGAGACAGACCCCCCCTGGGGAGAGGCACTGGGCGCCCTGACTCCCAGAGCCCCGCTGAGCCGCCCCAGCATTTTTAGTTACTGCAATAATAGGAGTAGTGTGTTTTGCTGTTAACTCTCACAGGGCTTTCACTACAACTGCCCTGTTCAGGGACTGGAAATATTCAACTGCCTTGGAAAATTGCCAGCTAGGTTATTACTGTTCAAGCCTTCTTTCCCTTGTTAAATATTGTCATATATTGTTAAACTGTTAAATTCATTGTTAAATATGAATATTTATTGTTAATTGTTAAATTAATAACATCATTATTAAATACGCCCTTGCATCGGCAAGATCCAGGCAGTCGGGAGTGTCTCCTGTCGGGAGCAGCCTGACGAATCCAGGCTGCTGCCGTTCAGTGGCAGAGCTGAACACTTCTTCCCGCAAGTGCTCGGACAGTGGTTTCGCAGGTGCAGTCAGCCCGACTGGGAGCTTGCTGTCCTTGCTGTGCCGCTGCTTTGGCAGCTGCCTCGGGGTAGGAGGGGACAAATGTTCTGGCTTCCCGGCTGGAGCCTGGCAAGTTCACCGGGTGAGGTATGGACCGCAACGTGTGATGTGAACCCGGTGTCCTCCAGGAGTGAAAAACAGAGTGCAGTATTTTCTGGGGAATTTTTTTGGTTTTTTGTTAGATCTCTGGGATTCATGTGACCTTTAACAGCCAGTTGGTGGGATTTAAGCATATATTTAAAGTTAAGTACGTGCTAGCTGCTGCCCTGAGGCGTAGCTGGAATCCACTTGTGAGCTCCCGTTCTCACCACACTGGAGAAAGCAAATCTTTTTTTATTTGGCGATGAAAACGACTCAGGGAGTTGCACTGAAGTGCAGCACCGTTTTTAACCTCGGGTCTGAAGTGGCACCGGTCTTACCGCATAACGCATCCTTCCCCAGGCTTTCACAAAACAGAAAGGCTACATCAACCCGACCCCACAAACATATCCTGGGCTTCTTTTATCTCACCTGGAACGTCGGGACATGACCCTGCTGGGCCATCTCTGCCTCTCTGCGTGGAACCAAGGTGGTGTCTGTACATGCCAGGATAAGGACTTAGCTTTTTTTTTAATTTTTTTTAAGCGACTTTACAGACGTCCTGAGGCTGGCTGTGTTAAGTTGGTTTACTTCACGGTTGGTCGAATGGAGGAAAACAGTAAGCTCAGCTACTGCCTTTGGCGTTTTCTCATTACTGTGTAGCTCATTTAAGTTATCTTCTCATGTCCTGGCAAGCAGAAGCTATCGCTTCATTTTAGGCCTTGGTCTAATAGTCATGAAAATCAATATTGAAAGTCTTTCTGAGATTTGCATATCAGGCCCCTGTATGCATTTTATAAAACTGCTTCTTGGCTACTGTTTACCTTTTTACATTTTTTTTTTCCTTTACCTTGAATGTTGAAACTCTGAAAGGGGCCAATGAGTTGCCCTCCCTCAGTTTGCTCCCTCCCTTTGGGGAGTGCAGTTAATGTTCTCTTCTTGGCTTTGCAGAGGGAAAAATCCATTAATACACCACCTCACTTGAATTGCTCTTGCTGGAATCCGATTAAAAGCTTATTGCTGCCTCATCTCACAAACGGCATGCATTCTGGTTCTCATCTGATGGGCAGCCTGTCGGCTTGTCGAATTACTCCGCAGAACAATTCAAGTACTCAAAGCAGCAATGCTGATATGAAGAGCTTACGTACTTCATTACTCATAGGGAGTCTGTGCTTTCCACCCTGCAGGCTGGAAACGTGATTCGTGAGTGGGCTGTGGCTTTAACAAGGGAAGGCAAAGCTGCTTCTCTGTGTATTTCCTTTCCACCTCTTCCCTTATCCCCTCCCCTTCCTTTCCCTCTGTGAGGCTGTTTTTGTGGTGTACCTTCACTGGTGAAATGGGCTCCCCCACCAAACTGGGGGAGAGAGAAAAGGGGCAAGGTGAGAGGTGTCACAGTCCTTAGTTTGCAGATTTAACACGTACGCGCTCTTCAGAAAATACAGCGTGTGTGTGGGTCAGTGGTCCCTGCAGATTTTTATTATTTATAGCCATTTCTATAAATACAGGACTTCACACAGTGGGTTCAGCCGGTGCTTCTTGTACACTTCTTGTACACTGAATCGTTTTTATCCTTGCTACAGTCTGGAGGTAGCGAGTGCCAGCTGATAGATGAAGATGGAATGAAAGCAAGCGATACACATGCGATGGTGATCCTGCCACAAGGCGTGCTCTTCTTTGATCTGGGAAAACACTGCAGGGACTCTATCGGAGGACAAGGTTTTCAGTGCTATTTCTGTATTGGATACCCACGGGATTTTTTCCCCCTGCCCGTGTTTCTATGCAGGCATGTGCATGAAACAGAGGTGTTTCTGTGTGCCGTAACTGGGACCGATAACAGCTGGGTGGCTGGGAACATGTGCGATCACGGAAGAAACTTCCTGCAGCTGCCCTGCCATGTACTTCAGGATAAAGCAGCTCTTTGCTGCAGGTCGTTTGCTGCCATCGAGAGCTACCACGTGCATGGGAAGGTGCTGGGTTCCTCCTCCCTGCCGTCGGCACTGGTCCTTGCTGGGTAGCCTCCCACAGCAGCCAGTGCTGTACGCCCCTATCAGTTGTTAGGCAAACATCTGCAGCTGGACTGTGTGGCATGTTCCTCCGATTCGTCCATTCTCCCCCTTGCATAGCAACACATTTAAAATACTGAAATTGTGTTCTTTTTATTGCTGTTAACGTTCAAAAATCTTGTTTTGGTCTGGTCTGCAAGGTATTTGGAAAACATCACTGTTGCATTTGGAGAATAAAAGAGGTTCCCATCCTTCCACCTACCCCCCAAACTGCGTAGGATGTAAACCTTTTCCCCCTACCCCCCTACGTGTAGCCTGGCTTCGTTCGTTTTGCTGCCTCATACCAAGAATATAGCAAACAACTGAGATGTGCGCTGTGTGCTCCAGGCCAAAGAAAGTTTTCAATGGTCCCACTTTGTTTTATACAGCCTTGCAGCATGGTCCATTTTGGAAGGAACACCGGGATGATGTATCGGAAGTTACTGAAACTGAGATGATGCTGGTAGTGGTTTATTTTCAGTGCCTGGTTTGGGAAAGAAGGTACTCAAATATTCTAAGATACAGAACTATTAGAGAAACACGAGTGCAAGGTAAGGAGCATCATGCTCCACTTATTGGTAAATGTATGTTTTCATTTCATTCAAACTGGGAAGTAAACAAAGATTGTACCTGCAGAAGAATTCGAATAGCCGCCTTTGTCTCCCAGAGTGAGCATACAAGCACTGGGGAGCAGGCTGCAGGATTGGAATTTCAGCCTGCTCTGGGTGATAAACCCTCATGACAGGAAAGAGAAAACCCACTTTTATAAATACAGCTCTACTTATCTTAGTATTTCTACTTGTTAGATTCTGTTGGCGGTCAGACTCTAAGCACGTGATTAAACTGTTAAAAAATCAAGATATTTAAGGATTATTAACTGCATTACATCCTCTTACAAGCAGTGCACTCTGTTGCCCTGTGGATAGCGACTGGCATGACTGGAAATTTTCCTTTTCTTTTCTAGTACGAGGATGCATTTATGAAGGCAAATCCAGGGTACAAGTGGTTGCCCCACAACAAACCAACCTGTGAAAACCCGGACATCCACTGTTACAAACAGGAAAAAGCTATGGGCCTTTGCTTCAGACTCTGCAAAAGATACACCAAGTCCAAGGAAATTGAGAAAAAGTGAAGAAATGCCACAGCGTAACTTCGGGATGGCAGGTGAGATTTCCACCCCTGTTCCTCAAACGTAGCAGCCTCCTTTTGTTTGAGGATGCAGTGTTGGAAATGAACTGCAAGACCAGTTTTCTTTATTGCACGTGGTACTGTAGTGCAAATACCTTTCATGTCCCAAATTAAGTTGCCAAGACCCTAGTTAAACCTCTGCATAACAACCTAAAATTTTGCTTAGTGCATGATTGCTTTCAAGGGTCGAGTTCAGACTCAGACAATACAGGAGATGAAGGCCGCAGGAGACAGCGAGCTGCAGGTTTTAAGGGCTGCAGAACGGCCGTCACCCTGTCTTGTCCATCGTGTCCTGCGAATGTCTTACCCATGCTTTGACCTAATGGCCTTGGCCCCAGCACACGTCGGGCCTCGGCGTGAGCTGCGTGTCCTGCCAAAACCTGAGCAGGAGCTGAGTGAACAGTTACAGTGGTGGCAATGTCACGGCAGGCAGAAGGTGATGGGTGTCAGAGCGGGCAGCAGGTCACTGGTGTGTCACAGCGGGCAGCAGAGTCAGCAGTGGCCACGTCAGCGTGGTGTCACACTGGGTCTGTGACACGGCCGCGCAGGGGTACAAAAGGGGCCACAGGACGGTGGGTCCTGCACCCTGGAGGAGCGTCCATAGGATGAACGCAGGGATGAGCTCCCACAGGGCTGTCGCCACTAAGGAGCAACCCTCCGGCATGAGGCGGATCAAGATGGACTTCTGGGACGGGATGGAGCATGCCTTCATGATGCCCAGCATCACCGCCAAAGGTACAGGCATCCACAGCCACCGCGGGAGTGCTTACAGGACCAACAGTTGTAGCGTTGTGTGGGTGAGACTCGGCACTGCAGCCATCTCAGGGGTGTTTCCATCTGGGGCCGGGGACATCAATGACACTTTACATCTGGCAATGTGCCACAGCTCAGGGGGCGTTGGAGGGTTGAGAGCTGGCAGGCACAGAGCGCAACCTGGTTTTCCTTTGCTTTCCAGAGCGAAATGCCGTCTGGGACGCAGTGGCTGGCTACGTTCAAGAACAGCTCCTGCTGCACAAGGTGGGGCAACACCCGCATCCTCTTAGTCCACCCAGGGGAGTGGGGAGTCCCCACGGGCCTGGGGCATGGCCTGCAGTTGCTTTTCCCTCCTCAGAAAGCAGGAAACTCACCCCAAAAGTCCCTGCTGGGGGACAAACAGGGCTCGTGCAAGGGTGGTATCCCCTCCGGCAGGTGGTATTGTACCGCAGGGCTGATCCCGGTCACTGGAGACCCCTGGATGCCCTCGGGCTGCTTCTGCCCTTACTCCAGCACTGCTTTTTCGGGGCAGGGGAAAGGGAAGGAGAGGACTCGGCAGCTCCTCCTTAAAGCTCTCCCCACTGCCCTGGCTCACGTCTCTGAACAGCAGGAGCGGGCAGGGTCTGGTCCAAAGCACCGTCCCTGGACAGGGCCACTCCCAGCTCTTCCCTCCAGCCAGTCCTCACCCTGCAGCCCTTGCCTTCTCTCCTGCTCCAGGGAGTCCGAATTCCAACCCTCGGCTCCTTCGATGTGGTCCCCACGCGGATCCAGGTTGGGAACGAGATTGTGATTATCCAGAGGCCCGTGCTTCGCCTGGCCAGGAACCTTGGAGGAGTCCACAATCTCATGGACAATAAGGATGACCTTCCTGGTAAGATGGCGGATTAAGCCCTGGCTGGCTGCAGGGTCGGGGTGAAGGGGGGTATCGCGTCCCTTTTCTAAAAGCAAACTGCTCCCTTTGCGGAGCAGGTCCAAAAACGGGGCCTTTCTGGGCGATGACTGCAGTAAGCAGCCCTTGGGAAACGCCTGTGGAAGGGCCACTGGGTGAGCGCCTCCACCCGCCTCGTGTGGTTTTCCAGGCGATAAGGAGCTGGAGCCTCTGAAATATGCCAAGGTGGCCATGGATGCCTCTGTGTCCCGGCGAAAAGTGGAGGGCTGCATCCTAGGCATCACGTCCCTCCTCTCTCACTGCCTGGGGAAGGGGGAGAACGTCGCCCTTGTCCTGAGGGATGTGGGGGTGCTCCTCATCGAAGGCAGGAGAGTGCAAATGAAATTCTACTCTGACTTCCTGGAGAGGATTACTGGGAAGAGGATCCAGGAAGGGGCTACATTCAAGGTGAGCCTTTTGGTTGCCCCACCGCTTGGGCAGACCCACAGCGGTTCCCCAGCACTGCTTGCATGCGGCCTGCCAGGACATGGCCAGCTGCTCAGGCCAGGCGAGAGCACGGTTCCACCAGCTCTTGCTGCCCTGAACTCCTCCACTGTTGAGTGCCTTGGCCACGTTGAGGATGTCCTGCCATCTCCACGTTCCTCCCTTGCAGGTTCCCCAGCTGCTGGACATGGTGGTGTCCCGGACGGTACCCATTGCTTCCCTGACTTTGACGAGCCGCGTCATCGTCTTTCCCGAGTGAGTACGTTGGCAGCTTTAGCCTCTGGCCGACGCAGCTGCTCAGCTGCAGTGTGGTAACGTTTGCTCCTTGTGACCACGGGAGTCCTGCTGCGGAGACACCGAGCAGTGACTCGTTTGTGTCTGGCCTGTAGTCATTCCTGTGAGGCGACCTGATGGGACAGATGGAGGATTTTAGGCAACTCTCTCTTCCCCGTCGTGGCCAGGACTCCTTTTCTGGGTGACCCCATTTCCCAGGACAGTCCCTGGGGACGGGGCATAGTCGACTTGGGAAAACAATGGCCTTTACAATGGCCTTTACGACAGTGCCAAACTCGGCCGCCTGTGAGCAGGTGATCGTGGCAAGTGGCAAGGGCTGGTGGTGCCGTGGGTCATGCTGGTGTCGTCTCTCTGTCTCCAGGTTTGAACTGGAGTTTGTGCCCAAATCACCGCCCAGGGACCCTCTGAAGACCTTGAGAAATGTCCCTGGTGAGGACAAGTGGAAGCAAAAAGAGGTTTTGCCACCCATCAGGCAAGGCAAGTAAAGTAAAGCCGCTCCCGGCTCCTTTCTGTAGCACGGGCAACCATCTTCTGTATGGGAAAATCCCTGGCAATGATTGTCAAAATCATTTTGACTTGCGTCAAAGCTTCACGCCAGCTCGGCACAGCCTTTTCTCCTAACGACTCGTTGGCTTCACGAGAACCGAGCCCTGGGATGGGATGTGCCCAAGACGCCCATCCCTGGGTACAGCAGGAGGGTGGGGATCCAAGGACCTGCCCTCACGCCGGGAAATTACGTCTCCGAAAGAGACTCTGTCACCTCACCAGCATTACCCAGCTCCCCTTTCCAAAACCTAGCGCTATAAAAGCGTTTGCAGAGGAGCCCGGCAAGCGCTGGTGTTGGGGAGGGTGCTGGGCCTCTGGAGATAGCGGATGCGAGCGGAGCAGACCGGCCCTCTCAGATGTTTTGGGAAGAGGCCTGAGCAGCGCTGCGTGTCACCGGGGCCGGCAGCATCACAGCGATGCTCTTCTGACAAGGTCTCTCCTTCCTGTTTCCAGAGGGATTTGCTGAACTGCCCTTGCCTGGCCATTCCAGCTTGACTAATAAGGAACGCAAGCAGCTCTGGGATAAGGAGGCGATGGAGATGAGGAACAACTCTCAGGACAGGTGAGTCTGTAGGTTCAGGACTGGCGTCTGCACAGGGTCATTTTCTGACCCAGCAAGAGCCCATTGCCCAGCCCCAAACGCTCGCCGTTCATCGCCGCCCAACAGTGGTGAAGGCAGCGCCTGGAGGGGCGGGATGGGGCTGCCGGGAGCCCCCCGTTTCACAGGGCTGCTTGCTCTCCGGCCTTTCAGGAGAGCCCCAGCGTGGCCTCCTGAGCTGTGCATGGGGACAGCCGTGTGTCAGCCGAGGGTCCTGGCTCAGGGGGTTTCCTCTCCCGAGCTGAGCGCAGCCATCGGCTGAGCTGCCGGCGGCTGCGTAGACAGGCACATGGCTCATGGGGGCACAATGCGGCCCCAAGCCCATCACGTCCTCAGGCAGACCCCTCCCTTTGTGCCCTTTCAGGTGGCTACCAGCGATCTCAGGGGCCTCCTCTGGGAAAAAGCAGCCTGTGACCGGCCAACCCAAGGGCAAACCCGCGCCCAAAGGCCAAGCATCAAAGCAGAGCCGAGCGCAGGCAGCTAAACCTCGGAGGTGCAGAGGAGGAGGACAAGGAGAAAAGAAAGTCCCCGTCGGAAGCAAATTACCGTCAACGATCTCTGAGGCCAGGGTGCCTGAGGAGCCTACCTACAAGGTCTTCATTCCACAGCCACCAAGACCTGAGACAGCACAATTACTAAAATCAAGGCCTGAGATGTTCTGGTCAGTGCTGAAAGAACCGCAGAAGACCATATTAGCGGGATACAGCTTTGAGCCCTCCCTTTTTGGTGCCACCAATGTACCGGGGTCCAGGCCTACGCAGTGCCACCCACTGATGGAGTGGCCCTGGCTGGAGTGATCAGGGCTTGGGGTGCCCGAAGCAGAGGGAGCACCACCTGAGGTGGCAAAACAGGTACATGATTTGAATCTGTGTCGTCCTTGGGTGCTATTTCCTTGTAGAAATGCAGAGTTAGAGGGACAGTGGGGACTCTTCAAAGAGCCCTTAGTTCTGATTGATGTCGTGGCTAAGTTGCCACCTTGGGCTCCTCCATCACCAGGGGTGAGGTACTCATTTTCCAATGGCGTCCTCTCTTCTGTAGCCTCCGGAAACACACAAGGCCATGTTATTTGGCCATGTTTGGAAGGCCTAAGTAACCGCAAGGCTGCTCGGGGCCCGAGAGGGGACTGTTTCTTCCCAGCTCGTTGCTCCTTTAGATCCCCGGCGGGAAGAGAAAGGCTTTTTGGGTGGGTCTGGCACAGCTTGGGAGCAAACCGCTGCTGCTGGAGAGGCTGCAGAGAAGGGGCAAATAGAGGGAGAGAAACAGCTGCCCTCCCCTCAGTGTCCTGCCCTGAAGCCATCCAGGGGGTCTGCGTGCGGGCAAAGAGCTCCCAAAACCTGCGGTATTGTTTTAGAAGAGTCTCTCTTCTTTTGCAGAAACCCATCTGACTTCAGGCCACAGGGGGCTCGGGAAAGAGAGGAATAAAAACACAAAGGAGAAGTTGCAAAAGAGTGTTGACTCTTCAATTGTTCGTAACGGTCCTTCACCAGAATGGGGGAGAAGGGTTTTAAAATTGGCCGTGGCTCTGAGATCAGCCAAGCACTGGGTCCAAGTCCAGACATGTGGCATATCTTAACCCATACCCCATTTGGGGTCCAGATTTGATTGATTTTTAGTTCAGGCTCATCTGCTGTTAGAGATTTTCTTTTTCTAGTCAAAAAGTAAAATGCTGTTTGTGTGCATTCTTTTTCTCTTTCATAGAGTGTTGTACTATCTTTAGTAATTTACTGTTTACAAAAATAATTTATGGGTGTCTATGAAGTTGGGGGTGTTAATGTTCTTGTGAGTGAATGTACCAGTGGAGCTAACTTTTTGTCTATAAATCAGGAGAAGCATAATTTAATTGCACTTAAAATGTGCTCTTTTGCCCATTATACCTTGGAGGGGCGGATTCTAACCTTTTAAACATTTACAAAAAAATAAAATCAGATCCGTGAATAAGTGTAGGTGGAGCGCCTGAACTGGTGAAAGGCAGATAATCTCTCACTGATATCCACAAGTGGCAGAACTGTTGCAATCCTGACCTTGAAATGCAGAGACATTAATGTTAAATACTGGCAGTTTAAGAACCTAACAGTCAAGGTAGAAAATATTTTTCCCCCATCACCCTTTTTCCTTTTTTCTTTTTCTTCTTAGCATTTTAAAGTTTCTAATTTTATAAATACTGATGCATTTGAAACTCTGTCATATCCTACCTAGTTTATGATAAGTGTGTGGCAGCTAGGACTTCTCTGCTTAGAGCGATTCTGAGCTGGAGAGTGGCAAATGGTTTTATGGAACAAGTGTTAAAGGATAAAAAGGGATGAAAAAGCTCGTATACCTTTTTGCCAGTTTGGTGGTATGAGAACTCCTGTAATGAAATTCCTTCTGGCTGTGAAGGAACTGTGAAATGTGATCAAAATAAAGTTTTTCATGCTACATAGTTATGATATGTGGGAGACCAGTTCTAAAAATCTCAAGCCAGTCCTCATGCCAATGAAGGCTGGCTGTTTCATGAGTATAACAATAGCCCATAAAATAACGACAGCTTCTGACAGGAGATGTTAGCAGCATCTAAATCATGGCAAGTCTGCCATGCCAAATGGATTACTGTTTTGTCAAATGTATAGCAGTTTGTGGTAAATAAGTTTTGTTGTATTCTCCTCCCCTCGACTTCATGTGATAGTTCAATTCAACTCTGACTCTTCTATCCAGTACCACCTCTTTTGAAACCCAGGCTGCGTGCTAAGTGATGGACTAAAATGTAGGTGAGGAACCATAGAAATGCCACTGACTATCCTGCATCTTCAAGACAGATAGCTTCCTTAGGACAGGGATGATATGATTCCCGAATAATTCCAGGAAATCTGTTTTACTTGTTGGTAGTTGTTAATGCTGTCTTGATTGCTTTTTACATATTACATTTCATTTTGGAAAAATGTAATGTAGAGAAAGTAAGATCTTCCTTTCTTTTTTTAAGTCCCACACAGGCCATCTCTCTCCTTTATTTTTGGCATTCCAACAGTAACCACCCCGCTTTTAAGCTTCTCATGTGTCAAGAGCCTGAGGTGCGGCACCAGCACTGGGCTTCTGACCTGCAGACCCGCCAGTGGTGTCCTTGCTCATCCAGCCAGGAAGTTGTAATTGAGCATGTTTTTCTCATGATGTGGCTCACCTGTGATACGTTGGGGCATAAGGCAAAGACAACTGCTGTTTGCAGGTGACCATGACCATTGCAGCATCTACCCTCACAGCTACAGAGCTAAGTGGGCAACAGCTTTCCTATACAAATGTTCAGGATTCCCAGTACTTTCACATTTCTGCAGCAGGAGAAAACCATCTGGGCCAAAAAGCTTTTTAGTGAGGCAAAGGGTGGAAAAAAGACACTTCCTAGAATAGCCAATATCCCAACAGCGATGCAATTGTTGTTTTTAGAAAGAAGCTTCATTCTGCACCCAGGTGAAAGTTAGATGAACCTGGTACCTGCTGGCCTTCTTCCTGCTTAGTTCTTCCTTGGTTCTGTCTTTCCTCTGACTGAAAAATTGCAGTGATGAACAAGCCAGCCTGCTGAGTTTCTAACCAGACCAAGACTAACAAAGTATGTCATTCCCAAATAGTGAGGTGGTTGTAAGCTTCATCAGCAGTAAAAGCTGTTGAGAAAGTCATGAGTCATCTCCCATTCTGCAAGTCAAATTCTTGACTATTTTCTCACTACTGTTGTTTTAACTGTAACTTGCTTTAAAATCGCATTTAAAAGTCGTAATTTTTCATACCAGTAAGATCTTGGCGCCACAAGAGAAATGTTGTGCTGAGAAGGCACTATAAACATATGGCAATGCTTGTCTATATACGTTTTGTCTTCCCTTAGATGAAGTGATTTTGTAATTTGAAACCTTGGTGGAAGGATTTTTGGTTTTATCATGATCAGGCATCGAAGTGCCAGCCCTCTGCTACAGCTGCAGCATAAGCGTTCAGGTTGTTTAAGCACCAAATTAAACTTTCACTTTCCACTTAGCTGTCTTTTTTTTTTCCTTCCTCTTAATTTTTATAGTTCAATACACAGTTGTAAGTATTTGCTTACTAGGGGAGAAAATGGTGCTATCCTTGTCCTGTTATGATAAGCTACTTATTTGAAGGGCAGAAAGCTGAGACCACCAAGAAGATATTTAGAAGAGGGGGAAGAATTTTAGAGCCATGAGTTGGATGTTCTTCAGCTGGCCAAAACTGAGGATAGGGAAGAAGACCTACAGGTAGCTAAAGGGAAGCCCAAGAGAGAAGCTGGGAGCCAACAGTGTGATGCGGGCGTCAGAAAGTGCTATACCGCAGTGTGTCAGGCCAAGTATTTTCAGGAACAGTAGCGAAGAGTTAATGCCATTGAACAGAGCACAGCTCATCTGATGTGGTTGTCCTGCTGGTCATTCATGTACAAGAAAGAGGAACTCCCCCTGCAATAACTGGAGAGGAGAGCTGCAGGGATTGCGGGGACATGGGAGATGGACATGCATGACGACATCAGGAGTTCTTGATTTGCTTAGGCTAGAAGAGCAATTGGGAGAAGAGTGGAGAGAGTCCTGTAAATGCAGAAGAGGGAAATAGCATTTAGGGAGAACAGTTACTGAGCCTGAAGGTGTGGGAACCATAAAAAATGTGTACCACCTGGCCCTGAGTAAATTTAAGCTGAAAACCAGAAGCAAACTCTTAATGCTGAGAAGATTTGGGTTCTGCCACAGCCTTCCAATGGAAATAAAGGAAGTCGAAAGCAACCAGCCAACCCCTTCTTGCTTCATATGGAGTTCATTAAGTTTATGATGGACCTGGAGATCTCTTCCAATCTCTCCTTCCTTCAAATGAACTGCCTCTTCAGGCGTTGTCTTTCAAGATAGGTGTTCCCTTTTCACTTTTGAATTGCTCTGATGTCCTCTTGTGTGAAGGACTGAACTGTTGCTGACCAAGTATTTTGATGGCAAATAGTGCTATGCTGACAGGATCGCTTCGCTTGTGAATTGTGCTTAGGTACTTGCTGACCCCTCCCATTTTCTGTCTCCACTTCTTCAGTCACTTCTTGTTACTAGATCCTGCACTTCTGATAGCGCCTGGTCTCTCTGTAGACGCCTAATACCTTTTATTCCCTTTTTTATATAAAAGTAAGAACTTTAAAAAGAAAAAAAAAACAACCAAACCCCCCCCACCCCTTCTACCTGTTCATCACAGTAACGGAAAAAATTAATTCCAGTTGAACACTGAGTTTGAAGTCAGATGCTCTTTAGGCTGTCTTGTTAAGATAATGAGCCACTCTTCTGTCCTTGAGGTAGTGGATGAGCTTGGCTTATACACATTGCTTTCCTCTGCTTCTCTTTACTGCTGTTCTAAGGGAGCATTGAAAAACCCTACGCTGTGTATGTTAGCGTGAGGTGCTGTCTGAGGGAGAACTTTTGGCAGCATCTGTGGTATTGAATTAAACAGCGCCAGTGAGTGTTCCCGTGAACTGGACCTTGATCATCTGTAGCGCTAAATCGTTTGGAGGTTTACAGGTACAGGTTTGGCCCGTGTCAGCTGAAAAGCTCAACAAACTCCTTGTCACCGCTCACGAGTGGGAATGGGCCGGGGGATTTCCCAGTGGGCATTTTGGATGCAGTTATTCTGCATCCAAATTTTGCACAACAAATTGCAGCCAAATGGACAAGGGCAATTGTTGCAGGGAACGGGCATGTGTAATTTATTGTTGTGGGGAGAGGTTTTGTATAGTTTAGTGAAAGGAAATTAGAAAACGTTGAGTGCACGCTTAGTGAGACCTGGGGAAAGTTACTTCTCTTTGGTGTCTCATCATTCCTGAAGCTGGTGTCTCAGCAATACAGCAAGGATAATGCTTCCCTTTCTCTCCCACTGTGGCTGTTGTGCGAGACATTTGGGCCACAGGCTGTCTGCCTCTCTCTAGATGACACTCTGTTAAATTGGGCCCCTGCATTGCTTCCAAGGCACTCCCCCAAAACCAGACATTTAGTCTTCATGGTGATGAAGAGCAACCACTGTTTTCCAGTGGAAAAGCCACTCCATGAGTAATGCAGTGCCAGCGTTCATTGCTTTCACTTCTTGTTGTTGTTTTCTGAGCTCCTGAGGTGCAGGAAGGCTGGAGGCGAGGTCAGCATCAAATACTTGGAGAAAGATCATTTATATCTCCATTTTACTTTCCTCAATTGTGTATTTTATTGGCAGGGCAACAAGTAGGCAGGCAGCTTGCCTGGCCAGTGCCTGCGCTGTTGTGGCGCAGAAGATCAAGCGCTTCATGCTTCAGAGCTGTCAGGCTGGCACTTTTCACCACTAAATGCAGTTCTGAATTAAAGGTAAATGAAAATAGAAATTTTGCTTCAGGGCTTCATCATGTCATTTTGTTCCATCCTTTTACTGGTTCAGTAGCTACGGAAGGGAACCACTCCCTTGGTAGGAGCATCCATTGAGTTACAAACATGTGTGATATTAGAGCATCTTTGTCTATATTTATGCATGAGATCATTGCCGTTGCTGTTTTAAAGATATCCATCTCTGTAGCACATAAAACCTTTGGCAGTAAAATTGTAAGTCCGCGTAGTGGGGTGTTAAGCACACAAATCCAATTAAATCCTTCAAACCGCTTTGAAAGCCTCTCCCAGCGGGTACAGAAATGGTTATTTGTGATTCTCTTGAACTGCCTTTTTTGGCAGCTTGCTTAGAGTGTCTGTGGCAAGTAGTCTCTTGGGGGTTTAATGCTGCAAATGGTAGGTTCTTTAAACAAGCAAATGAATAAACTTAAGCCGTGGTGTTAGGCTTTTAACAGATCCTACACAAATGGGAGGCCTGAGTGTGCTGCTTTTAGCAGGGAAACATGCCCTGACTGCTCAAGAGGTAAGGAACGCTCTTCTCTCCCTTACCGCGAGCCCTCAGTTCAAAGAGAGCGCTGAAGAGGAATATTTGACCAGTGGGAAATGAAATTTAAGACACATAACCTCAGGTGGGACTGCCGCGTGAGCCCTGTGGTACGAGTCTGGTATCCCAACCGTGAACGTAGAGGTTGGGCCCAGTTTCTCTATCGGTTCAATATTAACTCTGCTGACTGAATATTTGATCAGACCAGGCAAGTCTGCCCCCTGAGGGGGGCTATTGTCACAGGTGGAAGGGTTGAAATGCAGTGACTGTGTTAACAAACAGGTGGTTTGCAAACTCTTTTGGGCAAGGATTTCACATGCTTGTGTAATGCCTCACACAATGGTGGCCTTGGCACTAAGAGCAAAATAAATACCTGATAACTTCCAGACAGTCAGTGTCGTTATATATGCATTCTGAAACCATGCAGGTGCTAACAAGCAATCCAAGTATTGCAGGATATTCCTAGTCACTAAGTCTTTACGTCTAAAAAAGAAGTTTGTAGTTCAGTTGCCATCACAAACGTTTTGCTTTTACGAAGGAGTCTAGTAAAAAAAAGTGTTCCTGTATATCTCCAGTAGTGCAGAAACCTCTGGCCTTTCTTTAGACTAATTATTATTTACGATCTATTTTTTGGGCCAGCTTTGAAAATTCTTCAAAAGATGGTTTGTATGTTGGGTAAAAGAGGTAGTCACTGCCATAAATCTGTAGCCTGGAAAGAAGAGCCGTGGAAATGAGGAGGGTTTCTTCTTTCTTTTTTTGTTGTTATTGGGAGGAAAAGCAATCTTTAGCTATCTATACGTGATACCCACACATGCAAAATGTGTACTGCATTTGAGATGGATTGCTCCTGTACTGCCAAGACTGAGCCAAGACTCCTCGACACTTTGTACGCTGGTTTGAGCAGTGGAAGTTTTTGTGTAGATGTGGGTACTGGCTTTCTGTGCTGCAGTGTGAAAAATAAGAAACACTAGGGTAGGGTTGGCAGAGAAGTGAAAAGAAATTGATGATTTTGTGCTAAAATGAGAATGTCCTCTAGTTTTCAAACTTTGAATCTCTCAGCTTGGAATTTTAAAACTGTTTTTGCTATGCTGTTATGTTTAAATGAGAGGGAGGGTGTATTGTAGTCACAGATGCTCAGTTCCATTAAGAAGGGTCTTTGCCTTCTGAGCTGAGCTTTCTTGGTTTTACATGAAAAGCGCCTCAAGTAGTACCATTTCAGATGGCAGTGAAGGAATGAAATCTACGTGTGGATTTAGAGACAAATCAAAAAGGATGTCGTGTGATTGGTTTAGTATACAAATTTTTAATCAGGATTTTATTTTTTTTGAGCAAAAAAATTTCCCATGTGCCTACATAAACCCCATTTGTTCTGATAGAAGCATGCAGTGTGGCTTGTGATGTAATATTTACTTTATGTATAAGCTGTACTATGCTGTGCTCTTTTGGGCTTGCAGTATTCTTTTGAATCCCAGCCCTCTGCATCAAAGAGGCAAGCTGTGTAATCTGCTTTCCCCCAAAATGTTGAGCAAATTAACTTGTCATAAATATGGTCTGAACAAGGCTAGTTGAGGGATTTGTTGGCGGTTGTTAGAATTATGATGTGCCAGAAATTAGCGCATACTTACTAATGACTTACTGTATTTTAATTGTCCTACGCTATGTGAGAAGCAGGTCAGTGCACTGTCCCAGGAAATAAAACTGCACATCTCCAATTCATTCAGAGGGTCCCCTGTGTCAAATGCATCCTCCAGAACAATCTGGGTGCTTGGTATTCTCCAAGGGACCCAAATGGATGAAGTTCAGTCCTCCTGACTGCCTGTCAGCAGGAATTATGTCTCCAGCTGTGCTTCTGTGTGCTGAGAAACTTCCTCAGTTTCTTTGCTTGGCAGCCCTGGCATGTCTTCCGTTCTCCTTTGCTTCCTTTTGATCAGTGTTTCAGTGGTGGTTAGATACGGAGCAAGTATTTCTTAGGCGTGTGTTTCCCCAAATGCAGGAAAGATCCTAAACCTATCTAGGCTTGTGTAGCTGAACAGCACGTCTGGCTTCCCATCCTCGGGAGTGTGGACAGAGGAGACATAAGATGTTCATCTTGGCATGCCTATGGGGCAACCTGTGGTTGGATTTCCATGCTTATGTTTGAGAACTGTTTCGTGCTCAAACCAGTGTTTGGGAGGTTAGCAGAACGTGCTAGGAGGTGGTCTGACAGGCTCAATAAGAAAAGCTCAAGAATTAATAGCAGAATTGGTAAGCTGCTTTCCTCTTCATTGGTGGTTTTTTAGTTATGTTGCATCAGAGTTGGTATCGGTGGGGGGGTACTCAGGTAACGGTTGAGGTATTTATTGTCAGTGAAGAGGTTCAGTAGTTGCTTCATTATGGAAAATACAGAGACTGTTTTTATATGCTTGTCATTATATAAATACATCATCTATCTAAACCCCTGGTATTTGTATTTAAACAAAGGACAGGTGCAGTGTAACTTTTACAAGAATGCTCTGAATGATATCATGTAGTCTTCATTGTCATTAAAGCGTGTGCGTGTACGTGTAAGATACACATGCATACATGTGGTTCTTAAACTGGGGGACCGCCAGAGTTAGTGAAGATTGCCTGTCAACGTGCAATGTGACTGCTTGTGTATATGTGTGATTATGCAGACTTGGGTGGCCTTGTAAGCACAGGTTTTAAATACTATTATCATCTTAAAACCTGTTAATGTAAAGGAAGGCAGCACTGGCATAGTTTGCTCAGAACTTGGGAGAAGATGAAGGAAATGATGCTTAGAGGTCTGCTAATCCCACGTAAATGTATTCAACACCCACTGATTTTCTGTCAAGTGTATGTTGGATGGATGTACAGGGACTTTTCAAGTCATTTGTTTAACCTTCGAGTTGTTGGAAGCCCAGATGTCAGGTAACAAAGAGAAGAGGCGCCAGCAGGAGGATGGGAAGAGGCACAACAGCGGTATTTACAAAATTGCCTAGGGGCTTCAGTCGCCATCTCTGTATGTCACTGGTTATGATGCTATTTTTGTAATTTTTTTTCAATAGACTAGAGAGTTTTCTTCTGATAACAGACTTCAGTGTCGGTACATGATTGATCTCCAGGCAGTGGCTGGAGTTACTAAGCAGATAGGCAGGAGACGTTACAGACCTTAGCAGCAGTAAGCAAAGGACTTGGGTCTCCATCTGGCTTTTGGGTCCTTTCATCAGTTATGCGGGACTGTGGTGCATATACACGTATGGAGTGTATTTTGTTGAATACCCCAGCAGAAACACCAGATGGGTCTGCTCCAGCTACTGTTGTTGTGCTAGGCAAAGCCTGGTCCTCTCACTTTCTCCCAGTGGGTGTATTAGCAGAAGGCCTGAAGCTGGGTGAGGAGCGCTCCTTGCTTGCCCGCTCACCTCCCTGCACATCTCCCTTACTTACCCATCAGGCCCTTTGCTTGCCTGTCTGTTGGTTACTGCCCAGCAATCCTGGGATTTGTTGTGTAGTCCAAAACTCAGCTCCTCTACCAGTTTCCCCCTCACTGTTGCTCTGCACATCAGGATGGTGTTAAAGCCTCGCATCAGTCAGTGTGGAAGGTGAGCCGGGGGCTGCCCTTCGCCCTAGTTCGGCGTGATCCGTTTTAGAGCAGGTTACAGTAACCTGCAAGGGAAAGGGAGGCTCCGGAGGTGGTATCCTTGTGTTTTCCTTCTCTTTGAGAACAAAGGTTATCTTGCATGCGATGCCAGGTCTGCACAGGGTAGTACTGCCCAGGGTGTAAATCAGAAATGAAAAATATCTCAGTGCAACTGAGGGTAAGCCTGGAGGAGGAAAGAGGAGAAGAAATGAGATGCCGAGGATGTTTTATTATGGCAGGAAATGAGATGTATGCACTGGCACTGGCACTATCTGTGCATCCACTCTCTCCGGTAATTATTTTAATGCTTTGATCAGGTTCAGCCTGGCAGAAGTTAGAAGTCCTGGAGATAATAAATTTGCCACAAGTTGGGAGTGTGGGGGGAGCAGCTGAGTAGAAGAAACAAGCTTGAATTAGTGCTTCTGTCAAGCAAAGGCAACAGCATTAACCTCTTAAAGATAATGGAAATTGATCAGAAAGGCATGGTTGTTCTAAGCACAAAATCACCTCTGAGTTACTTATTGGGCACCAAAAATCTGTCCTTTACACACAAAGCGGTAAGAAACTGGGCTTCACACCTCCCACGGCTTGTGATTCCTGTACCGCAACGTGAACAGGCCCCAGCACGTGGCCTCAGAGGCAACGAGAAGGCTCATCCTCTCTCTCTGCGCCCGCCCAGGGAGCGAGTGCCTTATAGCACTGGTGTTGCAGAGGCTGAGCCATAATAGACCCTCTCGGGAGGGCTCCTCCACTCCAGCACAGTGCTCCTGGGGTAGCGCAGGTCAATGGCTCCCAAATCAGAGCTGGTTTGTGCCGTGCCAGCTCGGGGGTGGGTCGACACGTTCATGTGGATATGCCCCTAGGTAGGACAAGGAAGCTGCGAAGCCATGGTCTCCGTTGCAGCATGTGGGCAGAGTTCAGATGTGTGTGGCGCTGCAGTGCCTGCCTCGGGGAGCGGAGAGGTTTCACACGGCTTCCTCGTTCACGTCGCTTCTCCTAAGCAAAATAGTGCCCTTTCATATGGCATATTGAGTAGGTGCCGCTTGCGAACAAACTGCTTCAATTGACACCACAGACTAAAGTCCATAAGGCCGCTGGTCGAACTGTGGAAAATTTAAGTTATACTGGGAACTAAATGCCAAGTTTGTCTATTCCTGGGAGAACCCCACCAGTGAAGTGGCCTGAAATAACCAAATGGGTGCTCAGACATGCAAGCAGCATCCTTGTATATTTCACACCAGTGCAGAGTCTCGGCCTTTCAGACTCAACAGCAGCAAGATTGGTATGCATCTTTGGTACTATCCACACTGCTGCTGAGGCACAGACATCTTAACCAATACAGAAACATGAGAAAAGCAGTCATAAACATTATGTCAGTAAAAACAGTGACAGAAACCATTGAAAAAGCAAAAGACAGGCCTTAAAAATACGTTATTTGTAACCCTTTGGGTTGGTGTACTCCCATAGTACACTGACAAAACCTCCTGCTTGGTGTTTAATAAATGTAATGGAAGCATAGATTGTAGGAGGCTCTTTTACTGCTTGGTTTTATGGCAGGGAAGAAACAAGTTTGACTGTGTATGTAAGCAAAGAGTTGTGCGGTATAGTTCCTCTTGGCCTGTGGGTCACTACACTGGGATCTCGTGTTTTCAGGGGACTATGGGTAGCAGATTCCCGAAACAAAATACCACTGGGGCTATTGCAGTGCTTAAGCATCTCGGACAAACAGCGGCAGGAGCAGCAGGACAAGCTGCGTGTGCTGGAGGCCTGCTTATTCTGTGGTGCTTTGTCCTTACGGGCAAGAGATGCAGTTGCTAGCTAAATCTCATGTGTGCATTCACTAAGAAGTGCTATTGACATACTTGTTTTGGTAATAAATAAGGTAAAAACCACATTTGCATTGAAATGTTTTAAAGAAACTGAAATTTCATGAAAAATTAAAAATTGTTAGGGGAAAAAAAATTCCATCCTGTTACTTTTCCTAAAATCCCACAAAGCTTCCTTCCTTTCTTCAGTTTCCTATGAGCAATGTTACATACCTTCTTTTATACTAACAGTACCTCACGCTTCTAGGAGTTACACATGTAAATCTTTTGTACTCAAATGTGACATTTCATGAATGTATCACATTTGATACAATTCCTTTACAGGATGATGTTTGATTGACACATTTCTAGCTAATAAGAATAGTACAGCTAAGCTCTGTGTTAATTTGAATAAGGCTGTTGTTCTTGAACAGTAATTTCTTTGTATTTTCATTTCAGAAATTATGATTCTATCTTGCCCTGCTTCTCATAAGCACTCCTAAACGGATGTTTAGTTACATTATTTGAGCAATTTTAGGCTACTGGTACCCTTAACTACTTACTGTCATGCTGTTAGGTGATCGGGGATTATTTTTCTAACAAGTATTTCGTCACTTAGCAACCCTCAGTGTCTTCAAAAACTTTTTTTTTTAGCTTCTAAGTAATTTTCTTGTTCAGAACGGTAGTATAAATTACAGATGTAGCAGTGTTGATAGCATCACTAATACAAGGTACGTGTATGTAGCCCAAAATCATCAGTTTAGTATTCTGTTGCATAACACTCCTTTGCAAAGTTTGGAATAAAAAAAAAAATCCCAGTAATTTTTGTGCTCTCTTCTTAGGTGATTGTCAAATACATTAAAATAGGCGCTGAACTCTGTTTTCACCTTTTAATTTGATTTAACCTATCCAGGACTGTGAAGCATTAGATTGTCCATCTTCTCTTAAAGACTGCTCTGTCTTACTGCTGCCTGGTAGGTTTTTTTGCTCGCTCTTGTTCTTGTCATGGAAGAAATATCCTTGAGGTCTTACTCTCCACACTCCTTGTTTCAGGTTTCCTCGAGGACTTGCCAATCTGGTGCGACCAGTTCTAAGGAAGCTTGTCAGAAGATGTCATTGTTTCAGTTTGTAGAGGTGAGTTCCTTTAAACAGGGTTGTCTTCCCCAGTGTTTCCTTTTAAGAAGCATCTGATGTTCAGCTGAAAGAGAAATCAAAAATCTTGAACTAAAATTCATGCTTTTATTTGTCCCTTCTTTTTGGGTTTATGGTACTGGGTCATTTATCAGCTAGACAGGTCAAACTTGAAGTGCAGGAGAGTGTGTTTAGGAACATGGTGGAAACCCTAGTGCAATAATGGAGCTGTGGTTTAAGCAGTAATTTAGAGATGTGTCATTCCTGTACTTAGTTTTTAACTGGAGTCTTAGTAACTAAAGTTTTCACATGTATATTTGGATGTTACATTATGTCCTTTATCTATTGTGGCTGCTTCAGTTGTTGACTCCTCAAAAATAACTGTAGTTTGGGAATTTCCAAAATTTTCTTCTACTCTATAATCACCAAATAGCTCTTTGCAACTATGCTTTAGTTTTGCAATGTACAACATTTTTGTCAACGTATTTCCAGTAATTGCTAGAAGTGCAACTGTGGTGTTTGGGTTGTTTGTTAGGTTTTTTTTGAAGTATACACTATTTCATCGAAGTTTTAATGGCTTTCGTTGGCATAAGTCACAAGAGAAGAATGAGGTTGCAAAGAATCCTGGCCCTCTGCAAGTGTCACTTGCCTGTTTATATCTTTCCAAGTTTTGAAATGGTCATAACCAAGTGACATATAAATATTTAACTGTGTAAATATTGATTGTACAGGACGCTGGGTGGTGTTTCAGTAAGTGCATATGGAAAGAAATTTTGCCGTAGCAGGGGCTTCTTTTTCTTACTCGTTTTCACACCAGCCGTGAATCTGACTCCCGTGTCTTTAATACTCATTGCTGTGTGCACCTTCATACTCCTCCCTAAACATCATCCCTTACGGGGCAGATACATTGCAATCCTAGCACACAGAAAATGTGATTTGTTTGTTTGTTTGAACATCAACCCACAAAACCTTGAGTTCCAACTTAATGGCAGGTTGGGTACCCGCCATTTCAGTGGAGCCGCCGAGGTGAAGGGCTCCGGAGCGGAGGATCGCGCCGGGGGACCCTTCCTAAAGCAGCAAAACCGCAGCAAAACCCGCCAAGGCAAAAGCGCAGGGAGTGAGAGGGTGCCCCAGCCCTCCCATTCCCCGAGCCAGAGGAGGGAGCTCCTGATGAGCGGCAGCTCTGACTCAGTGTGGGCGAGGACAAGAGGGGCGGCGGCCAAACCCCCTCACATACAAGAGCAGCCCCCAGGGAGCACGAGTGACCCGGAGCACAGCGAACAGGGCGGGCAAACAGGGCGTGGTGCATCAGAAGGGCGTGGCACAGCAGTTTGCGTGGCAGTTCGCCAGGGACGGCGTGCAGGGAAGGCAAGCGGGCAAGGCGCAGGCAAGGTGCAGCCCCCTTCCTGGCTCTAGAGGCCAACTCAACTAGTAGTCGTCGCGCTCCCAGAAGAGGACCAGCTATGGTTTCCACTCGGCCGAAAGCCATCGCCAGAAGGAATGTGGCGACCCAGACGGAGCCCTCACGCAAGCATACAGCTGTCCAGGTCTCTGGCTGCAGGGAGTGCCTGAGCCTGTCACTTGTACCGGAGGGCAGCAGTGACAACACCTGTGTGCGGTGTGACCAGGTGGATGATCTGCTCGGCCTGGTGGCAGAGCTGAAGGAGGAAGTGGAAAGGTTAAGGAGTATCAGGGAGTGTGAGAGGGAGATAGATTGGTGGAGCCGCACCCTACCGTCCCTGAGGCAAAGGCAGCAGATGGAGGCTCCACAAGAAGCAGAGGATCCCCTGCCCTCTTCCCACCAGGTAGAAGGAGGGGACCTAAGCGACAGGGGGGAATGGAAACATGTCACTGCTTGGGGTGCCAGGTGAACCCCGACCCGGCCTCCCTCACCTTCCCGGTTGCCCTTACAGAACAGATATTGGGCCCTGGAACTTGAGGGCCAGGCAAATGAGGATGTAGATGAAGGTCCATCCAGGAGATTGCCTAGGGTGAGGCAGTCAGCCCCACGCATTATGACTGCCTCTGCTGAGAAAAAAAGGAGGGTAATTGTCGTAGGTGATTCCCTTCTGAGGGGAACAGAGGGCCCAATATGCCGACCGGACCCGTCCCACAGGGAAGTCTGCTGCCTCCCTGGGGCCCGGGTCAGAGACATTACTAGGAAACTCCCTGGTCTGGTACGGTCTTCCGACTACTACCCGCTGTTGGTTATACAGGCTGGCAGTGATGAGGTTGCAGAGAGAAGTCCTGAAGCGATCAAAAGAGACTTCAGGGCACTGGGGCGACTGGTTGAAGGGTCAGGAGCACAGGTAGTGTTTTCCTCAATCCCTACAGTGGCAGGGAAGAATACTGAAAGGAACAGGAAAACACACCTCATCAACACGTGGCTCGGGGGCTGGTGCCATCGGAAGAATTTTGGCTTTTTTGATCACGGGGAGGTTTACACGGCACCGGGCCTGCTGGCGACAGATGGAGTCCAGCTGTCTCACAGGGGGAAAAGGATCATTGCTCCTGAATTGGCAGGGCTCATTGAGAGGGCTTTAAACTAGGTTTGAAAGGGGAAGGGGATAAAACCAGGCTCACTAGAGATGAGCCTAGGGGTGGCGTGCCGATGCCGGGGGCAAAATCGATAGCCCAGCTCAAGTGCATCTACACCAATGCACGCAGCATGGGCGGCAAGCAGGAGGAGCTGGAAGCCATTGTGCAGCGGGAGAGATATGACTTAGTCGCCCTCACAGAAACATGGTGGGGTGACTCTCATGACTGGAGTGCTGCAATGGATGGCTATAGACTCTTCAGAAGGGACAGGCGAGGAAGGAGAGGCGGTGGGGTGGCCCTGTATGTTAGGGAGGGTTTCGATTGTCTAGAGCTCAACGATTGTGATGGTGATACGGTTGAGTGTTTATGGGTGAGGATGAGGGGGAAGGCCAACGAGGCAGATATCCTGCTGGGAGTCTGTTATAGACCACCCAACCAGGATGAAGAAGAATACTCAAGAAGAATACAGGGATCTTGTTAGATCATGCAGAGAGGAAATGAGAAAGGCAAAAGCCCAGCTAGAACGCAATCTGGCCGCTGTCGTTAAAGACAACAAAAAATGTTTTTACAAATATATTAATGACAAGAAGAGAGCCAAGGAGAATCTCCATCCTTTATTGGATGCGGGGGGGAACATTGTCACCGAGGATGAGGAAAAGGCTGAGGTACTTAATGCCTTCTTTGCCTCAGTCTTTAACAGGCAGACCCGTTATCCTCAGGGTACTCAGCTCCCTGAGCTGCAAGACAGGGACGGCGAGCAGGATGAACCCCCCATAATCCAAGAGGAAGCAGTTAATGACCTGCTACGCCACCTGGATGCTCACAAGTCTATGGGGCCGGATGGGATCCACCCGAGAGTGCTGAGGGAGCTGGCAGAGGAACTCGCCAAGCCACTCTCCATCATTTATCAGCAGTGCTGGTTAACGGGGGAGGTCCTGGACGACTGGAGGCTTGCCAATGTGACGCCCATCTACAAGAAGGGCCGGAAGGAGGATCCGGGGAAGTACAGGCCTCGGTGCCGGGGAAGATTATGGATCGGTTCATCTTGAGGGCACTCACAAGGCATGTGCGGGACAGCCAGAGGATCAGGCCCAGCCAGTATGGGTTCATGAGAGGCAGGTCCTGCTTGACCAACCTGATCTCCTTCTATGACAAGGTGACCCACCTAGTGGATGAGGGAAAGGCTGGGGATGTGGTCTGCCTGGACTTCAGCAAGGCCTTTGACACCGTCTCCCACAGCATTCTCCTAGAGAAGCTGGCGGCTCACAGCTTAGACAGGTGTACTCTGTGCTGGGTCAAAAACTGGCTGGACGGCCGGGCCCAGAGAGTTGTGGTGAATGGAGTTCAATCTAGTTGGCAGCCAGTCACGAGTGGTGTTCCCCAGGGCTCAGTACTGGGGCTGGTCTTGTTCAATATCTTTATCAATGATCTGGATGAGGGGATCGAGTGCACCCTCAGTAAGTTTGCAGACGACACCAAGTTGGGTGGGAGCGTTGATCTGCTCGAGGGTAGGAGGGCTCTGCAGAGGGACTTGGACAGGCTGGATCGATGGGCCAAGGCCAACTGTATGAGATTCAACAAGGCCAAGGGCTGGGTCCTGCACTTCGGCCACAACAACCCCATGCAGCGCTACAGGCATGGGGAAGTGTGGCTGGAAAGCTGCCTGTCGGAAAAGGACCTGGGGGTGCTGGTTAACAGCTGGCTGAACGTGAGCCGGCAGTGTGCCCAGGCGACCAAGAAGGCCAATGGCATCCTGGCCTGTATCAGAAATAGCGTGGCCAGCAGGAGTAGGGAAGTGATCGTGCCCCTGTACTCGGCACTGGTGAGGCCGCACCTCGAATACTGTGTTCAGTTTTGGGCCCTCACTACAAGAAGGACGTTGAGGTGCTGGAGCATGTCCAGAGAAGGGCGATGAAGCTGGTGAAGGGTCTGGAGAACAAGTCTGATGAGGAGCCGTTGAGGGAACTGGGGTTGTTTAGCCTGGAGAAAAGGAGGTTCAGGGGAGACCTCATCGCTCTCTACAACTACCTGAAAGGAGGTTGTAGCGAGGGGGGGTTCAGTCTCTTCTCCCAAGTAACTAGTGATAGGACGAGAGGAAATGGCCTCAGGTTGTGCCAGGAGAGGTTTAGATTGGACATGAGGAAAATTTCTTTACTGAAAGAGTGCTTAAACTTTGGAACAGGCTGCCCGGGGAAGTGGTTGAGTCACTATCCCTGAATGTATTTAAAAGACGTGTAGACGTGGCACTTAGGGACATGGTTTAGTGGGCACGGTGGTGTTGGGTTGACGGTTGGACTCGATGATCTTAGAGGTCTTTTCCAACCTTAATGATTCTATGATTCTATGATTAAGATCTGAGGCTTTCAAAATGTATTAGAAAGAAATCAAAGCACCGATCCTTTATTTCTGATTAAAGGTAATGGCCAGAGTGAAGTACATAACCTGTGATGAGGCTCTTAAACAGCCTGCTGGCTTTTCTTGTTAGGAAGACGAAATGCGTCGTTTGCCAGCAATGCAAAGCAATGCTTACAAGCTTCTTAACATGGGTTAATTCCAGTGTCACTTATGATACTTCTGTGGCAATAATTCAACATCCATCTTCCAGTATTTCTAAGATGCTTTTGCATACTTCAGCTGTGAGTTATACTGTCAGTTGAGCAACGTAATACTTTGTGTAGTTCCCCTTGATAACGGTCTGTTTCTTGAATTTCATTGCCATGTCCTTTAAAGAGTAAGACAAATACCAGTTCACTGAATGGTTTCCGTTCATTTTACAGTGCCCAAGAGGAAAGTGCCAGAGCCATGTGGTAGTAGGCAGGGATTGTGTTGTGTGCTGCAAGATACGCTCTTGCTAAGGGCTTGTGACGGCTGGCTTTTCCCTACCCATCAAAGAAGAACTTCCGTGGCTGCCAGGAAACAAGCTCATGTGCACTGCTAAAAGATGTGGTTTAGAAGCAGCTCCCTGATGATCAGTAATTAGAAATGCATATTAGCTAGTCTTATTTTTCAAGGGTGTTAAACAGCCTGTAGTGAGCTGCACCTAAACAGTGCATGGCAGGTATGTGTGTCAATGGCAAAATAATTGGTACCGTACCTAGGTCTAACATTAATCAGAGGTGTCATTTGCAACAAAAATAACTGACACAAGTTAAGGAGTACAAAATGCAGTTCCCTTGGTGGCTGGGGTGGATCTGGTATCTCTTCTTAAAGTACCTGCACGTGTTGTGTCCCTGTCCACACTTCTCTTCCATGCTAAGGAGCAATTTGTACTCTATCAGCACCACTGTTCTGCAGTCTCAGGTCTTTCGCTGAACTGTGAAGTACAATATAGTGTTAAGTTTTGTTGCTAACCCTCTTTTGACATACCAGTAGGCAAATAAAAGCCCTTCAAAAAAGTCTTAGCCTGTTCTGTTGATCCTAGGAAAGACTTTCCTTGTGAAAAATTATTCAGGATCACTATTTCACAGATCACCCATTTACATGTCTTCTGGGAAGGCAGATACTGTGCATTGTACAGGCGTGCTGGGACTCATCTGCATGTTCTTAGGTACCAGGAGTCTTTCTGCATGATGGATCAGAAGTTTAGCATGCTGAAGTTAGGTATTGAAACTGAAGAGTTAGGTAATACAAACGTAATTGTTTTCCTGACAGATCTCCAAGCGCATCACAGCCTGGAGTCCCGGGAGCTGTAAAACAAACCATGGAGTCTGCATTGTTTCAGTTTGCTGAGGTATAATGGCTGAAATACGGTGGGGGAGGATGGGAGGAAGCGAGGAGCCAGTAAGAGTGGTCACTGAATGGCTAAGCACCCTGTCTTATAAGGGATTCCCATCAGTAGATATTTACCTTCATGGCAGCATTGTGTTAAGAAAAATCGGGGAGGGAGGGGCAATAACCAGTAGTTGGACGAGATGTTGGCCAGTTCTACCAGCTGTAGCATAGACACAAGATATGGGGCTTGTGAACATGACCTGGCCTTCCATACCAAAGGATCACTGCAGACTTTTTTTCCAAATGGCCTGTTAATTTACATCTAGGAAAAAAACAAATAAAAGACATTCCAAAATGACACTATGCACTGCCTGTGGAAGAGGCTGCAGCAGTGCAAAATGGCAACTGCCCTAGAGGCAGGAATCCTTTGAAAAAGAAACTTGTGGGTCAAAGGAAGCTTATCACAACAGCTACGAGGATATGTAGCAGCATCATTAGGTGGTGACTTACAAAGCCTGTAAATTACCCTTAAGTATGTAAGTTCTCCTGCTTTCTCCATGTCTTCAAAATCTGGAGTTCTTAAAGATTGCTTTTAAGAATTTCTTCTCCCATGTGTTTAATGTGCCTCTATGAATTGATTTTCCACACCTACACTATTCTTGCCCATTTGGAGGAGTCTGGTACTGCTTACAGAATCCGTTCTGCTAAATGTATATTCAAGGTGTGTCTGAGAAGACGGGGATTGGAGCTAGTGCTCTCGTGGAGGAGCATAACGAGATGGGAAGATACGCAGTTCGTCATTCCGTGTACTTACGGAGGTTTGACTACATACAACACGCTTCCTTCTGTTAAGTGTTAAGCTGATTGTGTACTGTGTGTTTTTAGCTTGGCCAGGATGGGCCTTGATGTATTTCTTAGGAGGTTCAATTAAGAACAAAACAATTTACTGATTCAGGTGCCATAGAATACCTGAATACAAACATCCCTATAAAAAACGCAGTAGAGTTAGTATCTCTAATCCTGAAGATGTTTGCATATGTGCCAACTTTTTTTTAAAGTTACAAGTTAAATTGGAAGGTTCTTCTGAGAAAACCAGTGGAATTGAGCAGGATGAAGCCGTGTGCTGAAGCAGTTACTTTTAAACCCAGTAAAAGACATAAGCTGGAGAACGTTCCCTGTGAATTTTATTGCAAAGTCTTGCACGCATCAATCTGCTAACTTAGCTTCAAAGATCTTGGCCATCTTACATTTTAATTAAAACGCAATTGTGGATATTTGCAGAGTTGAACAGGTTACGAATTGCCTTTACTACAGCATTTTCAAATTGTCTTTTAAAACCTGGCTTAGCCATAGTTTCAAAATTTCACAGAACCTAAAATCAATTCCTCTCCTAAATGAACAACCAAGAAAACAACAAACCTGAAAATTGTCATACGGCTGTGGCAGTGCACTGAGTTGCATACCACTGTGCTGAGCCAGCTCATTTGGCACACTGGAGTGCATGTATGAATCCTCAAATGTTAGGTAGAAGAGGTGCTTAGGAAGTTAATTAGAAACTGGAGAGGACAGTTTTAAAGTCAGGGTTAATGCGATTTCTTCTTCTAAAAAATATTAGTGTGTGTGCAGTCTGGAGAGGGATGCATTTTTTGGTTGTTTTTTTCAGTGTCTGGAAATGAGGGACAGAAATCAGGAAGACTGCACCTTGATTTCATTTAGGTTGTTCCAGGGGACAGTACTGAGAATGCTACAGAGCCTCTTTAAGCTTTCTCCCCCCTGCCCCTGCTCTTAAAGCTGCTTGTCCTCTTTCAAATATAAGGGCTTTCATTTGCATGGGGTGTCTTTGTCGAGTTTGGCAAAAAACCCGTTCCTCGCTGTGCCACTTCTTACTGGGTCCTGTCTTTATGAATGCATTACTGCATTTAGTAAGCTAAATTATGGTAAGCAATTTGCAGTAGGCTGCTGTCAGCAATGGACAGGGCTGCAAAAGAAAAGAGGGCGGGGGAGGCAAAGTAGTCATTTAGCCAGTAGCCAAGTAGACCTGTGAAGAAATGTGGGGTGTGCTGTGGTCTGATGTGCCTGGAGACTTTTGGCGGCCGTCCCAGCTCAGTTTTGGGTGTTCTTCATATGTTCCCTTTCTCTTCACCGCCTTTGTGGCAGGGTGAGTAAGAGTGCCTCTTTGTGAAGACTGCGATCCCATTGAGTAGATTTGTCATTTAAAATGGACACCTTTACCCCAGGAGTACAAATCCCCTGTCACTCAGAAAGAGCTCGTTATATGTAGACGTAGCATGAGATTCTTTCTTCCTTACAGCCTCGGTTAGCCTTTCATCTGTTTGTCTGTCCCAAGTGCTATAGTCGTCAACTAAAGCTGCTGAGGATATAGCTAATGAGGCCTGCCCAGTGGCCTGCCACAACAGATGATGAAAACTGCAGGAGTAAGACTTTGTTGGGTCCTGCCTGCCTGTACGCAGGCAAGTGCACTGCTCTTCCAAGATGATGTGACATCCTCATAAGAGGTTGGTTTGTTTTTTTTAATTTGGGAGTCTTGCCAAGTTATGCTCTTGGCTTTCTCATTCTGCTTGGATCTTGCAGGGACTTGGTCCTTCTTTTGTCCTTCTCATTTGTACCTTTATGGAAAGCCATTATACAGGCCAGTGATTTCTGAGCAGTGGGCTGTGTTCCTTAGCGCGGTGGCTGTTTGCAAGCTGTCTGCTCACATGGGCTGGTTGCTGTCATCCTCCTTGCCATGTGAGGGAAACAGAGCAGATGGGACCCCTTGCTCTCTTGGTCTTACTGGATGTGTGTTTGGCAAACGCAAACAGATGGTGATGACTGCTTCATTGAGAATAAACAAAGAGTACCTCTTAGATTGACTTAGCTAACCTCTCATCCTTTATTAAACAAAGAAAATGCTTCCGGAGAGTGGAAGCAATCAAATTGCCAGTTTAACCATCTTAAAAACAAAACGAAGCCAGAAACCCCGAACTCCTCACTTTCATCTGCTTTTCTGAGGTTTTTCTCTAAGTGATTTAATCAAAAAGTACTCAGATGCAGCATGCAACGAGGTAGAATTTTCCTTGCTAGTCCAGCAGGTTATTAGCATTTAAGAAAAATGCATGCTTGAGAATGGTTTTGCTGTGTTCTCACATACTCACTTGGAGCAGGCTTACAGGCAATCCTTTCTATTTATTTCTGTGCTGACTAGAAGGTTTGAATGCAAAACTTTTGGTCAGAATGCCTTGCAATTGGGAGTGCGAGAGCTAGTCAGTATCTTATCTTCCAGCCTTGCCTTCGGTAAAGCTGTCATCTTCCTAGGTAAAGCCTTTACGTAAAATAGATGAATATATTTGATGTTTGCCTACATGCTGAAATTATTAAACATCTGTGTTGAAGTGAAATGCCTGTTCTGGGGGGGGGGGGGATGGAAAAGTACCAGGGCACATGCTTCTTATGCAAACTAGAATGTAATATAGCAGATAAAATGCTGACCTGCATCGTAAAAAAGGTAGTAACTTGATCCTAATGATCTCCAAGTTAAACCTCTAGATAAGAAGGGGCTATTTGTGGTTGTGGTACTGCAGGTTCTGGTTATTCTGATTAAAACTAGAAGATGGTGTCAAGACAGGGAATGAGATCTGTAATCTCACTGAGAGCTGATTGATGAGCCATCCTCTTACTTCGGACATTTGGCCAGCAACTTTGGCAGAATGAATTCTAAGTTTATATCTCTTGCAGTTTATTTTTTTTAATATGAAGAGGGTTTTTTTTTTTCTGAAGTGAAATGTTGGCTTCCTCTCTTTCTATTAGTAGTACATGGATCTCGCTTGCTTTTTGTTAGGAGCGCCCATTCTCTCGTCAAAACTAGTTTTGGAATGTGAGGAAATGACTCTTTCCTCACATTGTGCATCAGGAGGCAAGATATGCCTGCAAGAGACAATGGCATTGTTCTTAATGAGGAGCTGGATACCAGGATTCAAAAAGTAGAGCTTTGGTTATAGAGGACTGGAGGGTGCATTGCTGAATCGGGAACCAAGAATAAGAAGAGAAAAGTAGACTTTGAGATCATCAGGAATCTGTATGAAGAGTTGGCAGTTGAAGTCGTGTATGAAGTTCTGAAATTGGCAGCTGTCAGCAATAATCAAGAATATTAGGTCAGGTTTCCCAACAGTCCTAGAAATTCTCTGTGACTCTTAAATGTACCTTGTAGAGGTCTCCCCTTTGATATGGATGAATCACTCAAAAACCATTGAGGCTTGGTGTGCAAATATTATTCTTCTTGATGACTGAAAGATGAAGATACATGCTGCATTCCAGGTAGATGAGAGAGGATGCTAGCACCTTACTCGTACGCTTTTTTTGCCCCCCCCCCCCCCCTTTTTTTTTTTTACAAAAGCACTTCCCATTTCAGTGAGGAAAATGGTTCTCTGGACCCCACCTAGTGGCATCCAGCCATATATTCTTGCCGGTGAGGTTAACCCTGAGGTTAATCCCTCTCAGTGAAAAAAAGACAGGGATTGGAAGCACTGAAAAAAAAAGTATTTCATGCCTTGTTCCATGGATAGTAATGCTACTCTCTGACTTTACAGGAACTTACAGGAGTGGAAGAAAATCTGCCTTACCCTACAGGCAGTCGCTGGCAGTAGTAGAGTTTGTGGGTGTGTGCTATGTTGTCAGCAGTGCCTGTGCATGGGTGATTACACTGAACTGTGATCAGGGATCCCTAAGGGCATTCGACTACCGCAGCCCTGGGAGAGCAGAAAGGCTAGTAACGCTTAGTCAGGGACACCAGAAGTTTTTGAGGTGTCCCCTTACAGGACAGCAGCAGGCTTTGAGTAGTGCTGTTCTGGAGTAAAGCTGTTGCTGAGTCCAGCCTGACTTTTGGAAGTCAGCATTACAAGTTGTGATGTCACTGTGAAGCCCCATTTTGGGGGAAGGATGGGTGCTTGTCCACAGGAGTGCAGAGTTTGTACTGTATTTGGTGGAAAAAGTGAGGCTGAGTCTGACAGCATGATGTTTGCATGTTGGACAGGTTTCCATAATATCTCTCTCTCTCTCTCAGTGATTGCTCCAATGGATTTCTACAAGCCTAATTTAATATACAAAATGAATGTTAAAGGCTCTGATTAAAGCACATCCTCCTTATCTCTACCTCTCGTAGTACATTAGTGCTATTGACTTTTTCCAAGTTTGGAGATCTCTGTAGTGTCGGACTGTAATTGGATAAAAAAAACGTGAGAGATTCAGCTTAACTTTTCACACAGCAGTTCAGGACCTGGTTTGGAGCGTCCCAAACAAACGGTGTTCATTACCACCTTGAGGGTGTTTTAGGTTTGCAAGGTTATTTGGCAGACACCTGTGCCATGCCACTGTAACTCCAAACCACAGATGCTGTGCACCGGTGGGGACTGGACTACTGTCTCCATGCTGCTGGCACGGCAGGCATCTGGCATGTGGGAGCCTGTCTGCTTCAGCACACCGCACTGCTCTGCTCCTCCTTCGTCTCTCCGCTGTGTGGATTGACTAACTTCATCTTCTTTTTTTTTTTTTTTTTCCCCTTCCCTATGTCTTCCTTTTTGATATTTCACACATGGTGACAAAATAAAATGCAGAAGTGGGTTAAATTATTTTTTGTAAAATGCTGAGAATTCCTAAGTTTCTAAAAATGGTTGGAGCAGCCGCTCTGCAGTCTGAAGCCTGGGAGGCTGTTGCTGATCCGCTCTGCTGAGTCTCTCGCTGTGCCTAAATGCATGCTTTGTCTTTAGCCTTTGGTGCAGAGGCATGAGAGTGAAGGGAAGCAGTGGTGGGGGTGCGCGTCACCTCCACAAGACAAGGAGGCCACTTCTGCCGCAGAGGGCTAACAGCACTAACAAGGCTTGGCTGCAAGCGGCGTTTGGAGACTTGAGCTGTAATGGTCAGAGCTTGGGAGATGCTGTGAAAAGCTGTAGCTTCCAGGAGACATAGAGATAGCATTATTAACCTTTTTTGTTTCTTTCGTTTATGGCAATGATGGGTTGATTTCTGCAAAATCGACTTTGTGGGCCCATGTTGGTTGAGAGCAACAAAAACTGAGTTTGGGGGGATAGGGGGAGCTAAAAGGTTGTAAACACTTGAGTTCCCCAGTCCTTAGAACTCCACCTCTTTCTAAGGAAGCAAGGATAAGAAACCTGCAAGCCTGGTCAGAGATTATGGGATATATCCTTAAAAATAGAACATTTTCTTCTCCATACTAATGGCCAATCCTGAGCCTGATGCTTTTAATTTGTTGAGGAAAAGATCATTTCTTTGCACCTAGCTCAAAACTGATACAAAACACTCTAAAGTACTCAAAAGGACCATGACCTGATACAGGAGAAGGATTCTGCAGAATAATCAGCTACCTGCTTGCCAGACAGCCTCCCGTACTCTGAGGAGTAGTCAAGGTTACCAATGGCTTGAGGGTTCCTGCTTCGCTTTGGTTTCATAGCATCTCTTTTATGTGAGTCCTAGAGGACACCAACAGGCCATGCTGTAGCCTGACAGGAGTAACCTGCTTAAGCTCTGACAATGGAATGATGTTGCAATCAGATGTCCAACTAAGCCTTCAAAAACACCACCAGCTGGGTTGCATGCTGGTGTAGATCAGTGCTAAGCCGCTGGAGTCTGTTGATGTGTGAGAGAGCATGTGCTTCAGTTCATCCTGCTCCTCAAAGAGAGTCCTGACAAGAAGATCCCCAAATCTGGAAATAGCTTTTAGTGTCCAGTGGTATTATCCACCGGAGCAATGGTGGAGCAGGGTTTTATTTATAACAGCATGCACAGGTCTGCCCTTCTTTTTCACTACATAATGTTACGAATGAATTTTGGGAAGAGGGAGGAAATAATCCATTCAAAAGCTGTGTGGTAAACATAAAAGAATTGTGCTGGTAAATGAACGTTTTTCTTTTTTCTTCCCCTCTGTTTTTTCTCTAGATTTCTTCAAGTACATCCCATTCAGGTCCTTCTGAGTTAACAGAACACTGTGGAACATCAGCATTGTTTCAGCTGGCAGAGGTAATATTAAAATACTGGTGACTAATTACCGCAGGTGCAGTGGGGCAGAGAAGTTCATGATGTTGATTGCCGAAGTCTGGAAGGAAGAACAGTGCTACAGTTATAATTACACTCTTGCTTATAGAAGCATAAATTATGGTGGCTTGGGTGCCACAAATCAAGATTTCCCCAGACTAGCCATCAACCTGAAGGTTTCTAAGTGCCTGTGCTGCAGCCAAGAAGAAGTACCAGTTCCTGGTGGCAAAGGGGTTTTCCAATCACCATTAAAATTGTTTCAATTCCTTGTTCTAGGGTTTGGGGTTTTGACGGTTTGATTTGGCCGGGGGGGCGCGAGGAATTGAGAGAGGGCTGGATTACTCTGTTACTCAGATGAGGGCATTGCCATTACAAATACCTGTTGAAGATCAGAAACTCCTGATGTCTGGTTCAAAGCAAGCCTCTTCCCTCAGGGTTTGCTCCAGGTGGCTGTTTGGTTGACATTTGTTTTAAAAACAGAACAGCACTGGGAATTCAGCTTGGGGGCTTTGAGAGGGAGAGTGAGGAGAAGAAAGCATGTCTTCCCAAGGGCAACTGCTTGGTGCTGTGCAGGATGACCCCCTGCAGCAGTGTCAGCATAGCCTACAGGTGATGCAAAACCGAGAGGATCTCCCAGGTCAGTGCTGCAGGAACGTGGCAGTTTGAGGACCTTGCTACAGCTCTTGTTCTGAATATCACTATTCCTCAGACAGGATGAGAGTTTTGGTTTCCATTAATGTTATCTCCAGGAGGAGATAACCATGGCAACCACTGCTGCTTTGGCGTTCTTTGCAAAATAAGTCTGTGACGTGAGAAGAGAGATTTGTGAGGCTTCTTTACTACCTTCCAAATGATTTTGCACATTCAAGTAAAAGAAAATAATCTCAGTTACTGAGATTCAGTTAACTTTTTTTCCCCCCTCCTTCAGGGCCATTTGGAAAATGGAGGAAAGCATTGTACATGGGGACATTTGGGAGTTGAGGGGGTATGGATGTGAGATTTCAAGTAACTTGTCCATGGCAAGAGTGAGGGATCCTCTATTGTTCTGTTGCATTTAGGGTATTCTGAAAATCAATCTCACAGTGGGTTTCCAGGTTATATAAAAGGCACTTAAAGGATCCTGGAAACACCACTGAGATCAGTTGGAGTCTTGTTCTATTAGAGCAGTAGAACCCGCCAGCCTTATTCCAGCACTTAGCCATCATCACGTCGCATCAGTTTCCGTAGGGCTTCAGCGTATTTTTCGGTACTGTCCTTTAGCATGGTTTGCTTTCCTGAACTAAGATGCCAGGGAGATTCCCTGTGTAATGCTCCTGTTAATATAGATAAGTCATGTTAACAGTGATCACAGAGATAAAATGAAGTATCGTTCTGTGTAGCAAAGCTTTCAGAATGCAATTTGTTTGAAGTGCTGCTTCAGAGCGCAGAGAGAAACGTCGTGTTTCTTGTGATACTTCCAAGGGCCCAGTGTGTAAGGGCCATCCCTCCAACAGTCATGCCAACTTTTGTCAAGTTCCAGTTTTCTGTAGCAAACAGAAGAATTTTTCATCAAGATTTAAACTCTCTATCATAAGTTTGGAGCAAAAATGTCCTGACATGATAAAAAAAGGTTAGAGGACAGGAAAACCAATTCCATACCCAGCTCCATTGCTGAGGCTCTTGGAGGGAGGAACTCATGACACATTTGGCTGTTTTATATACAACCAACCTGTGACACAGGGGTGGTAGAGAAGTGAGAATATGGTAGGGAAAACTATTTTTAGACTGTGGCAGAAATACTGATGCATACATACAGTACAGAAGCATCACAAAATGAAGGAAGGACGTACCAGTAATTCTACAAGACAAAAGGATGCTCAAAAGGATCCTCATTATGCCCAGTTCACAATGGGAAGCTGGTTTCCTTTTCTGCTACGATGGTAGTTCCCCTGACTGAGGGGTTTTCAGATCTAATGCGGCTGTTTTAGCCAGGTGACCCTGGATTAGATCTGTGCCTTTTGAATGCTTCACAAATAACAATCGCATTACAGTATGCAGGATTGAGCAGCTGTTCTTTTCTAGTGCATGCCGATTTTGGTATTGGTTTTTGTATTTCTATAATTAGATGTGGAACAGTCACTTTTGCAAAATTAGACTTGTGCTAATGCCAAGTGAGTTCTGACTTCAAATGCCTTTCATTGTTTTATGCTCTATAGTTGGCAGAACTTCTTCAGTGAGCATGAATGAATTGCTTTACAGTATGATAATACGGTGGTTAGTTAAGCCACATCCTTTGGGAACAAGATCTCCTCATCTACCGTGATCAGCAGATGAAGTTGTAATAGCAGCTCCTTGGATTTCTCGCTACGGTATTTACATGTTCAAGTGTCTGTATGTCTAAAAATGTTGCAGGCCCTACGTTGTTTGGGAATGGCAGGCTAGGATGCTGCCTCAAGTCAGGTAGCCCAGAACTGCATTCTGCTTTTGGCTAGGTTCATACGCGGGAGCTTACTTTTTATCCTTGTTTGCCTCACTTAAAAAGCTTTGGAACGTATTCAGCCATGTCTCAAGGGAAGGTCAGAGACATAACTGCAGGCAGGTTACAAGCCTGATAGTACTGGCCCGGGGAGGAGGCCTTAGACCGTTTGCCTCTGGCTGACAATCAGGGCTCTTTAAACTAAGCCAGCCGACTGCACTGAAGCAGAAGGTGAACAGTCACATGAAGTTTTCTACCAGCTGAGCTGTGGGGTTGCAACAAGCAGCCCCAGGGCAGGAATGTCCGATAGTGACACTGCTGTTTCTGTAGCGAACATCTAACCGCAGTCCCAAACTAAATCCAGACGGAGCTAGTGATATCTGCTCCTAATTTCAATAAATGTTGAATTCACTCAAGTCAGCTGGGCAAGCTGTCAGCTTGTGTCAGTCCTTCCAGCTCCCTGGAGAGTGAGGTTCAGCTCTCAAGAGGTAGCTGAAAAACTTTTCGACAAACCATCCTTCTTTTGGAAAAAAATAGAATAGTTTGGGTTGGAAGGGACCTTTAAAGGTCATCTAGTCCAATGCCTCTGCCGTGGGCAGGGACATCTTCAACAAGATCAGGTTGCTCAGAGCCCCGTCCAACCTCACCTTGAATGTTTCCAGGGATGGGGCATCTGCCACCTTTCTGGGCAACCTCTTCCAGTGTTTCACCACCCTCAGTGTAAAAAATTTCTTCCTTCTATCTAGTCTAAATCTACCCCCCTCTAGTTTAAAGCCATTCCCCTTTGTCCTGTCGCAACAGGCCCTGCTAAAAAGCTTGCTGCCATCTTTTTTAGAAGCCCCCTTTAAATACTGATAGGCTGCAATAAGGTCTCCCCGAAGCCTTCTCTTCTCTAGGCTGATCAACCCCCAACTCTCCCAGCCTTTCCTCATAGCAGAGGTGTTCCATCCCCCTGATCATTTTTGTGACCCTCCTCTGGACCCGCTCCAACAAGTCCATGTCTTTCTTATGCTGAGGGCTCCAGAGCTGGATGCAGTGCTCCAGGTGGGGTCTCACCAGAGCAGAGTAGAGGGGCAGAGTCACCTCCCTTGACCTGCTGGCCACGCTGCTTTTGATGCAGCCCAGGATACGATTGGCCTTCTGGGCTGCGAGCGCACATTGCTGGCTCATGTCCAGCTTTTCATCCACCAGTACCCCCAAGTAATTTGAAACGACCTGAACCAAATTGCATACAAGCAAGCTTACTAGCTTCATAGGGAAACGGTTCCAGCTGAGCCAAGCATTCATGAAGCTGAATCCTCAGTTTAATGTGTGGTGTACTGACAGGCCATTCAGCCTCGTCATGCCATTGGCTTGCCTGCGAACTGTGACAAGTCCAAAGATGGTTAGACAATACTGACCTCCAAAGGTGTTAAGCCTACAACAGGTCTGCAAACTAGGCACCTGCAAGTATTGCAGGAAATGAAAATGGCATATTGTGCAAAATGATAGAGCTTGATTTGGAACGGTTCTGGGTTTTTCGAATTATCATGGTTTTTTACACCATCAGAATTAAACAAAAGTAACATCTTATTCTTGCAATGCAATGAGCGTGAACCATGAAGGGTCAATGCAGTCTTATGGGTTGTTATCTGTGTTGGGATGTAGGAGACCTTAACTTTGCTCTGCTGTGCTCTGCGTTACCGTGTTGTGTGGAGTTGTTTCTGCTGCTTTGCTCTTCCTTGGGGTTGTCTCTGTCTGTAAGGTAATTAGAAGAGACGGCCAGCACAAATGGTGCCTACTAGTGGTGGGGGCCTCTGGATGTTTCCAAACAACAGGTAATAATAATCACTAGGGGTAGGTTTCGTAGACACTCTTTAAAACCATTCCCTGCTTTTTCTGAATGAGCATGTGCAGGATCATAAACTTCCCAGGCGTTCTCAGCTCTCAGACAAGTACTTCACTTTTCCAATCTACAGGTCAGTGCCTACTAAATTACATTTAAACTTTGGAAAATAGGTTGGAGTGCTGCACACTAGAACTTCCCCAGGATGTTAGGTGAATAAAACTGGAGAAGTGTTTTTCTTTGTTGGTTTTGGGGTGTTTCCCCCCCCATAACTAGGGCTGTATGCCCTAATATGTTTTATTTTGGAGTAAATGGTGCCGGATTGATTTTGTGTCAAATGTCATTAACCTATACCTACACGAGGCCTGATCTGCTACCTAACCCCAACAGCCAGGATTGTCAGGATGTTTTCCTACTCCTAAGCAGAAAATCAGTGGATCAGCGCCCACTGACTCCTTCCATTGCGCTTGTCACGTCCAGTCCTCACGTCAGCCAGTTCTTTTCGTATAAAAACACCTGAAGAACCCTGGAACGTCAGAGCTGTTTCAAATCCACATGTATAATAATAAGGGAAAATTTGAACTTTCTTAAATGAGAGGCATTTTTTTTCCCCAAAGCTTTCCAAATTGTCCAGATTCTGCTCCCACTGAAATTAATGGGGGTCTTTCTTCAGTGGGAGCAGAACTGAACAAGCCATAACACTTTGGCAAATTCTACCCCAAGCTGTTTGAACTGGCAGTGTGCATATGCAATAGTAATTTCACAAACTGGCTGACAAATACAGCTACACTGAGTCTGTGCAGGTGGCCTGCTCCAATGTTTGCTGGAGCTGTGGCCGATCCTTTTTTTTTCTTCTTTCCAATGGCAAACGTGCCGAAACATCCCACCACACAGAAGTCAGCAGTCTGCAGTGAGTCACAAATCCACTTGTATGCAAAAATGAGCAACAGGCATAGCCATTATTTCTGCCCTGTGCTGTGAGAAATGCTCACTTATACACTAAGCACTTCACTGAAGCTTTCATTTTGGGAAGGCAAGGAGAGGAAAGCATAGTGTGCTTTTATTTGGGAAAGGGGTTGTCTACATTTTTTTTTTTTGTCTGTGGCCTCTAGGACTAGAAATAAAGCATCAGCTTAAACGGATACTTCTTTGTGGCATTCTTCTCAGCCTTAGCTCGGGGGGGGGGGTTGGCTCAGTTCGAAGCGTTCAGATGCCTGGAGATCACATGCCGTAATGTTGCAAAGTTCATGACCTAAAAATACAGCATCTTCCTCCCGAGAGATACAGAAATGCACAGATGAATCTGTTTGTCCTGGTTTTCCTACGATAATGTTGAAGTGTCCTCTATTTGGTCGGGCCCTTTAAAATAAGGAACGTTGTGAGAGCAGAGGGAGCATATGCCCAGAAATGGAGAGGAAATGGAGTTTTGGTTCATTAATGTATGGTGGGTTCATTTTCTTGCCTGCTGCTTCCGCAAGGAGCTGCCGTTGGCCACACCGAGTATTCCCAGCAGGAAATCCCTGCTGCCCTCAGTGAGCACAGTGGATGAGACCGGGATTAGCTGGTGGTTACATCCTGTGGCAACTGCCGTAGTGCTAGGAAAAGGAAGAGCAAAGTAGCACACATCCAATAGAGAAAGGTGAGCAGGAGAAAAGGACTGACTTTATGCTTATAGGTGGCTGTATAACAACAGCAAATAAGCTGTAACAGTAGTTTTCAGCTTTCTGTAGGAAATCACATCCAGGGTCTGCTGCCCACCAGCAAGCCTTTTAGGCTGGTTTGTTTTTTCAGTCATGGATTTTCTCTGGATTGAATGTTGACAGGTGGCTTTTGTTTGAAATCTCACGAGTACTTGCCTGCTATCCCCATGAAACAGGGGCAGCCCAGCCAGCCTTCCTGTCAGGTCCTGCAAGGGCGAGTGTGCCTGAGCCATGTCCCTGATGAACGTATACAGCAGTTTCAACGCTAGCTGATGGGTGAAGGAGCCCCGTCTCCTGTGGCTGGCAGAGCTAACCGCCTGCTGCTGATCCTCCATCAGCTCTCCCACACGCACGTCAGCCTGTACAGCCTTAGCACGTATGTTTGAGACAGAACAGAGAGTGCAGAAAATTAGCAGAATGACCTTTTTTTTTTTCCCCTGCTGTGAACGCCCTGCTGTGTGGGGCCTGCAGCCCAGAGGGAGCCAGCAGCTCTGTGCTACTGTGCCTTTGGCATCCATCCAGGTTGGAAGAGGGCTGGATCAGCACAGGCTCATGCAGCAGAGCTTCCCATCCAGGCAGCCGTTCCGTACACCTGGCTTGACCGTCTGCTGCCTTGTCAGACGGCGTCACTCTGCTTGTTAGTGCCCAGCCCTTGCTGCAGCTCCCTGTGCTGCCTGACCCCACAAGCAGTATTGCAGCAGCATCCTCTTGTCAGAAGAGCTGGAATTTCCACCAGGGTGTAGGTCAGAGTGTGCTTGGCGTCATTTCCTTGGTGAAGTGGTTCCCCAGGCACTGGTGACTTGAAGCTTTGCTCTGCCTTGCTAGGCTTCCCCTTTTTAACTCAATAAAGAGCATTAAACCATTACAGCCCACCTTTCCTGCTTGATACCAAGCATGCTTGGACCCCCAGGGCGTTCTTTCTCCACTAGACGTGGTTAAACTCCCGCGGCTCTCTCTGGTAAGAGGCATCGCTGAAGAAACTATTTTAGATGTCTTGTGTCTTGCTGAGGTTCAACCTGAAGTGTTTGTCCTCTTCTGTGGTGTGCTGTGTCCGTCCAATTGACTTCATTTTTCTTGTTCACAAAGGCAGATGATAGCTGTTCAGTCTTGAGTGAGACCAGTAGCTAATGCAGTGGGGTCTTGAATTCTGCATTTTTAACATGATTTGAGTGCATTTCCCAAAGGGAGTTCTGTCTTACCCCATCCTTGTTCAGCATGGGATAAATACGCTATGTAATGCACATTATTGCTGTTCCTGAGAGCACCTTGGCTGGTTTTGCTTTAATTGCATGCTAACTATCACACTGCAGCCTTAAAATCAGGGCGAGCAAGAACATTCCTATCTCCAGCCACAAGCTTTACACAAATACTGACAACTGATAGAAATGAGCAATATCAGGACAGCGAGTCAGGTCTTTTAAATCCTTGCTTTCTCTCTTCATTGGGCTTTTTTTTTTCTTTTAATCCATTTCAGACTTGAGTTACAGCTAAGCCAGTTTCTCATCTGCTCTGTCAGACTTGTGTTCTGTTACATGGCACCTTGCGCTCTACGCTTGGTTCCTTCTTGCATTGTAGATGGCAGGAAATAAGACTACACATGCTCGGCAGGCCTGCAGAGTAGGGTAAACTGTCTGGGTGAGCCGGCACAGGCAGGACGCAGGAACAACCACAAAAGCACGGATGAAATGCAAAGAGTAAATTTGTTTTCGTTACCTCACCAACCAGGGGATCCCTGAAGCAGCACCCGGGCAGACACACAAGCGGGAATGCAGGCACCGCGGGGCTCGGTCCATGCTAGAGGATGGCTGAACCTGCTGTTTTTGCCTGTTTGTCAGGGATTCACGCAGGCGTAGTTTACCACTGCACTTTGATCTTTCCCGTAGCAGGGCAGGAATCTCAAGTGTGTTCACTAGGGTCCCTCTAAGTCTATCACAGGCCTGTGTTATCTAAACACAGATGTTCTACTTGTCCAACACACAAGGCTAAGCAACAATTAGTGTGGTATATGTGTTTTTCTACACCCCAGCTGCAAGTCACTTGAGCGTGTTTACAATCCTCTTCGCCAATCTTCCATTATTTTCCCACAAAGGGGTCAACAGAAACATCTTGGTTGTATACGAAATACTAAAAACTGTGAACTGTCATTATAATTATTAACATCTGTATTAAACAGAACAAAACAAAACAAACCCCCCACACTTTAGACCAAGACCTGAGTCAGCTTTAAGAATAAAGCTAATTGTGTCTCCAACACGAGAAGCACCTGAGGCTGCAGTGCTTTTACAGTGAGAGAGAGAGGACTTGTGAAGAGAGAGGCAAGGCTCCCACCCTCCCTGTGGCTACCCACATCCCAAATCAGGTACAGTCAGAGCAATCAAGAAGGGAATGGTTTTGCTTTGTCTTCCATTTACTTTAATTAGTTCTAACTAACACTAAGGCTTCCCTCCCACTCCAGGATTTTTCCTTTTTTTTTTTTTAGGTTTTTTTGAGACATCTGTGTTAGCTTACAGTAAGATGCTACTTAGAAATGTCATACGGACATGCCAGGGAACACAGGAGGCTAAAAGAATGTTCACTTTATTTATGAACATCTGATTTGTGTTTATACACATTCTCGTAAACAAAGATAAAAACAGCCACGCAATTGTCCGTGTTCCAGAAACACTTCTGTTTCGGCTGTCGCAACCCCCCCTGAACTCTCAATAACTTGCAGCCATTTAAATTCTTCTGTGAAAATTGTGTTAGTTTCCAACACAAACGAAACGTATGAAAGATGGTAAACAGCTTCTGAAGTGCTGCTGCTTTGTGTCTTGAAGATGAGTAATCCCGCAACATTACGTTGAGGCTGATCAGGTACTCCCCTTCTAGCTTCCCACACTGGCAACTCCTCTTTACAGGATAGTATCAAAATATTCTCACCCTTTTAAGAGGAAGATGTTTTAACGCTGTCTGTCTTGGGCTACTCCTCCTTCACTTTTTTCACAGGAGGTTCCACTCCAGGAGGTTTTTCACCATCGGTGTCCACCTTCTCTTGGGAAGCTTTAGCTGGTTCTATTATGTTGTCTTTCTTAGGAGGAACAGCCACTTCTACTTTCCGCTTTGTCTTGTCATTTTTTGCTTTTGGCTCATCCTTCTCTTTTTTCTCCTCTTCAGGCACCAGTTTGAAAGCAATAGAATCTCCTTCCATAGGCTCATCCCTCACAGGGGTGGCATCATCTCTGCTTGGGAGCATGAACAGAGACCGTTTTAACATCTTCTGCTGTAACTGGCTCTCTTGGTTGTCTCGCACCTTCTAACAACTCAGCACTGGGAAATCCTTCATGCTCATCCCCTTTTCTTCTCTTCCGGTGTTTTTTATGTTTATTTCCTTTGTCATCTCCCAGTGGATTTTCCACCTCCTTCTCTTTTGATTTTGTAGGATCTTTGATGCCTCTCCTCTAGAAAGTTTTTCAGGGTAATTTCCAGCTGCATTACGATTTTGGTGGCTCTGCCCACCAGGATAATCCTTCCTACGTCCCTGAGCATATGGCAGATTCTCTGGTCTGGTCCCAGGTGGACCAAACCTACCCAGAGAAGAGTTCCCTCTGTTTACTGGAGGTCAAGGCTGAGCGCCAACAGCGTAGCCCTTGTAGAACTTTTCATACCATTCTCTGTAGTGCCGTTCCCATTCTCTGTATCTGTCCTTTTCAAATGGATCTCTCAAGTCAACAGATCTGCCATAGTTAGCTTTCATATCATACGGTGGAACTTCTGCGTGTCTGTTAAAATACTCCCTTTCTCCTTCCCCTTGAGGTGTAGTCCGTTTAGTGGGAGACTGGCCCCTACATGCTAGAGACCTTGACCGTGAATGGTATCTTCTGTGTGGGGGTGACCTTGACCTTGAATGGCGATAACCACGTGACCTAGAACGATAGTGTAGTAGGACTATTTAATCGACACTTCTAGCCAGATGTCCTAGCAAAAGTTTGCACGTACCTCTAGCTCTAACCAAGGATAGTGACCGCATTTCAAGAAAAGTCATATCTAAAAGCTTCTGAACTCAGCCTCTAGTAATATGACTCATCGCCATTACTGTAGGAAAGATACTGAAAGACAGCATTACTGATAGAGAGCTCTTCAGACTCCCGCCCAAGTGATTTTTGGGGGTAACTCAGCTACCCTGAGTTTTTTCTTCACAAGTTTTTCTTTGATTAGTTTTTAAAGAACCATTTCACATTATTCCGCATATGTTCATTAGCATCATTCCTCCTCTCAAAGTCCTTCACCAATTTAAGATTTCCTTACAAACAAGTCCGATCTTTTGATTCCTAAGACAAATTCAACAATCTCAACAACGTCCTAGCGAATGCCACCAGTTTGCAGTCCAGGTTGAAATCTCTCCGTGTATCCACATCAGAGAAACAACAGAGGAAAAGAAGGCAGTTTCTCTCACATACCTCCTCCAAAGTGCTTTGAGGTAAGGGTTACAATCAGAATAGGGAGACGCAGAAAACCCAGCAACTACACGTATTCAGTTTCTAGCCTCAGTCAACTGTCATCTCTGCCATATTTGAGCTAGTAACCTACATGTGAAACTCCCATCGCTGCTAATCCCTCGAATCACCCAATCCACCTAACGATAGAGAGGTGGAGTGGAACTCCTGATTCTTCGAGACAATTTGCTTCTCCGTTACGGACACGTAAGCAGTTACCTGGAAAATGAACGCCTACGCTCCTTTTGAATCTTTTTATGTTCCACCAATTCCTTAGCAAAATCATTTGTAAACTTATCAAGTTTGGACTTTTTCTTTTCCCTGTTAAAATAAGTTTGACCTTTATAACAATTGTAGTTTGGCCTTTATTACAGAAAGACACCAAGAAACAAAACACGGCCAATATGAGAAAATGGATACTGCGTGCAAATCCAAAAGGTGAACAGAACATCCTATTTAAGCAAAACCAGTGTAGAATTCCGACAAGTTTTAGGGAAAGTTTTAGAATCACATTTGTCTTGTTTTAGTTTGGGATGCTTACCATCCGCAAGGAAAAAGTAGACTGGAAAAAACACTCTGTCATTTTTGCTTCTGTCAGATGCGCTTTAGTGTAACTGCAGTCCGATAATGCTACCGAATTACAAAAATGAAAAACAACGCAACTTCACTGAGACAGATACTTACTCCTCTTTAAGTCTCCGTTGTTCTCTGTAAAACTCCTCCCTAGAGAAGGGAGGCTGATAGCATCCTGGCTTGTGTCAGAAATAGTGTGGCCAGCAGGATGAGGGAAGTGATCGCCCCCCTGTACTCGGCACTGGTAAGGCCGCACCTCGAATACTGTGTTCAGTTTTGGGCCCCTCACCACAAGACAGAAATTGGGGTGCTGGAGCGCATCCAAAGGAGAGCAATGAAGCTGCTGAAGGGTCTAGAGCACAAGTCTGATGAGGAGCGGCGGAGGACACTGGGCTTCTTTAGCCTGCAGAAAAGGAGGCTCAGGGGAGACCTCATCACTCTCTACAACCACCTGCAAGGAGGTTGTAGCGAGGGGGGTGTTGGTCTCTTCTCCCAAGTAACAAGCGATAGGATGAGAGGAAATGGCCTCAGGTTGCGCCAGGGGAGGTTTAGATTGGACATGGGGAAACATTTCTTCACCGAAAGGCTTGTTAAGCATTAGAACAGGCTGTGCAGGGAAGTGGTTGAGTCACCATCCCTGGAGGTATTGAAAAGACCTGTAGATGTGGTGCTGCGGGACATGGTGTAGTGGTGGACTTGGCAGTGTTAGGTTAAGGGTTGGACTCCATGATCTTAAGCATCTTTTCCAACCTAAATGATTCTATGATTCTATAAAGGAGGTGCTTGCGTTGTTGGGATGGTATTTGAATGAGCCGTTGGTACTACTGCTGGTATCCAAGCTGAGGACCTGTTTGCAGGAGCTGGGGGATATCCTGGAGCGGGGACAGCGTACCCAGCAGATGGAGGCTGACCCAGTGGAAACTGAGGAGGAAACTGTGGTGGTGGTACCCCCGGTGGCAGAGGAAGTGCATGGGGTGGTGGAGGATACAAGGGAGGTGGAGGCCCAGGCACAAAGACTGGTGTTGATGCTGGTCATGTTGGGGCCTGAGTCCTCTGGGCACGTTCACTGTGCAGGCCTCCTCGACTTGAACTTCTAAAGAAACCCCCAAACACGTCACTCTCTGTTACACTCTGCCCTGATTTTGAAGAAGAAAGCAAATGAAGCAGGAGCATGTTGGCGAGCACTTCTTGTTCTCGACTTCAGCATTTTTCTCCCTGCTTTCTGTTCACTTGAGACTACGCTTGTTTCTTGATCCTCATACTTGCCTTCCACATCCTCAACCCCAACAGTTCCCTCAGTCTTGGGAATGCTGGTTGCCTCAGTACAGGAACCTGATAGCCCTTGTGAATAAATGCCAACAGTTGGGAAATAAGCTCTACTAAAAGACAAGAATCGCTGCATATGTTGAAATAAAACTGACCTTCTCTTCCACCAAACTGCTCATTGACAGAGAGGAAGATTTAGAAAGTCCAGGGGCCGTCACCAGAGCAGTGGGAGGTGTAACAGCCATGAGTGGTAGCGGAGGTGGTGGTGGTGGCAGCTGCTGCTGCTGTTGCTGCTGAACCTGCTCACGGAGTCTTTTTGTGTAGCCAGTTCCATTTCTGAAGTTGTTCACAGCCTAGAGGTGTAAAAACATTTACGAAAAGGACATATGAAACTTCAGTAGCTATACAAACAAAAGCCTCCACAGAGTAAAACTACTTGTGTATTCCTGTAAATGCTATCCATCCTAAAATAAATCAACATACAGCTATATGAACACATCATATCAAACACTGATATTAAAGACTGGTAACTCTGTATTTAAAATACTTCAGTGTTAACACCGAATTTGAAAGTGAGGCAATCACATTAAACAAAAGTGTGACTTGAATTTGCCAGATTGTCTCTAAAGAGTTGTAAGTTTCTGTAACAACAGAGAATGGATCCAAAAAGTAAATTTAGCTTTATTCAATTTAGCCTTGCTAAGGAGATGTAAATGAATATTTTCTTCCATTTCAGGTTTTTACAAATAGACTTTTCTTACAGTTTACGTAAAAGTCATCATGTTAACTAGCGTAGGAACTTGTTGGCAATTAAAGTGTCGGGAGAAACCTCTGTCTCATGACATGCTGGGCATGTATGTTCCTCAGACTCCAGTAATGCTGTTCTAATACCTGTGTATAGTTAGAATCATCAAAAGAGTTTTTAGCCAAACTAAGGAAATTTTGGGGGATCCAATCAATTATAAAAACACGTGTATGATTAATGGGTGAATATGGTCTTGAATTGAGAGCATGAAGCTATAAGGGTTCAATGGTGTAAAAAAATCTCTAGTATGCAGCAAGTAACTCTACAGTTTTGATATTTCAGTACTGTAACATTTGAAGAGGTAGAGTAGGCTGTGTCTTGATGTTTCGACTAGTCTTTTTTTCCACTATCTAGCACAGTAAGAAGTCACCAACCTCAAGGTTAATGAATAAAACACATCTCAGAAAAGCGTTGGTAGGTTTGAGTTCTGAAGGTTTTAACCAGCTCTCCAATGGAGAAGAACGTGGATTAAATGCCTAACTATCCCTTTGTTGCAGACCACAGTAAGTCACCAGAGTTGGCTACATACTTTTGTATGAGAGAAAGGGCTGTGGACAAACTAAATGCATTTGATATCTGATACTGTAATCACCTGCACAATTACGCACTCTTTTCATGCTCGTCCTTCCGCATGTAAAGAGGATTTAACTAGATATGTCAAAAGGGAAAAAAGCTTTCTGCCTTTTTTTTTTTTTTATATATGAGAAGAGTCCTTTCCCATTCAGGGTATACTTAAGTATTAGATAGAACTGGTAACAAAGCAATTTCGTTATCTCCTATATCTGCTTCCAGAAGATCAGATGTGATGTTTTGAATCAACAAACATGGGAGTAACACTTACATTCATCACAATAACTGTTTCCACAGCAGGGAATAACAGCTGCATCAGTCATTAGATCTTTACAAATGAGACATAACAACTCATCTGGAATAGGTTCGTCTGGGGAGGAGGAGGAGGAGGAGAGCTCCTCTGGTAAAAAGGGAGGCTTTTCCTTCTTTCCTCTAGCGTAAGCCTCCCTGGAGGGGGGTGGGGAAGGGAAAAGAAAAAAGTTAAAGAAGGGTCAAGGAAAACTTTTCCAAGCTTTGGCTTTTATCAAAGGAAGATAATAGAGGGAATTCTTCTCACTCCACATTAGCCTTCCAAAATGTAGGCATTTACCTTAAAGAACTTTTCTATAGCCACAACGCTAGAAGAGGGAGGGGGAACAATTTTCCTTCTGCAGAACTCTCCCATTCATTGGATCAACTCAGAAATTAGCTCAGAGTAGAAAAATAATTTTTTGACAGCTAGAAATCAGGTGAAATGAATCCCACCTCTCCTTTGCCCGAGGGTAAATGTAAATTGCAGGCTCAGGATCAAGTTAGTCTCCGAGTGATTACATTTTCTAAATGGAAGAAGTCTATGTTACAGCTTCTACAAACGGAGATCCATGACAGAAAAACAGAAGTGCTACCAAGTGCATTTTAAAACAGCCACTCTTGTCAGCACACAGTAGTATTTTCTTAGTTTATAGCAACAGGAAAACTTCAGTCTGTTTCACACATGGGATTTGGTAAAAGTCTGAGGGGGAGGAAATCTCAGTCGAACAGCTGTTTGTTAAATTTTGCAAGAAGCCTTTGAAACATGAAACGGAAGCAAAACGAGCTTTCAAAGAGAACGACTCCACTGTATACACTGCTGAAATGTTTTGCAGAAATACAGATTCTTAGCATGCCGCAAGTTTAACCAGCTTCCACGGGCATGAACAGTAGGACCACCCTATTTTAGTATCAGAAAGTATCACAGATTTTAAGGCGAAGATACAATGACAATGCTTCATCCCCTGTTATTGCAGGCACTGGCTAACTTGGTTGCATTGCCACCCGGACATTTACGCATGGTTTCTCTCGTTCACTTTTTGGTCAGTCCACTTAATTCCATACTTACGCATTAATAGTTGGTATCGCGTATTTTCCAGAGTTTGTCAGCATAGCACCCTTTGTATTGGGATCGTTCACGTCCATCATGGAACTCCTTGGAATTCCTGTGCTCTTCTTAATTCTGGGAACAGACTCAAAATTTTTGTCCTGTTACGAAAAGAAATGCAGACATATCTCATCTTAAGTCCTTACACACTTAAAATGGCATTTCAATGGTTATTTTAAGCAGCAAAAGCCTTTAATCCTCTCCTTTGACCTAGTGTAAGGGTTGCTCGACTGAAATACTTGTTTTCCTACATGAACATAGCCAGGATGTTCCAAAGGCTTGAGCGGTGTTTTGAGCTCAGTCGACATTCTTTGGCTTAACTTCAGGTTCCTTAGGGGTGAACTATCCCCCAGCTCACCATCCACTCAGAGAAGAGACAAAAGCCCGCTCCTCCTGCACAGCGCAGTTCAGAGCAAGAGCCTAATCTGGTGCTCTGAACCACTCACTGGGGAAACCTGTATTCACCATCTGTGTGTGATGGTTGAATTCATACCTCATGCGTCTACATTCAGTGACTAACGTTAAATGGCATGAACACTCAACCAGAGGCTTGTGTAATTAAAACACGCAAATATTCAATAGATGAACATCTTGTTTTTATAGGAAATACTAAAAACTGCAAACTGTCATTAAAAAGAGTTAAAACCAGAAGAAATTCCAGTGATACTGAAATATATAAAAACAGGCCTGAAAGTTCACAGAGGAAGATCTATGGACATGTTTCATGTCTATGACCTACAAAAAAGAAAATTTTACATTCAAAATGCCAGGTTTCCCTTGGATTTTGAAGGGCTTTGCAACATTGCCACGTAAGCACTGTATTGCACCCCAAGAGAAACAATTCTTAATATGAGTATTCCTGTATTCGTGACATAACTGCCAAGGTAAAAAACCTAAAAACGAAGTAACACCAGAAGCCCCCCACAATCTTACCCCCTTTGTTGGGCAGTTCTTTATATAGTGGCCAGGTTTTCCGCAATGAAAGCAAGTATATGATGGTGGAGGTGGACCCAAGGGTTTCTTCAGGTAGCTAAAAGGGTTTTGGGAATAAAAGAAAAAGGTATGCCTGTGTCTCTCTTGTTAGAACAAACATCTCTACCAGTGTTCCATAATCTTCAAAGACCAGGTTTGACATCATCAGCACTTACTTGACTGGATTGTATTCATGGCAAGACTGGATCATCACGGCTTTATTTTATCTTCTTCGGAAGCATTGGCTCCGGCCAGATTGGCAGTCTGTGTGACAGGTAAGTATTTGACACACGTGTCAGAAACACATGTAAGCCCACACAGCCCCAGACACCACCACTCGCCCAGTCCTGTAAAGAGCAGCACAACGCTGGCTGAGGTTGCATGAACACAGTCGCTTATATACAGTAGAGCTGTCCTGAAGATGTTCTGGGGGGTCCTTACGCCATTACGTGGTGTTTAGGTGCCTGTATCCTACTTGAAAAGAGCATTCTCGGGCACTCACAGCCTCGGGCTCTGTTTGTAGCTTGCATCAAGACTTGTGTAACCAATCCAGTTTTCTCCCAAGTGGACTGAAGCTATGTGTAGAACAAATTAAGCTATCCAGTGTTTTTAAACTGATTTTTAACCTCCAGACTATTTGAAGGAGAAGATATCCACTGCATGTTTAATTGAGAAAGATGTATGCAAGTACCATTATTTACATTTTGCAGCATTAAAAGGACACACAACTTAGGAGTCAGGGAAGTCGTTGCTGCTTGCTGAAATTCAGCTTCAGACAGAGAAGCATTAAAAGGAATCAAGCTTTTTAGAATCCCCCAGCAAGACAAAAGATTCTTTTCAGTAGAAATTTGACCACCATGTGCTGTAGGCAGTCCAGACGGCATGTTCCTCCCCTACGAACTCCTTCATATTAAGTGATTTAACGACAGTAAGCAAAACCTGCAGTTTTTTCCCAGTTGACCATGTCCTTTTAACGCACAAATTGTAATATAAACCTTATGCAGAACTAGGTCTTCAAATTATTGAAGCCAGCTGGCTTCTTTTAAGTAGTATTTCTTCACATGTTTTGGTCACACACTAGTCCAGATACCAGCAGGTATCGAAGGGAGTGACTGTAAATTATTTGGACCTTCAAGCACCTCTCATTCAGATCAACCACGCATGTTTTTGGTTTTAGATGCATTCATTCACAAAAGCAACCCACTAGCGTTAACATTTTATTAAATCGTTTATTAAATGGTTTATTATTTATTAAATTCATGGACAGGTTTTTCTCAACAGTAACATAATCCAGACCGACAGCTATGAACTCATTTCCATTAACACTTACAGAAAACTTTACAGATACCTGACTAATTTGTTTGAACACAAACGTTTTACAAAACACATCCAAAACCCACAAAACACTACTAGGAATAGACCAAAATTCAAATGTGGCATTTAATACATAGTAATAATAAAACAGAAAACATTTTACAACACATTGCCTACGTGCTAGGCCAGTCTGCTCTGAAGAGGTTAGAGTAAGTAACAGTTTCGAGCTGCTTTATGTTATGTTCCTGTATTTTTCTGAAATACTTAAATTTTCTCAGAAGCTTAAATGTGTACACCACTTGGACAGTTTTTCACATTTTAGAGGAAAACTTCACATGAGTTTACAGAACCAAAGACACATTCAGGGACAGCACTAATGGAGACCAATGTCTTTCGGTGGCTACCTTCCAAACTATTTTTTCTTTTTTTTCTGCCAAATGTACACAGTTTAATTTCTGCAGGGAGTGAGGGAAGAAGTTCCCAGTGGGAAGAGATTTCTCTTTCTTGGAAATGAACTCCAGCCCTTATTTTCAGGGGAAAGAACTAGTTCCTCTGCATTAGGCCCTGCCTTCTCTAATCTTTGTAACTTTAAAGACTAGTAACTTAACTGGCTAGCACTGCGCCTGTTCACCAAGTGCAATGGCTAGTGCTTTCCCAGACAAAGTTACACATTGTTGAGCAAAAAATGCAAGCGGTTCCATAGCAAAACATGGCATTACAGCAGTTTCAGAAGGTCACATCTGCTAATATGCCACACATACACATTGGTATAGTCCTATATACAATTAGGTACATTTACACAGTTTACAGCGTCTGCGTTCGGACAAATTAGATTGTGTTGTCCACTGTATATATACCACAATTTAGGAAATTGTGCAGCATTCAAAGAATGGATCTGTAACTCTAGTGACTAGAAATTCAAAAATAGCTGCGCAATGGTCCATGTTCCAGCAACGCCTCTAATTTGGCTGTTGCAACCCCCCCTGAAATTTCCATGACTTACAGCCAATTAAATTCTTCTGTGAAAATTGTGTTACTTTCCAACGCAAAATTAATGAAACATATGAAAAAGGGTAAACAGCTTCTGAATGCTGCTTCTTTGTGTCTTGAAGATGAGTAATCCCGCAACGTTATGTTGTGGCTGATCAAGTACTCCCCTTCTATCTTCCCACACTGGCAACTCCTCTTTACAGGATAGTATCAGACTATACACACATTTTAAAGTTAAAATAAATACTTTAAATTATTAAAAATTAAAGTTTTTCGCATTACAACAGTTATCTGGCTATAGATCACAGTAGAAGATTTAAAAATAAGAAGCATTTGACAGGAATATATATATATATATATACACCTTAATAAGCTGGGCCAGAGAAATAGGTGCAGAAAAGTCATCAATCTGTTCACAAAAAAATAAACATATTCAAGTTCTACAATCAAAACGTAGCAATCATTAACCTCTACTGTAGCCTGAAAGTCTGCACTCTATCCTCTGAGTGTCACTGAAAGAGGCATTTCCAACCCAGTGTAATTTGTATTTGTTCAAAACAAAGCCCGAACCGATGACAGCTGAGGAGTGCCCATGTGGTTAATGAGAAGACACTAAAATAACCAAACCCGCCTGAGATCAACTTATTGCTCCAGAATAGCTCAGAGAGGGACCCTTGTCAAATGCTCACAACTGCTTAGAAGTCGAAGGGGTAAGGAAGCTGTCAGTTTTCAGCTAAAAAAGATTTTAAACAAACAGTTTATTTGAGAAGGAAGCATCACTACAGGAAACTTATTTTCAGTGCAGTTTAGAAATTAATCAGTTAATGTCTCATCGTTTATAAATGCACAATGCTTTTATGAACAGAGTAGTTGCCTGTGAAAGTAAAGCACGGGCATATCAGCCCTGGAACATGAACTCTGCCCCTCCTGCCAGTAAGTTTAAAAATGCCAAACTCACCATACCCCATAAAACTCAAGTAAAAACACCAATCCAAAACATCAGCCATAAAAGTAACGCACCACTTTATCTAGAAAAAAATTAAACTGCTCAAGTTATTGAAATAAAGGTGTTTACCGCGACAGAATAGCCTATAAAAAACTGAGAAAACTGATTTCTTGTACTTTATTAGACCACAGGCCATAGTATCCCAATTAGTTTGGGAAGCGTGATAATTTAATATTATTCTCCTTCCTATCAGACCAAAACCAATTTTTAATGATGATGAAAGCATGGATTCAGAGCACAACCCTGTAATTTTTTTCTCCACTGCAACCACACTCCTCCCTCCCAGCTACCTACCGGAACAGCTTGCAGGAACGAAGTCCTCAGGCCACTGGTTAGTGATGGACTGCGGTGTTCATTGAGAACTAATACTGAATACCACCTGTCAAGAAAGGCCTGTGCTGGGACTTTCTGATGGAGAAGGAGCTCAAAGAGTACTGAGGCCCAGACAAACAACGGGGAGATCATGCCAGCTGCAGTTCTAGAAGCCCAAAGTAGCTGTTTCTACCTGCTGAACAGAGTCATAGAGAGTATTCTTTCTGGTCCAGATCACAAACCACTGGGCTGAGATTTCAGAGATACAGGATAAGCAACAGTGGCTCCTCAAAAAGGCCGGAGTTTGCTACACCTCTGCTGAACTGAGGATTGTGGCAGTTCTGCAGAAGATTACAAGTGGCAGCACCTCTCCTAGAAAGAGACTGTGTATGTGAGGACAGCAACCAATGCCTTTATTCACAACTTAACTTACGCAAGCCTGCAGAGGTCAGTTTGAACATGCACAACAGGTGTATGATGCAAGAAGAGGAAGAAGTCCTCTTTTAGTAGTTTGTGATCATTCATTGGCCATTAGAAGAGAAGCATTGACATCTGCCTTCTGAAAGGACTATCCCTGCATGTATATATATAGAGAGAGAGACATATGCTTGCTTTCAATCCACTTGCTAAGTGCACAGTGAAGAGAGCTCCAGCCATCTGATAACAGACTGATATAAAAATGAACTCACCTTAAAAGTCAATCAGTACACATTTAAATGGATCAAGAGTGACAATAGCTTGGTGAAGTAAAGGCTTTTTTTGTATAGGACACTCACCACGGCACATACTTGTGTTTGGTACTTGAAGTATCCCTCTAGCTTGGTCACCGTGTCAGAGGATTTGTGGAAGAGTGTTTACAGACAGCAGAGTACATTGCTGAGTTAGTTCTGTGAAAGGACCTGATACCACTTAGCTTTAATACATTTATTTTTCCTTTGCCTCAATTAATTGAATTCATTTTGGTGATGAAATCTATTAAAGGTGAAGTCAAACAATGTAGACTAAAAAGTTAACTTTTTTTTTTTAATAGGAAAGGACTAAAGCTGGAGCGCTATTCCTGAAGTCCCTGGACATTTTTGTTTGCTTGATTTGAATTTAACAGATGCCAGCTCAGTCTAACAGCTGACTAAACTGGCATCTCCCAGCAGGAACCTGTTCCCCACAGGCAGCAACATCCCCTAGCAGAGACTTGGCAACTACCAGGACCTGCAAAGCAGTGTCACTCTGCCTCCCCGCATGACTCCACACCTGCAAAGTCAGCAGTGACATCATGCTCAACAAGGCTGCTTTTCACACTTGTCCAAGCAGAGCTCCAATGGAAATGTTCAGCAAAGCTGGAGGTAACAACATTGTTGATTCCTGCTCCCTTATAGCACAAAACTTGTTTTACTGCCAGTGACGGCCAGTAAGTGGCTACTGGGCTTTTGTCAGTCTGACCTGTGATTACAGATAAGGATTCAATTAACTCAGAAAGCTTGCAAAAGCAAAGGAAGATTTGGATGTCAGAGTAAAGTCAAGAGCAGAAGAGACATAACAGCCTAAAACTTGCTATCTGTTCTACAAGAAAATAGTCTTGTAGAGTCAAGGGAAAGAAGTATTTCAAGGAACGAAGGGAGGCAGACAAGTTAAACAATAGCTGCTTTGACTGCTGCCTCATGCTGGCTTAGAAATCTTAAATCAACAATTGCGTTAGTGTCCACAACCTTCTTCCTGCAAAAAAAGTACAAACGGCTCAGGTTATGCTCTGAAGTTTATACTGCTTCACATTTAATGTACAACTTAAAAATCCCATTTTTAAATTCATCTATAATTCTGAAAATCTGCTACTTCTAAGAATTTGTGTCATATGTATGCTATAAACAAGTTCCTGAAAAGAGTTCCTGCTTTATTTTATGGCCTGCTTTAATCCACCATTTTAAGCCTGGCAGCATTGCAAACGCATCTCTCTGAGCACTGTCTAGAGAAGTAGTTTCACCCAGATGAAGTACAGAGGCTCATCAGAACAGAAGTCATCAGAAGGCAAACCTATACGTGAAACGATGAAGAAAAGCCTTTATTAGGCTTAGATGCCTTGCTGACCAGCTATTATGCTACTGGGGGAAGGATTTGCAGAGTAAGAGGTGAAGATGACTATGAACATGCCAGACTGTCTCTACCAGAAAACACGGTACCTCCCAAGAACCCATTTTCTCCCTAGCACTTAAAAATATGCTTTCTCATTATGTCATTTTTAAACTCTGTTCTAATCAACACCACTTGCACGCTTTGCGACAAACAAATCATCTCTGTAGCAGGCACTGAAAGCACTGCCTCGAAACATCCTGATTCATAGACTGGACTACTCTTTCTGGATTTTCAGCTTCCACCAGAATAGGTGTCAATGATCTCATCTACAACGGGTATATCATCATTTGTTGAATCAGCTAGTTCAGCAGGCCAAACAGGTCATGAACTTTCATTTGCATTATTACCATAGAGTACTGTGCTCCAAAAGAGCATCTATATTGCTTTGAAAGGATGAGTCAATAAAACCTAACATACGTTCAATCATTAACCTGATTATACAGATCACCTGAGGCCTTCATGTCTTCTTCGCACTGCTTGCCATTTCAGCGTGTGACTGGGAAAGCGAAAGCAATGCTGGAGACAACGTGATAATGAACCAAACTGAGCCTGCCCTAAGCACCTGGCCAAGGGACATTAACCTAGCTGACAGCACACTCCCAAGAGGTCCCAAACCTGCTGGTGACAGAGTCAGAGCAGCTGACTCCCAGACAGGCAGTGCATGAGCTCCACGGTAACATCGTGGTTTTTGAATGGGTACATGACATACCCTCAACTCAACCAGGGAAACGGGGAACTCCATAGCCTTTCTGAAAGCGCTACAGCATAATGCCGCATGGCTGCCTGAGAATTCATTGCACTCTGAGGTGTAACCAATGGAATCCCCCATACTAGCACTGCAACACGAAATGGCACGGTGAAGGGCAGGTTTAAAAGTCGCTTCACTGTCTGCTCTAAAATGCTAAGTTTGCACAGTGTAGAAGACATTCCAGTAGAAAGACAGACATCAGCCGTAAGGCCAAATGAGTTCATTCAGAGTTAGCATGAGTTTGTTTTGAAGACATCACATTGCGGCATTACTAAAACTGTCAAGTGCATGCTGCAACGCGGAACTCGAGCAAGTTCTGAGTTCAAGAGACAGTCTTGTAAGAGCAATATTCTCCCTTAAAACTATTCATCTAAGACCAGTTCAGAGTCCCATGTTTGGTTTTGTATTCTCTTGTGTTTTGCCTGATAAGCAGAATAGCACATTCTCCAAGTGTTTTGAGTCGGAATGACACAGGGCAGGAAAGAGTCCTCAAGAAACCTGAGTTCTGGAGTTTGCATTTCTTCCACAATATTGTGAGAACATCTGTTGTAAAAGACAGGTCAAGAAATTCAGATCAAATGAAAAGGAGGCAAATTTAAATGCACCATTCTTGAGTATAGGCTTTTTGAAGGGAATTCTGCCTTTATAGAACATGCCCCTATAGTAAGCATGGAAGAGGACATACCCACGCCCCGCCTTTTAGAACAGGACCCAACCACCCATTTTGCCTTCACAGCATCTTAAAAAGAGTCCATCATATCATTTTTTTCCACCGATATTTTATGAGCATTTATGTCGTGGTTTAATCTCAGTCGGCAACTAAGCACCACGCAGCCGCTCGCTCACTCCCCCCCACCCGGTGGGATGGGGGAGACAATTGGAAGAGCACAAGTGAGAGAAAAACTCGTGGGTTGAGATAAAAACAGTTTAATAATTGAAATAAAATGATAATAATAATAATATGATAATAATAATAATACACAAAGCAAGTGATGCACAGTACAATTGCTCACCACCCGCCGACCGATGCCCAGCCAGTCCCCGAGCAGCGGCCCTCCCCGGCCAGCTTTCCCCCGTTCATGTACTGCGCATGACATCACATGGTATGGAATGTCCCTTTGGCCAGTTTGGCTGTGCCCTGCTCCCAGCTTCTTGTGCACCTCCAGCCTTCTCAGTCGGTAGAGCATGGGAAGCTGAAAAGTCCTTGGCTAGTGTAAGCATTACCTAGCAACAACTAAAACATCGGTGCGTTATCAACTTTGTTCTCATCCTAAATCCAAAACACTGTACCAGCTACTAGAAAGGAAATTAACTCTATCCCTGCCGAAACCAGGACAATATCCACCCCTTATTCTATACCATCTGCATCATGCTCAAGTCTCATATTTTCCAGTACATTTTCATTAATCACCACCCCCTTTTTTATACACACACACACACACACACACAGATATCATTCCCTTTGTCTGTGGGCCGTCCCTCTAAAATGTTCGGTGAGTTAATTTAGTCCATGACTTCGGGCTCCATCTGTCATAATAATCTTTCAGGGCAGGAAAAATGGAGATGGTATGTGGTGTTGGATTGTTTCATGTTGAAGTCAGTTCTGGTACCATCATCACTGTGCTTTGCTTGGTTTCACTGAAGTTATTTTTCATTAGTCTGGGTGATTCTTATTGTAATAACATTAGTATGGCATATAATATTATTAGTATGATTAGTATATCTGTGTATTATTAGTATAACTATTATAACTGTAATTAGTACTTAACATCACATAGTTCAGATCATTGGCTATTCTCACCCAAAATCAAATCCCCTTGAGGTACACATCGGACTTCCCCATCCTTCCGCATTATCCACCAAGTGCACCCAGGTCCTTGAGCAAAAGCAATCCCACGGATGGGTCTGCCTCTGCCCGAGGCAGGAATAACCCAGACGGTCTTCCCCAGCATATTTTTTATGTGCACTACAGGGACTTTATTCCCATCTACAGTACGTAAAAGTTCTGACTGGGCAGGGCCTGCTCGATTGGCAGATCCCCGAGTGTTGACTAACCAGGTGGCCTTTGCTAAATGCGTATCCCAATGTTTGAACGTCCCGCCACCCATTGCTCTCAGCGTAGTCTTTAACAGTCCATTGTATCGTTCAATTTCCCAGAGGCTGGTGCATGATAGGGGATGTGATACACCCACTCAATGCCGTGCTCTTTGGCCCAGGTGTCTATGAGGTTGTTTCAGAAATGAGTCCCATTGTCTGACTCAATTCTTTCTGGGGTGCCATGTCGCCATAGGACTTGCTTTTCAAGGCCCAGGATAGTGTTCCGGGCGGTGGCATGGGGCACGGGATATGTTTCCAGCCATCCGGTGGTTGCCTCCACCATTGTAAGCACGTGGCGCTTGCCTTGGCGGGTTTGTGGGAGTGTGATATAATCGATCTGCCAGGCCTCCCCATATTTATATTTCAACCATCGTCCTCCATACCAAAAAGGCTTTAACCGCTTGGCTTGCTTGATTGCAGCGCATGTTTCGCATTCATGGATAACCTGCGCAATAGTGTCCATGGTCAAGTCCACCCCTCGATCACCCCTCGAGATGTATGTTGCATCTCTTCCTTGGTGACCTGAGGTGTCATGGGCCCACCGAGCTAGAAATAATTCACCCTTATGTTGCCAGTCCAGATCCACCTGAGCCACTTCAGTCTTAGCAGCCTGATCCACCTGCTGGTTGTTTTGATGTTCTTCAGTGGCCCGACTCTTGGGTACGTGAGCATCTACGTGACAGACTTTTACAACCAGGTTCTCCACCCGGGCAGCAATATCTTGCCACAATGCGGCAGCCCAGATGGGTTTGCCTCTGCGCTGCCAGTTGCTCTGCTTCCATTGCTGCAACCACCCCCACAGGGCATTTGCCACCATCCATGAGTCAGTATAGAGATAGAGCACTGGCCACTTTTCTCGATCAGTAATGTCTAAAGCCAGCTGGATGGCCTTTACTGCTGCAAATTGGCTCGATTCACCTTCTCCTTCAGCAGTTTCTACAACTTGTCGCATGGGACTCCATACAGCAGCTTTCCACCTCCGATGCTTTCCCACAAGACAACAGGACCCATCAGTGAACAGGGCATATTGCTTCTCATTTTCTGGTAGTTCATTATACATTGGGGCCTCTTCAGCATGCGTCACCTCCTCCTCTGGCGATATTCCAAAATCTTTGCCCTCTGGCCAATCCATGATCACTTCTAGGATTCCTGGGCGACTCGGGTTTCCTATTCGAGCCCGTTGTGTGATTAGTGTGACCCACTTACTCCATGTAGCATCAGCTGCATGATGTGTACAGGGGACCCTCCCTCTGAACATCCAGCCCAGCACTGGCAGTCGGGGTGCCAGGAGGAGCTGTGCTTCAGTGCCGATCACTTCCGAAGCAGCTCGAACCCCTTCATATGCTGCTAATATCTCTTTTTCAGTTGGAGTATAGCGGACCTCGGATCCTCTGTATCCCCAACTCCAAAACCCTAGGGGTTGACCTCGAGTCTCCCCTGGTGCTTTCTGCCAGAGGCTCCAGGTAGGGCCATTCTCCCCGGCTGCGGTATAGAGTACATTTTTTACATCTTGTCCTGCCTGGACTGGCCCCAGGGCTACTGCATGAACTATCTCCTCTTTAATTTGTTCAAAGGCTTGTCGTTGCTCAGGGCCCCATTTGAAATCGTTCTTCTTTCGGGTCACTTGATAGAGAGGGTTTACAATCAGACTGTAATTTGGAATATGCATTCTCCAAAAACCCACGACGCCTAAGAAAGCTTGTGTTTCCTTTTTGCTAGTTGGTGGAGACATGGCTGTTATTTTGTTGATCACATCCATTGGGATCTGACAACGTCCATCTTGCCATTTTATTCCTAAAAATTGGATCTCCTGTGCAGGTCCCTTGAAATTACTTTGTTTTATGGCAAAACCAGCCTTCAGCAGGATTTGGATTATTTCCTTCCCTTTTTCAAAAACTTCTCCTGCTGTGTTGCCCCACATGATGATGTCATTTCTTATTCTGGGGTTCAGACTGGAGCTGGACTTAACATTGAACGGCTGATATAATGGGCTCTGACAAATGTGAGAGAACCATGCTTTTTTGCTGTTGTTTTCTAACACTGTCTGAACTGTGGTAGGCAAAAGGAAGAGTGTTTGAAAGAGCCTGTTTTTTGAGAGTAATGTAGTCCTGTAGCGTGCCTGTCTTTGTATGGTGAAAGTTTCCTACCTGCAGTATGATTTTGCTGGGCTGTGAGGCTGTATTGGAGTAGCAGAGGTAAGAAGTGTCGTCTCTAAAGGTAATGAAGCTGTAGCAAAACTAGCAGGAAAAGAGCTTTTGGTATTGATTGATTTCTGGGAAGCAAGGCAGCAGTGAGGAAAGAAAACTGGGGCTTGTCCAAATGGCTTCTTCACCATAGGCAGGGTTTGAGCCTTTGCGCTAGAACAGGCTTTTATTACAGTTTACGAACGCAGAAAATGAGCTGCCTGTAAGGAAAGTTTCAGCAGAAGTAAGGCTCAATTTGCTAAATTTGGTCCTCTGTGTCTGTGGCAAATAAGAGATGACTTGTCAGTGTTTACATCTCAAGTGCATGCCGGTGTGTTAATGGAGGCCGTTGAGGTCTTTTCAGGGGTACTTCCGGACTGCAGGTCGCGTGCCTGAGTGGTACCGAGTCCCAGGATGAGCCAGCTCCTGGCGGCAGCTTTAGCTCAGAGGATGTGACAGAATGGAAACCATCGTTGTGGTGGGCCCCAAACATGAAAGGTGCGGATATGTCGCTGACGTCCCCCCGGCTGGGAGATGTGGGGAGTTCTGCCAACAGTCGGGTCAGGATTCTGTTTTCTGCTTGAATGGTTCTCCAGATGGATTTAACAAACGATTGCCTTTCTGCTTGCTGTGGCGATCTGCAGAAGGGCCCTGTTGTTCATTTGGATTTACCAGTGTAAGGGCTTTGGAGGAGAACTAGCTAAACCACCTTTCCCTCTCTATGGAGATCACTAGCATTTGTGTAGAAAAGTAGAGGTTCAGTCAGTAAAGCTTATAGCGTAGTGCTGTGCTCAGAGCATGGGCATCCTGTTCATTTGGACTCGTTATTTTCTCAACTAAGACTTTCCGAGTCTTACAGACTTGAGCCCCTTGGGATCGTGACGTTGTAGTTCGCGTGCTCAAGTGGAAATGTTTGGTTTGCCGTCACAAATCATCCAAGTCCAGGCTCCCCCCAGGCCCTTCCCTTTGCAGCCCAGGTCAGGCCCGAGTTGGGAACTGCCCCATCTTCCCAGAGGAGCAGAAACAAGAACCAGAGAAAGTCCTTGCTGCCTCCTTTCCTACTCACCTGCACTGCACAGTCTTCCCCAACCTTGGAAAAAAGGCTCCTCCTCCAGTTAGGGTAGGACTTTGCTAGCGGTTTGGTACAGCTGGGGCAAAGGACAGCACAGGCCATTTGCAGATGCAGACCCGGGTCGGTCCAGGACAAAGGAGTTCCTAACAGATAGGCGGGCAAGGCCAAAGGAAACATCCTGCCTGTGATGAACCAAGGCTTGGTGGAGGGGAGGGAGACTGTAAAAGGAGAGGAGGGATGCTTTAGTCCTGGAGAGGTGGTTGTTGCAGGAGGGTAAGAGGACCGAATAAGCGAAGGCTTTCAACAGGTAAAACCAGAGCACAAGTGAAAGTTTTGTGTGGCAGGAAGTGGAGGTTTGGTCTGAAAAGAAAAAGACCTTCTTGGTTTAGGTTTGGTGGTTTTTTTTCCTCCTTTTCCCCAAAAGGCACATTATTTTTACAGCGTGGGATGGCATGCATGTGAAACTCTGCCAGAGTGGCAAACAATTTTCAGCTTAATGCTGTTCAGGCATTTTCATTTTGACTCCTGGCCTGTTCTCCTTATTCACAAACTGCTTGTAGCTGCTGCTCATGTTTCTCCTGAAATATTTCACAACCTTCTCTGCAAGAGAAGCACCACTTCCTGCTGATTCAGGGCTTCTCCTTTAAGCTCTCTTGCCACTATCTCTTTTAGGCCAATTCTCCCTTCTCCTGAGTATTTCACCCAAATACTCAGTCCCAGGGACAGCAGGTAAAACGAGGATCGGAGGGGTGTGCGGCACATTGAGGATACCCGTGGTAAAATCAGCTACGAACCCATTTCCCTTTACCCCACCCCTCCCTGCCCCCTTTTTCCTTATAAAGCTCTGCTTTGCCATGGCTGGGAGAGGGCCACTTTTCTCACCAGTAAAAGCACCTGACTGTGCAGCATTTGCTGGTGATCCTCCCACCTGGGCTCCTGGGAAAGCAAAAAATCACACAAGAGTTCTTTACACATGCTTCAAGTTAGCTTACCAGCTGCTTATAGGACTAAAATACTTCATAATGACAGAATAGCGGTGATATTGCAATTAATTAGCAAGTGCCTACATTGGGTTTGGGTTTTTTTCCCCTTTCTCCATGGTTATGACTGGAACCAGGCTGGCAGGAGGTCCAGGGTTTTTTTAAGATCATTTAGCAATACAGTTGCACAACCATTTGTGCTTAGAGATTTGCTTTTGGGCACTACAAGGCACTGTACAGCTCGCCTTTATTACTCTTGGAGGAGAAAGTCCCCCAGGAAGGGAATTTCATGAGCTGGGCAGCTCAGTCTCCCCCAGTTACAAAGGAGCTTTGAAATGCAGCTGCCTGCAGGTGTCCTTTCATATGCTGTTCTTCCTAGGTTACCTGAACCACAATCCCACCAAAGCCAAAGCCCCCGCTTACACATGTAAAGGGGCAAAACCTCCCACAGAAGACAGCGGCTCTCCAGGTCCTCGTTATTGTGTGGAGCCCTCCATGACAGGGAATAGGAAGTATGTGGCTCCAGCCTATGCCATCTGTGGACTTCCCAAGGGAAACACCGAGATCATGCCTGGACCAAGTGAGTGACATTTCTCCAGCCCTTTGTTCAGACAAGACAAGCAGGCTTTCATGTTTCCCTGCAAAAGTGGGGTACAAAAGACTCAGCTCACCCCTTGAATGAGCTGTAGATGTTTTCAGGCAGCTGGCTGTTCTGCAGCTGTTAGGGAGAGCACCTCCTGGTGAAGTTGCCTCCTTGGCTTGAGTAAAAGGCCAGAACTTCACTGCTTTTGTGCTGTTGTCCTCTGCCCTAGGTGATTACTTCCCTGAGAAGTCCAACAGTCACATCTATAAATGCCTGCCTGTGCAGTCCACGTCCTTCCAGTACAGGGCCGTCAAAACCGGCCTCCCTCCAGGTAAGTGACCTCTGGGAGATGCATACCCTTGCAGCGCAAATGTCCTCTAGTGACCATCTGCTGGTCACCTGTTTCGCCAGGGCTAGTTCAGAGCCTACGCAGCAGGATGCAACTGTTTCCCGACAGGTTTCCTTTATGTGCATGGGAGCTCGGTGGTGATAACGCCGTTTCTAGCTTTGCTTGGGAGACAGGGGGACCAAAGCCCTTGTGTCACAGCTTGGCTTGGTCTTGGAAGGCAGAGTGAAATTGGCAGAGGTACCTCCTCTCTGGCAGGAGGCTGCCCAGCTTTGGAGCAGGGATGGTCTGGTGGGGTCAGACCAGGGGCCTTTGCTGTCACCAGGCCTTCACGTGGTTCTCCTGCTCATGGACAGCCCCATCACTGTTGACAATCTTTCATAAATAGGGATTTCCAGACATGGAGGTTGTTTCTCCTCCTGGTGAGAGCACGCACTGGGGCTCTGTTGCCAGAGAAGCCAGTGGGGAGCGCTCCTGGTTGGATGCAGCTCCCTTGGCCGATGCTTGTGCTCCTCTCTCGGCCCCAAGGTCTGATATGAGCCTTTCCCCACACCCAAGCTGTGCTGCCGGCTTTTGGGGAATGGGGGTACCGAGGGTGGATGGTTTTACCACAGCCAGGAAGGTCCCGTCAACTTGTCAGGGATTTTTTCTTCCTGGTTCTTGCAGTTACAGGTTTTAAAACAGCCAAGCAAAGAAGTTTTCCAAGGAAACTTTACCAAGGAAAGTGCAGGTATTAGCTCTGATTGCTCTGTGTGTGTGTTGTATCTGTCCTCATTTAACAGCAGAAGGGAGGCAGCCCTTTGAGATGAAAAGTGCATCAGAGAGCTGGTGCAGTCACGATGAGAGCAGAGGGAGAAGAGAAAGAGATGCAGGTGACCTGGCTGGGACAATGCTTCCGAGGTAACATCTGCCACACAAACACAGAGACAGGCAGAGGCATTGGGAGGTTGTGGAGAGGGTGGGAAAGGTGCCTGGGAGTGAGGAGAGCATGGGGAGATGGGAGACAGAGATGGAGATGGAGGGGACAAAGCCAGGGTGTTGGAAGTGAGGATGCTTCTGCTGTGCAGGTGCTTGTGAGGTTACTGGTGGTCGGAGGAGCTGATGGGGCAGGAACGGGCAGATGTGAGCAGCCATAAAGGCGACTGGTTAGAAGGGGAAATGACTGAGCAGAAGAACGTTCCTGCGAGCCCAGGAGCTGTGAGCGTGGCGACCAGAATAGTCCTTGAAACATGCACCTGGTCGCTTTGCAGCACAGCCAGGTACTGAGAATCCAGACGCCTCCAGGTCATCTCTGAAGTGAGACTCGGTTACTTTATTGGTCGCTCACTTTTGGAGTCAGTTAGGTTTATCTGCCCACCTGTGGGATGGCTGGGTCCCCTCTGGGATCAGTTTGTCCTCCCCTCTGGGATGCTTTGGCCCTTTCTGAAATCTGTCTGATTCACTTTATACCAGTATTATATATCCATATAAGTAATCTATCATCAGGATATCTGCTGCTGTTTTGAGGATAAGTTCCCTGCCTAATGATAAGTTTGCAGTAACCTGCAGTAGTATACACCTAGTTGGTTATTGCTGTTCTGTTGATTATTGCTAAAAGATTGGTTGTTGCTATACGATTGATTGCTGCTGTTATTGACTGCTGCCATACTACTGATAGATACTCTGTCACTGACTGCTGATAGAAATGGGAAGCAGGTCCATGCCCTGTACAGGCATCTGCCAAAGTGTTTTGTCCGGCTCTGGAGGGAGCTGAAGTCCTGGGTAGCAGCCCCAGACTCCACCAGGGGAGATACCCAAAGAATTTGGTGTATGTTGGAGGCAGGTCCGTGCCCAACAGCACTCTGGAACTCCTCCCAGGAAGTTCCCGGACTCTTTGGGTTTCCTCCAGAGACGAGCAAATTCCCAGGCAGCAGCCCCAGAATCTTCTAAGGTAGCTACCCAAAGAGCATTGTGTATGTTGGCAGCAGGTCCATTCCTGTTTTTGCTTCAGGACTTTTCCTTTACAGACACCTAAAGTCCCAGGTAGCATCACCACAGTTTTCCTGGTTGGTTAGTTAGTTGAAGAGTTTTCTTTGTCTTGGAGGCAGGTCCATGCCCGGTAGCTCCTCAGGGATCCTCCAAGGAGTCTGCAGAATGTTTTGACCCCCCGGGGAGACATCTGAATCTCACAGGTAGCCACCCCAGACCTTTCCAAGTACTTACCCCAGGTGTTTTGTGTATGCTGGAGGCAGGTCCATGCCCAGTAGCTCCCCAGGACTCCTCTCAGACATCCCCAGGAGCATATTGGTTTCTCTGGAGAGAGCTGAATTCCCAGGTAGCAGCCCCAGACTCTTCTATAGTAGCTACCTGAGGAGCTTTATGTAAGCTGGGTGCAGGTCCATGCCTGGTAGGTCCCTGGGAATTCTCCCAGTCATTCCAGGAGTGTGTTGGCCTCCCCTTGGGACACTTGAATGTCACAGGTAGCAGATGCAGACCCTGCAAGGTTGTTAGTTGAAGAGTTTTCTTAAACTTGAAGGCAGGTCTATGGCCGGAAGCTTTCCCGGGACTGCCAAACAGCTCAAGAATGTTTTAGCCTCCCCTGCAGACAGCTGAATTTTGAATGTAGCAGCCCCAGATTCCCACAAGGAAGCTAAGCAAAGAGTTTTGCGTATGTTGGAGGCAGTTCCATGGCCTGTAGCTCTCTGGGGCTCCTCCCAGGCAGCTTTGAAGTGTTTTGACTTTGCCTGGAGACAGCTGAAGACCTCGGTAACATATGCAGCTTCAAGCTAGGTAGTTACCTGAAGAGTCTTGTTCATGTTGGAGGCAGGTCCATTCCCAGAAGCTCCCCGGGACTCCTCCCAGGCATCTCCAAGAGTGTTTTGGCTTCCTCTGGAGACAGGTGAATTCCCAGCAGCAAGCAGCCCCAGACTCTTTGAAGGTAGCTATGCAAAGAGCGTAGTGTATTTTGGGGGAAGGTCTATGCTCTGTAGCTCCCCGGGAATTCTCCCAGGCATGTTCAGGATTGTTTTGGCCTTCCCTGGATATAGCTGAAGTCTCAGGAGCAGCCCCAGAGTCCTCCTAGTTAGTTACTGGAAGAGCTTTCTTCATATTGAAGGCAGGTCAGTGCCCAATATCTCTCTGGGACTCCTCTCGGGCATCTCCAGGAGTGTTTTGGCTTCATCTGGACAGAGCTGAAGTGGTGGGTAGTAGCCCCAAACTCCTCCTAGGTTGCTAATGTCCTTGTTTTGTCCATGTTGGAGGCAGGTGCATGCCTGGCAGCTCCCCAGGATTCCCCCTAGGTGTCATGGTTTAACCTCAGTCAGCAACTGAGCACCACGCAGCCGCTCGCTTGCTCACTCCTCCCCCCCGGTGGGATGGGGGAGAGAATTGGAAGAGCACAAGTGAGAAAAAGTCGTGGGTTCAGATAAAAACAGTTTAATAATTGAAATAAAATGATAATAATAATAATATAATAACAATAATAATAATAATACACAAAGCAAGTGATGCACAATACAATTGCTCACCACCCGCTGACCGATGCCCAGCCAGTCCCCGAGCAGCGCCCCCCCCCGGCCAGCTTTCCCCAGTTTATGTACTGCGCATGACATCACATGGTATGGAATGTCCCTTTGGCCAGTTTGGCTGTGCCCCCTCCCAGCTTCTTGCGCACCTCCAGCCTTCTCAGTCGGTAGAACATGGAAAACTAAAAAGCCAGCTGGATGGCCTTTACTGCTGCAAATTGGCTCGATTCACCTTCTCCTTCAGCAGTTTCTACAACTTGTCGCATGGGACTCCATACAGCAGCTTTCCACCTCCGATGCTTTCCCACAAGACGACAGGACCCAGCAGTGAACAGCAGCATCAGCTGCATGATGTGTACATGGGATCCTCCCTCTGAACATCCAGCCTAGCACCAGCAGTCGGGGTGCCAGGAGGAGCTGTGCTTCAGTGCCGATCACTTCCGAAGCAGCTCGAACCCCTTCATATGCTGCTAATATCTCTTTTTCAGTTGGAGTATAGTGGACCTCGGATCCTCTGTATCCCCGACTCCAAAACCCATGGGATCGACCTCGAGTCTCCCCAGGTGCTTTCTGCCAGAGGCTCCAGGTAGGGTCGTTCTCCCCGGCTGTGGTGTGGAGCACATTTCTTACATCTTGTCCTGCCTGGACTGGCCCCAGGGCTACTGCATGAACTATCTCCTCTTTAATTTTTTCAAAAGCTTGTCGTTGCTCAGGGCCCCATTTGAAATCGTTCTTCTTTTGGGTCACTTGATAGAGAGGGTTTACGATCTGACTGTAATTTGGAATATGCATTCTCCAAAAACCCACGACTCCTAAGAAAGCTTGTGTTTCCTTTTTGCTAGTTGGTGGAGACATGGCTGTTATTTTATTGATCACATCCATTGGGATCTGACGATGTCCATCTTGCCATTTCATTCCTCAAAACTGGATCTCCTGTGCAGGTCCCTTGACCTTACTTTGTTTTATGGCAAAACCGGCCTTCAGCAGGATTTGGACTATTTCCTTCCCTTTTTCAAAAACTTCTCCTGCTGTGTTGCCCCACACGATGATGTCATCAATGTATTGCAGGTGTTCTGGAGCTCCACCCTGTTCTAGTGCAGTCTGGATCAGTCCATGGCAAATGGTAGGGCTGTGTTTCCACCCCTGGGGCAGTCGGTTCCAGGTGTACTGGACGCCCCTCCAAGTGAAAGCAAACTGTGGCCTGCACTCCGCTGCCAAAGGGATTGAGAAAAACGCATTAGCAATATCTACTGTGGCATACCACTTGGCTGCCTTTGATTCCAATTTGTATTGAAGTTCTAGCATGTGTGGCACAGCAGCACTCAGCGGTGGCGTGACTTCATTTAGGCCACGATAGTCTACTGTCAGTCTCCACTTTCCATTAGACTTCCGCACTGGCCATACGGGACTGTTAAAGGGTGAGCGAGTCTTGCTGATCACTCCTTGGCTCTCCAGTCGACGAATCAGCTCATGAATGGGAATCAGGGAGTCTCGGTTGGTGTGATATTGCCGCCGGTGCACTGTGGTGGTAGCAATTGGCACTTGTTGGTCTTTGACCTTCAGCAACCCCACAACAGAGGGGTCCTCCGAGAGACCAGGCAAGGTGGACAGCTGTTTAATTTCCTCCATCTCCAAGGCAGCTATACCAAAAGCCCACCTGTACCCTTTTGGGTCCTTGAAATACCCTCTCCTGAGGTAGTCTATGCCAAGGATGCACGGAGCCTCTGGGCCAGTCAGAATGGGGTGCTTCTGCCACCCATTCCCAGTTAAACTCACTTCGGCTTCCAATACAGTTAGCTGTTGGGATCCCCCCGTCACCCCAGAAATACAGATGGGTTCTGCCCCTATATAGCTTGATGGCATTGATGTGCACCAGTGTCTACTAGAGCCTTATACTTCTGTGGGTCTGATGTGCCAGGCCACCAAATCCACACAGTCCAGTAAACCCGGTTGTCCCTTTCCTCCCCCTGGCTGGAGGCAGGGCCCCTCTAATCCTCATCACAGTACTCGTTTCTCATTTCTTGTACGTACGAGTCAGAAGTTTCTTCATTAAGATCAGGAGTAAAATCAGCCCTTCTACTATGTCTGGGGAACTGCCCGCTGGAAACTGGAGCAGCAATTTTCCTGGAAGAACCTCTTTCTGTGATTGTTTTCCCTTGCAATTCACGTACCCGTGCCCCTAGGGCTGCAGTAGGTTTCCCATCCCGCTTCCTCATGTCCTCTCCATGGTCACGCAGGTAAAACCATAGGGTGCCCCGTGGTGTGTACCCTTTATATTCTCTCTCTTGAGCAAAAGAACGCTGACTCCTAATAGCCGAGATACTGGTCCGTACAGGTGAGGAGTAGGTCCTATCCTCTCTGAGTTCCTGGATCTCCCGAGACAGTTTCTCCACAGCCGAGATGAGGGAGGAAGAGAGACTTTCCTCATATTGCCAGAGTTGACCAGCCAATTCATCCACTGTATGTTCCTCTCCATCTTTCCAGGTCATCACTGCCAATGAATTGGCATATGACAATGGTGCGCTCCTTAGTCTGTCTCGTACACTTCTTCCTCCGGCTCCCTTTTAGAAGAAGCTTCTTCCTCCATTACTAAACGAGCCAACTTCCGCTTCCAAAATTTCTTCTTGTGTACAGGGGCGACTGATACCAGCACAGGCTGGATCTTTGGTTCAGCCACAGCGCGTGTCACCGTGGTCTGAGTGGCCTCAGGGCCTGTCGCCAGCGTCCGAGTGGCTGCACTACCTGTCGCCGGGGTCTGAGTGGCCACAGGGCCTGTTGCCGGAGTCTGAGTAGCCGCAGTGCATGTCACTGGGGTCTGAGTGGCCGCAGGGCCTGTCACTGGGGTCTGAATAGCCGCAGAGCATGTTGCTGGGGTCGGAGTGGCCGCAGGGCATGTCGCCCCGGTCTGAGTGGCCGCAGTGCGTGTCGTTTTACCGTCAGATCCAGAGACCTTCTCTTCCCTTTGAGGGTAATGAATGGTGTTGAACAGGGCTCGGTAGGCATGGGCCAGGCCCCAGCACGTTGCAATGATCTGCATCTCTCTGGAGTTGCCAGGGTGACAGCATACTTTTTCCAAATATTCTACTAACTCTTCAGGATTCTGCACGTGCTCAGGGGTGAAGTTCCAAAACACTGGGGGTGCCCATTGGCCTAGGTACTTGCCCATCTTGTACCACACACCCTGCCACTCATAATTATTCAGCCTTGGGGCAGATCTCTGGATGATATTCTTAAATTGCTTACCAACTTTAGACAAAACCGAAACAGTATTCCCAAGAAGTGTTAATAGAAGTATCTTAACTACCCAAGGCTGTTCAAAATACTGAAAAGTTACTGTAATGAAGGAGGAAACATCATAGAAGAAGGTGGTGACACTGCCATTCTGTATTTCCTCCGTAAAAAAACTCTCAGAAAAGTTACTGCAATTGCTAGTTGTCTCCACGAAATGGTCTCCGTGGTACAGTAACGGCTTCATTGCGAAACTTACATACCACGCTAATGTCAAGGTCAATGTTCTAAAAACAAACCTCACAAGCGAGACATTACTATTCACTGCAGACCACAGCAAACTGCAAAACCCAACACCAATCTTTAACATGTACAGCAGAAAAAAGAGCACGATGCAGATTATACAAATCAATATCAAGAACAGAGCAACCAACATTGTGGCCCACAACTATTAACAGATATAAGTTCCTTAATACACTCCAGTTAATCCGTTATTATCTCAACCCTTCGTGCCCCACATTGGGTGCCAAAAAGGACTGTCGTGGTTTAATTTCAGTCGGCAACTGAGCACCACGCAGCTGCTCACTCACTCCTCCCCTCCCCCAGTGGGATGGGGGAGAGAATTGGAAGAGCACAAGTGAGAAAAACTTGTGGGTTGAGAGAAAAACAGTTTAATAATTGAAATAAAATAATAATAATGTAAAAATAATAATAATAATAATAATAGTAATAATAATAATAATAATAATAATAATAATACACAAAGCAAGTGATGCACAGTGCAATTGCTCACCACCCGCCAGCCGACGCCCAGCCAGTCCCCAAGCAGCGGCCCCCCCGGCCAGCTTTCCCCAGTTGATGTACTGAGCATGACATCACATGGTATGGAATGTCCCTTTGGCCAGTTTGGCTGTGCCCCCTCCCAGCCTCTTGTGCACCTGCAGCCTTCTCAGTCAGTAGAGCATGGGAAACTAAAAAGTCCTTGGCTAGTGTAAGCATTACCTAGCAACAACTAAAACATCGGTGCGTTATCAACTTAGTTCTCATCCTAAATCCAAAACACAGCACTGTACCTGCTACTAGGAAGGAAATTAACTCTATCCCTGCCAAAACCAGGACACCTGGGTCCCAAACCCAACCCTGCGGAGCTTTTGCTGCATCTGACGGGCAGGTATCCAAATTTCCGACCCAAACCCAAGCCTGTGGAGCTTTCGCTGCATCTGACGGGCAGGTATCCAAATTTCCGACCCAAACCCAAGCCTGCGGAGCTTTTGCTGCATCTGAGGGGCAGGTATCCAAATTTCTGAAATAATGCCTTAATACTCAGAAAAAAATGTTCTTCGCTCAGGGCCTCTTCGGTAAAAAGTCGGGAAAAATCCTCTCTGAGAATCCCTCGGTGCCGGCTGAGGTTCCGCGATCCCTGGATCCGTCGAGGCTCAAGAGCAGTGTCCCATCTGGGGTGCCAAATTTGTTACCGTAAGTCAGCAGATGAAAAACTCTCTAAGACTCCATTTGGAGTTTTAGAAAGCAGGCATTCTTTATTGTGGCGCCGGGCGCACAGGAGTTCATTCCAACCTAATGTGTGCGCCGAGTTGTTCAACTTCAGAAGTTACATACAATTAGAATATACATATTCATTATATTTCCTAGTAATGATTAACATATTCATGTTACTTCAACATATGTAAAAGTCTTTAACGCATGCGCTCTTATGTTCATTGGTGGTCTCTCAGGGTCCTCTGGTGGTCGTCAGTAGTCTTCCTCACTGTGTCCTTTTGCTCACCTCTTCAATTTGGCATCCTTCAGTCTGAGTAAAGGTTGACTATTGATGTATGGTTTGCCCTTGTTCTCTCCTATTACTGGTACAGGGTGTTACATATACTTCTGAACACTGATGTTATCATTCCCTCCTATTCTTTGAGGATCTGGAGCTATGCTTCTAAGCACTGATGTTATCATTCCCTCCTATTCTTTTGAGAACCTGGAACTATACTTCTGAGTGCTGATGTTATCATTTATATCTCAAGTGCGTGCCGGTGTGTTAATGCAGACCGTCGAGGTCTTTTCAGGGGTACTTCCGGACTGGCAGGTCGCGTGCCTGAGTGGTACCAAGTCCCAGGATGAGCCAGCTCCTGCCAACGGTTTTATCTCCTGGAGATACACTTCATTGGCACTCATTATTTTCTCAGCTCAGTCTATCCCAGTCTTAGAGACTTGAGCCCCTTGGGATCGTGACGTTGTAGTTCGAGTGCTCAAGTGGCAATGTTTGGTTTGCCATTGCTTTGCCAAGGCAAAGCCCCTTGCAGGATGATGGTCCCACAAAAAGCCTGGGACTGCAGTCTCCTCAGCAGTCTTCTGTAACCTTCATGCTGCCAGGGTGTTGATGCTGCTTCATCAGAAGTAAAATTCACCCTAATCCTGGGATGTCTTTCCTGCCCTCTGTGGATGGAGGAATCGCTGGTCATTCCATTACTGGTTATGCTCTACCTTCCACCTAGGCAGGTTATTTTCCCTCATTCCCATCTTTTTCTGAAGTAAACATCACAGTTGTTATAATCATGAAAAAGCTGATTTTTTTTTTCCTTGTACAAATACTACTTTATATAATAGCCTTCTCATTTCCCTGTTCCATGTTGGTACCTCTGAGCATTTAATCTGGTCTACCTGAGCCTCCTGAACCCCAAAGCAGTGTTCTGAAAGAGGCCTTATTACAGATTTCTTCAACAGTGTTATAATAAAAGCTGCTTGCTCTCCTTTAAATCGGGGTGATGGAAAAGGCCACTCTGGTTTTTGAGTCCTTTTTTCCCTTCAATTTTTAGATTGGCAGAGGAAACTTCTGTCGGGCTTTCTCTTTGCGTACATCCTGGTGCTTCTCTCGCCAGCTTTCTTTGCCAAACACGGGCTATTGCTTAGAACTTCCATCAGAGGTGGATGCCTGTCACACGACAAGGCTTCTGTGGGTATCAGACGATAAAACGGCAATGGTCTACTGACCGAGTCTGATCAACCTTATTATAATAATAGAAGTTGACAATCAATATAAATAAGCCTGAGTGGAACGCAAGCAATCTAAGCGTGAGTGAAAGAGAGAAGGGGAAATCTCACTTGCTGTGTAGGCAAGGTACAACACCGTTAACCATTAATCTTACCCGCTGATGAGCAACCGTCGAGGAAATTGTCGACCTGTCGTGTTCTCCGTCATGACATAAGGACATCTCCTTTGCCAGGCAGCACCCCTGGACCAGGCAATGAGAGCTACCCTGAGTTAGCGTTGGGGCACCTTATTTATGGGATTGTGCTTTCTCTGGTCAGTCCTATGACGGGCAGGTTGATGTAGACACATCCTTTACGTACAAAGCTGGACATGTCTCAAAAGGGCTGGTGATCCACAAGTAGTTATATGTGATTGGTCACAGGTTTCTGTGTGCGAGTGGGTCCGTGCAGCTGTGTGAGCAGTGCAAGCACGCTACGTAAGCACTTTTCACTGTCCCATGCCATACTCGAGGTCAGGAGCATCTCGCCACACTCCGCCCCTTATGGCATGGGTAATGGCGTGATGCAGTGGTTGGGGTAACAGCCCTGCAGAGTGAGGGTGCGAGCCTCTCTTGCCTCTACGCATGCGAAATGGCTGGGCGTGAACAGAGAGATGGTGGAGGAGGAGGATGTCTTTCCCAAGCTGGGGGCAAAAGCGAGGTTAATCACTATCGGTGTGTTTGGTCGTTTGGGTCTATGACATATGGCAAAGCAAAGTTTAATCACAATCCAAACAGAAGTTATTAATGGGATAAAGAATATTACAATAATAAGACTTTTCATTAATATTTTTTGCAAATTTAAGGATGGTATCCACCTAAGCAGGTCAGAAAGTGAAAATCCACCAGGAGATACTGCGATTTGATCTAACGTTTGTAAATCTTTGGAAACGGCATGGACATCGTGTTAGATTTGTCGATATTTGTTAACGTCGATGCAAGAGGTGGTATGAATCAATGCACAGACACCTCCTTGTTGCAGGGTAAGCATATCAAGTACTAGATGATTTTGTCCTACTATCAAAGGTAAAGAAGAATTTTCCTGTTGCAAGGCTAAAGTGGCATCTACTGTGTGACTGTCTGTGGCTTCCATGGTAGCAGATGGACTTTTAAGAGCTCTTTCTAGTTCGTTTACCCTGAGTCTGGGAACCAAGGTTCTGATTGAACGTCTCCATCCAGAATCACGGAAGGTTCCTCATACACTGGGGTGAAGAGATGGAGGGTCAGATCTACGTATGCGGCAGGGGCTGCGTTAACCCCCCTGCCTCCCGCTGCACGAATAACTGCAGGCAGAGGCACTGTGAAATGAACATCAAACCTTTAATGAATTAAGAAAGAAATAGAGCTATGGGAGAGGGCTGGGGCTGGAGTGGGCGGGTGCAGGTCGCATGTCGCAGGGATCCGTGCTCCACACCTTGTCTATCAACCTATCAACAGCGGTCAGGGGGGCATGGGACACTTTGTCCGCCGATGTCCCTCAGGGGTCTGGCTCGCTTGGTGGGCACGTTGTTGCCGTCAGATGCCCTCCGCTTGCTGCTGCCCGCTTGCTGCCTGCTGCTGCCCGCTGCCGCACCATCCCCGTCCGGCTTCCCCTCCCACAGGGTTTTTGAGCGTTTTACCACCCAGCACGCCACCATCTTCTTCCTCTTCTTGGGTGGGATGTTGTCCCGCAGGGACATCCGTTGCATCTTGGAAGTGCTGGCTGGCGCAGGGCGCTTGGCCTGCTTGCTGCCCGCCTCTCCCGATCTGGGCACCACCCGGCAGGACACAACGCCTGGCAGCTGCGGCAAGCGGGTCAAAACCACCCGGGGCTGCCTCCACAGCACCTCCTCCAGCAGTTGGGGCATGCGGGGTGGATGATGCTGGGGGACAGCTGTGGGGCTCAGCAGAGGACTCTCCAGAGGACCCTTCAGGGGATTCTCTGGAGAACCCTCTGGGCTACCCTTCAAGGGACTCTCCACGGGACTCTCTGGTAGGCAGATGGGGAGGACCACTGCCACCCCACCCTGCTTCCCCTTGGGGTCCAGCAAGGGGGACGTCGCCACCCCTGAGAAGGGGTCAGCGTCCCCCAGCATCACCGCCACCATGCGGTCCTTGCGGCAGTCGTCCTCCACCCCGTACTCTGAGAAGTCGGGGGGCTGGTTGAGGAAGGCGGTGCTGGTGAGACAGTCGGAGATGTCGAGGACATGGGGGATGGTGTCCTCGCCGTCCCCCAGCCCCGCCACTGACGCTTGCTCCTTGGGGCAGCCGCCCTCTGCCACATACTCAGAGAGCTTGTTGAAGAAGGCGGTCAAGGTGGAGATGTTGGGGTCATCAGGGATGGTGTCCTCACTGTCCCCCGGCACCGTTGCTGCTGCTTGCTCCTTGGGGCAGCCGCCCTCTGCCCTGTACTCCGAGAGGTCAGGGAACTTGTTGAGGTAGGTGGTCAAGTAGGAGACGTTGGGGGCATAGGGGACAGTGTCCTCGATGTCCCCCAGCCCCGCCGCTGCCGCTTGCTCCTTGGGGCAGCTACCCTCCACCACGTACTCTGAGAAGCCAGGGAGCTTGTTGAGGAGGGTGGTCAAGCGGGGGCTGTTGGGAACTTTGGGGACATCGGGGATGCTGTCCTGGCCATCCATGGTGTCGAGCCAGGCGAGCGTATCAGTGATGTCCATGGTGAACGACTGATCGTCCTGAAACTGCAGGTTGTCCCCTGCCAGCTCAGGAAAGGCCTCGGCAAAGGCGTCTGGCCCCAGCTTGGGCAGGTCCAGGGGCTTCTCTGGGATGGTCCCCCCTGCTGAAAAAGCAATCAAAACCAGCCCAACCCCGGGGCGATGCAAGCTTTCCTCAGCTTGGCCGTCCGCCTGCAGGTTCTGCCACCCCCCAAACCTCACCTTTGGGCTTTGTCTTGGTTCTGCCGGTTGGCGGAGCCGGGCCGGGCTGGTGGGGGCTGGTGGCGAGGACACTGTCCTCGATGACCACCACGTCATTGTCAGAGGCCTCCAATGGCTTCTGGGTGCTGCCGGGCAGGGTGTGGACCTCAGGGAGGCCCTGCACCCAGTACAGGCGCTCCCTATGGACCATGGCCCACGGCCCCAGCCCCATCAGCTGGTGGGGCACCAGCGTCCCTGTCACCACCTGCTGTCCCCAGCCATAGGCAGGGGGACAGGGAGCAGGCACACAGGGGAGCTGCACCCCGCCGGGGAGCTGCACCGCCTGCCCCAAGGCCCCCAGGGGCCCTGGCACCCCCTGCCAGATGGTGGCCTGTGCCGGCTGGTAGGTGATGGTGTGGACCTGGGCAGGCTCAGAGGACACCAGCAGCCCTGAGACAGGGGGCAGCACGCCGGCAGTGACCGGTGGCGGCATGGCCAGGGTGGTGAAGCTCACGCCGGGGACCTCCGATGCCATCGGCAGCTGGAGAGGAAACCTCTCTGTTGGGGGAAGCTAAGAGGGCTGATGGGGTGAGATGTTGGTGGGCAGAGCTGGTTAGGGGGTGTTGTGGTTTAACCTGGCAGGCAGCTAAACACCACACAGCCCTTCGCTCACTCCCCCCCCCACAGTGGGATGGGGGAGAGAATCGGGAACGACACCAGTCCCAAGGCCTCTCTCAACACTCCAAACCTCGCGAACTCGCTCAGCTGGAGTGCAGGCACGAGCCGGCTGGGTGAGACTCCGCGCCCAAATATAAGCAGCAAGGGACGCCTGGTCACGATCCATTGCTCGGGATGTCACAGTCCATTGCTAGGTGACATCACAGTCCATCGCTTGGAGACATCTCAGTCCATCCCTTGGTGACAACAGAACCCGTCGCTCAGGGACGCGGTGACATCAGAACCCATCGCTTGGTGACATCACTGTCTGTTGCTCAGGGATGTCACAACAGGCCATCCTCACCCACGGCGCTCACCCCGGCAGCGCTGTGCCCCCAGCACACTCATCTGGGGTTACCACAGCATCACTGCCCACTCCATCCCCCCATCTCGTGTCTTGTTCAGAGGTAATACAGAATGGCAGTGTCACTACCTTCTTCTATGATCTGCCTGCTGATGGCGTCGGAGGTGCCCGGCGTGAGCTTCACCACCCTGGCCATGCCGCCACCAGTCATTGCCTGCATGCTGCCCTCTGTCCCGGGGCTGCTGGTGTCCTCTGAGCCTGCCCAGGTCCACACCATCACCTACCAGCCGGCACAGGCCACCATCTGGCAGGGGGTGCCAGGGCCCCTGGGGGCCTTGGGGCAGGTGGTGCAGCTCCCACCCGTGGTGCAGATCCCCCGCGGGGTACTGCTCCCCACCATGGTGCAGCTCCCCTGCATGCCTGCTCCCTGTCCCCGCTATGGCTGGGGACAGCAGGTGGTGATGGGGATGCTGGTGCCCCACCAGCCGATGGGGTTGGGACCATGGGCTGTGGTTCAGGGGGAGCCCCTGTACCCCACGGGCTCCTACCCGCTGCACGTCCCTGCCCACCCTGCCTCCTGCCACCCCACCCCCTGCAGCTCAGCACTGGGTGCAAGGGCCCCCCTGTGCTCCACACCCTGCCCAGCAGCACCCAGAAGCCGTCGGAGGCCTCAAACAAGGACAGGGTGGCCACTGAGGACAGTGTCCCTGCTGCCAGCCCCCACCAGACCACCCTGGCTCCACCAACCGGCAGAACCACGATGAAGCCCAAACGTGAGATTTGGGAGGTGGCAGAGCCCACAGGTGGGTGGCCAAGCTGAGGAAAGCTTGCATCAGCCTGGGGTCGGGTTGGCTTTGTTTGCTTTTTCAGCAGCGGTCAGTACCCCGGCAGCCCCAGGGAAGCCCGTGGACCTGCCTGAGCAGGGGCCAGCCACCTTTGCTGAGGCCTTTTCTGAGCAGGCAGAGGACACCACCATCAACAATATGCTTGCCTGGCTTGACACCACGGATGGTGAGGACACCGTCCCCGATATCCCCGACAGCCCCACCTTGACTGTGTTCCTCCATGAGCTCCCCGACCTCTCTGAGTATGTGGCAGAGGGCGGCTGCCCCAAGGAGCGAGCAGTGGTGGCGGGGCTCTGGGACAGCGAGGACACCGTCCCTGATGTGCCCAACTTGACTGCTTTCCTCAATGAACTCCCCGACCTCTCCGAGTATATGGCAGAGCGCGGCTGCCCCAAGGAGCGAGCGGTGGCAGTGGGGTTGCGGGACAGCAAGGACACTGTCCCCAATGTCCCCGATGCCCCCAATTTGACGACCTGTCTCAACAAGCTCCCCTACTCCCTGGGGCCCGAATTAGGGACGTCACCACAAGACTGAAGAACCTAGTTCAAACTTCCGACTACTATCCATTTCTGCTCCTTCATGTGGGTACGACTGATGTCACTACAAAAAGTCTGAGGTCAATCAAAAGAGACTTCAGAGCCCTGGGAAGAAGTCTAAAACATTTGGGAGCACAGGTAGTATTTTCCTCAGTCCTCCCAGTAATGGGGGGAGACTCTGGAAGACAGAGGCGAGCCCAGGATGTCAATACCTGGCTCCAGGACTGGTGCCTCCACCAAAACTTGGGGGTTTTAAACCATGGAAGAGCCTTCGAAAGACAAGGTCTGTTGGGGCCTGACAGGATCCACCCGTCCCGATGGGGAAAAGGGGTCTTTGGGCATAAGCTGATGGGGCTGATCAAGAGCGTTTTAAACTAGAATCGATGGGGGAAGGGGATGCCCACAGGATTGCAGTAGGTAAGCCAAGGGTTGGTATGGCATCGCCTGAGGGTGGCAGTGCTAGTGGGAACAGTTACGCTGCTCCTGGGAGCACAGAGGGCGTAGGAGCAGATCTGAAATACTTGTGCACCAATGCAGGCAGTATGAGAAACAAACAGGATGAACTGGAAGCCTTGGTCCGTTCCCAGAGCTACAATGTCATTGGTATTAGTGAGACTTGGTGGAACGAGTCCCATGCCTGGACTGCAGGGATCGAGGGCTACAGGCTGTTCAGGAGGTGTAGGCAGGGCAGGCGAGGTGGAGGTGTTGCACTGTACGTAAGGGAGAGGTTTGCTTGCACAGCCCTTACAGTTAGTGATGGTGTGGTTGAGAGCTTCTGGGTGAGGATTAGGGGGATGGAAAACAAAGGAGATGTCGTAGTGGGTGTCTACTACCCATCACCCAGCCAGGATGTTAGCACTGATGAGTTATTCTACAGGCAATTAGGAGAAATTTCTGGATGGGTGGCCCCTGTCCTTATGGGAGATTTCAACTTCCCAGACATACTGGGCATATCGTACTGCTGTGAGAAGCAGGTCTTGGAAATTCTTGTAGTTTGTAGGAGAGAACTTCTTGTCACAGGCACTCAGTGAGCCAACTAGGAAAGATGCCCTCCTAGACTTGCTATTTGTGAATAGAGAAGGACTTGTGGGGGATGTGATGGTAGGTGGCTGTCTCTTGGCCACAGTGATCATGAAATGGTGGAGTTTAAAACTTTCAGTGTAATGAAAGAAAAGGACAGCAGAGTTGCTACCTTGGACTTCAGGAGAGCAAACTTTAAGCCATTCAGCAGAGTACCCTGGGAATCTGCTTTTGAGGGCTTAGGAGTCCGTGAGTGCTGGTCAGTCTTTAAGAAGCACCTTTGAGAAGCACAGGAGCAGGCAATTCCACTGTGTCATAAGCCAAGCAAGCAGGGCAGAAGGCCAGCTTGGCTGAAGAGGGAACTCCTCGTGGAGCTCAAGAGGAAAAAGGAATTGTATGCTTTCTGGAAGCAAGGTCAGGCTTCGCAGGAAGATTACAGAGCTGTGGTTCGTTTATGCAGGGAGAAGACATGAAGCGAGGACACTGTCCCCGATGTCCCCGATGCCCCCAACTTGACGACTTGCCTCAACAAGCTCCCCTAGTCCAAGTACAGGGCAGAGGGCGGCGGCAGCCCGAAAGAGCGAGAGGTGGTGGCAGGGCTGGGGGACGGCAAGGTCACCGTCGACAATGTCCTTGACTCTACCAACTTCCTCAACCAGCTCCCTGACCTCTCTGAGTACATGGCGGAGGGCAGCTGCCTGCATGAGCGAGTGGTGGCAGCGGGGCTGGGGGACCGCAAGGACACCGTTCCTGATCTCCCTGATTTCCCCGACAGCCTCGCCAGCACCACTTTCCTCCATGAGCTCCACGACTTCTCAGAGTACATGGCAGACGGTGACTGCCCCCAGGACCAAGCAGTGGGGGCGTGGCTAGGGGACAGCAAGGACACCATCTTGACTGCCAGTGTCCCCAACTTGACCACCAAGGTCCTCGATGAGCTTCCCGCTGCCTCTGAGTATGTGGCGGAGGGCGGCTGCCCCAAGGAGCGAGCGGTGGCAGCAGGGTTGGGGGACAGTGAGGATTCCATCCCCAGTGTCTCCAACATCCCTAACTTGACCATCTCCCTCAACAAGCTCCCCCACCTCTTGGAGTACAGGGCAGAGGGCAGCTGGAACAAGGAGCAAGTGGCAGCGGTGATGCTGGTGGATTGCCGCAGCAGCTGCGCATCCCGCCGTGGCTGCCTTGCCCTCTGCTTCTGCATGAGCACTGCTGAAACGTGTGTCGTAAGTGAAAAGGAGAACAACCATTTCTGTAAAGGATTAAGAAGCTTATTGGCACAAAGCTGGCCTTCTAGCCTTCAGACACTAAAAATGAGGTAGTGGTGTAACTTTCTCCAACAGAGCTTGACACTGGTTGTTCTGAACTGTGGATTGACAGTATTATGTGCCGCTACATCATGCCAACATATAGCAAGAGAAGATGAACGTTGTGGCTGAGCATCAGTAGGAGTCTTAGGGCATCTAACAGTTGGTGTGCAGTTGGCTGGTTATTGGTACTTAGCAGGTGACTGGTAATAGCTTTCTGTAAACAGAAGGGGCTGAGAAGGATTTTTCTGACTTTGTAGTTGTAGATTCTAATCACTGTCAATATTCAAAAAATAGGCAGCTCCAAATTGCTGAAGTTACTAAGTCATAGTGTTAGAAATCGGTTGGTCTGAGGATGGTGGCTTCCTAACATTGTTTTGTAAATAAACTGGAAGAAAAATTTCTTGGAAGTGATGTTTTGTGACAGAACACAAATCTTAACTATTGTGGTGGAAATAATGATCCTGAGGCTTTAATTATAGCCAAGTCTGTAGTGTAAAGGGCAAAATGACTGATATGAACTGGATAATTAAAATATAAATCCTGTTACTTGTGAATGTTACTTCATAAAAACAAAGCTATATCCAATTTGAATGAGCTGATGTGCATTCTGGTAACTTTTCTAAAACGCTTTTAGTATTCTTAAGCCACAGTCATCGTCAGATCGACAGTATCCATTTAACAGCCACTTACATTCCTTGCTCCAGTACCAGAAAAATAGTTCTGGTTTTGATTGTTGGGGCAGCGATCAAGCTTCCCATATTATTTTCGTTATTTCTGTGTGAACATTTAGTTCACTGTCTTTAATAATCGGCCCATGGACACTCAGTATCCTCGTCCGTGTGCTTACCTTACTGTTTTTTAGACTTGGGTGCTGTTGAGCTCTAAACTCTTAAAATCTCAAGTGTACTTTCTTTCAGAATCAGACTATAATATCTGATGGTGTTAGGACACTTACAGAAGAGTCTGTAAGTAAACATCTTTAGGGGACTTGGCATGTTGTATTAGTTTTGTTTTCTTGGATGAAGGACTTGGCTGCAGCAAATACCAAGTCTCTTCTAGTTGCATGCATCCTCTACTGTTCTTGTATCTGCAGTTGACTTCACAGTTCAACTCGGCCTTGCCTGTATGTGCTACCCTGTCAAGTTAGTATTCCCCAAGTTTGCAATCCTTATTAATCATAAACACCTTGTTGGAGAATCAGTGCTGCAGAGCGTGGAAAATAAGCATACCTTTTAAAATCATTCATGATTGTAGGAATCTAGGGAGTAGGTTGTAACTAGCAGAAAGCACTACCTGAATTTAATTACTGATACTGCAGCATTACAAAGATGAAAAAACTTACTTTGATGTAACCTATACGCTGAAGGTAGATAGTTGGCCTTTATTTAAAGGGCTCCTTACCTTGATTACAAGCATCAGACTAAAAAGCTGATGTTTCTGTTAAGTCGAATAGTGCTCTGCTACGATTTTACTACTGCTTCCATCATTTTCTGTGAATAGCCACAGTTGGGAGAGAGCATTATACCATTTCACTGTTCCGCATTTTGTCCTGACCAGCATTTGTGTTCAGTTTGGACAGTACTTCATCTCATCTGAACTTGAAAGTTGAAGGTACCTATGTTGAGTGGGATCCTGCTGGAGGCAAAGGCCAAGAAAAAATAAAAGAGAAGGAAAATAAAAGCAGGTAAGAACTCTGCTTTGTAAATGTTTACATTGCCTGGGATGTCTCATCTGGCAATTAAGGGAAGAGGGCAGGGGGGAGTTAAAGCACTTGAGGACAGTGGGACAGCAAAGGAATTTTCACTCAGAAACCTTTCTCTGGAAGAAATCCTAATTTTTCATTTCCCTTCCCCTGTCACGCAGATGCAGAGGCTATTTACGAAAGCTATTAGGAATGTGTCTTAATCATGAAATAGAATTTAAGTCTTCCTAAAATACACTTGTTAGGGTATCATTCAAGGTACTAAAATAACTTGTAGATGTGGTGGGCTGACCTTGGCTAGCCACCAGGTGCCCACCAAGCTGCTCTATCGCTTCCCCTACTCACTGGACAGTGGGAGAGAAAATACGACGAAAGGCTCGTGGGCCGAGACAGGGACAGGGAGATCGCTCTGCGGTTACTGTCATGGGCAAAATAGACTTGACTTGGGGAAATTTAAATTAATTTATTGCCAATCAAAAGTCAGAGTAGGATAACGAGAAATAAGAACAAATCTTAAAATACCTTCCCCCTACCCCGCCCTTCTTCCCAGGCTCCAATTCACTCCTGACTTCTCCACCTCCTCCCACCGAGCAGCGCAGGGGGAGGGGAAAAGGGGGTTGCGGTGAGTTCATCATGTGTTGTCTCTGCTGCTCCTTCCTCCTCACGCTCTTCCCCTGCTCCAGCCTGGGGTGCCACCCACGGGAGACAGTCCTTCACAAACTGCTCCAGCGTGGGTCCTTACCACGGCGTGCAGTCCTTCAGGAACAGACTGCTCCAGCGTGGGCTCTCCATGGGCTGCAGCTTCCTTCAGGGCACATCCACCTGCTCCGCTGTGGGGTCCTCCATGAGCTGCAGGGTGACTGTATTCTCGCTCTTCTCTCCCAGCTGCTCTTGCGCAGCAGTTTTTACCCCTTATTAAATATGTTACCACAGAGGCACTACCACCGTCACTGATGGGCTCAGCTTTGGCCAGCGGCAGGTCCATCTTGGAGCTGGCTGGAACTGTCTCCGTCAGAGATGGGGGCAGCTTCTGGCATCTTCTCACAGAAGCCACCCCTGTAGCCCCTGCACTACCAAAACCTTGCCACGTAAACCCAATACAGTAGATGAGGTAAAGGTCAGCAAGCAACTGATGTAATTCTATGTTTAGTAGTGTTGCAGGTCAGTATGGTGAATAGACGGCTTTTCTAGTGTAAAAAATAAGAGCTGGCTGCTTTGTCCTTTTGAAAAAGCCAAGGTTAAATAAAATTGGTACTACAGGTGGTGTTTGAATTTGTTATCTCATAACCCTCATTGGTGAGGAAAAGGTACCACTAAAACAAACCAGAAAGCAAAAGATAATGGAACATAACTCTTGTAAAAGTGGCAGCCCTAAACATATTTAGCAACTGTTTTCATCTAGGAAAAGTACTTAAGTAAGTACCCGGTTGTCTTCCTGTGCTCCAGTCCTTTAACTGTGTTGTTGGCCCTCCACTGGACTTGCCCTAGTATGTCAGTGTGTAGTCCTGAGGAGCCCAGACCTGGACACAGGACTTCAGGCTCAGTCTGACAAGTGCCAAATCCAGAGGAGCAGTTGCTTGCCTTGGCCTCCTGGTTCCTGTCTTGCTGCTACAGCCCAGGATGTGGTTGGCCACCTCTGCCACAAGGGCACAGTGCCGTGTGTTGTCCACTGTTGTTGTCCACCTGTTGTCGGCTCCTGTTGTCCACCAAGACTCCCAGCTGCTTTTTGGCAGAATTGCTCTTCCCTCAGTTGTCCCGCAGCCTGTCCTCTTGTGTGGGGTTCTCTCATCTGGAGAATGCTATCTGTAGCTGTGAACCTGCTGTTCAACTGGTTATGGTACACAGCTTATGGCCCACTACCCAGTCTGTATCTCGCCTCTTGAGGTTTGGGGATGCTGTGTGGGAATGGGTCAAAAGCCTTGCTAAAGTCAAGGGGTGAGCAGTGTCGATTGCTCTTGCCTTGTCCACAGAGCTGGCTACTTCTTCCTCAAAGACAGTTAATTGACTTTCAACATGCGCGTTTCGGTATAAAGAGCACTGCTTGAGATCCTTTATGAACAAATACCTTCCCTATGGGCATATACTGCCAGAAGCACGGTAGAGTAAGTTTTAGTGGCATCTTAAAAATGGGGATAATTTACTGTGGTAATGTTTAATGAGTAGAGTAGTTTAATGATTACTTACTTCTGTTGACAGTGGCCAGAATCCTCTGCTGAAGAGCAATAGAAGGTGATAATATACCTCTTATTCCTAGGATCTAGCACCTGGTTTTGCTGGGAGCCCATGCTACTTTCCTTTGCCTGATGTAGCGAGAAACAAATCTAATAGCCTTTATCAGTAACAGTACACACCTGCTTTTAAAAATAATTTAGAAGTTTGATTTGGATTCATAGAGATTATGTTTATATTTTCCGGTGACTGGAAAACAGTCTTCCTGGAAGGATGTGTCCTAGTGTGTGGGAGACCTGATTTGCAATGGTTGGAAGAGCGTTATGTATTCTAGTGTTGATACAGAGATCCCTGTGATTTGCAGATATATTGATGCTTACTTAACCTTCCGGCACATGATGGCACGCTAAATTTTTTACAAATGCAGTAAAGAGTTCCTTTTTGAGAACTTTAAAATGATTTTTTTAGTTCTTATTTTTGAATCTGAAAACCTTTTTGCCTCTGAACTTGTCCTATAGCTGTGGCTAGACATTGGAGGAAAAGAAGTAAGTGTTTTTACACTTTCAAAGAGGATGGAGTTTAGCCTGATGGCATATGTAAAAAGCTTCATGGCAATGCTACTTGCGGAACCAGTTGTTCAAATGAGAGAGCCTCTTTTTTGATATGTAAAGGCAGCTAAAATATTCTCCTATTCCTTGTGCAATTGTGTTTTTTCGTGTACATTTTTTTCATGATTTTTCTAATGAAACTCCTGTTTGAGAAATCACTTCTCCCGTTTTTGCTCTCTTGCTCTTTTTCACTGGTTCGGAAGTTGTGGGACCAAAACAAACGCCCAGGTTCTTAATTTCTTGTAGGTTTTACTCCTCTGTATTCATCCGTCAGGTGGATATATCTTTGGCTTGAGATCAGCAGTAAAGAAAAGTTTGTGTAGGCGAAACAAGCTCTTGAAGTTGTGCAGTGTCGATAGTTCTACTACGCAAAGCGTATCAATTTCTGCTAAACTAAGTTTGAAAACTGTCTTGGAGATATCGCTACTTGCTCAACAAACTCTGGGAATCTTATCCCTTGGTCTCTCTTTGTAGCCGTCAGTGAAGAACTTCCCTGGTTCTGGCCTTTGCTTTGGTAGAAGGACATGGTCACATGTTCAGCTTTGCATCTCAGGCTGACCTTTTCTAGCAGGAGATTTAGATGAGCTTTGATTCTTGCAGGAGGCTTTCGTTCCCTGTTAAAAGAGTATCTGCGATGTCTGCATTAGAGGGAAAATTTGAAGGTAGCTCCGTAGTTGGTGGAAAAAGTTGCAGTATAATTGTTTTAAACATGAAATGTGCAGCTTTCAAGGGTTGGGAAGACACGATGGCAATAAAATGCTCAATGATCGTATTTATTAGACTAGAGTGAAGCCTCTGGATAGCTTCTGCTATCCCTCCATGGATAACTTCTGCTATCGTTCCTTGGCCTTTCTTCTCCAAAAGAGAATACATATTGCTTGGAATATGTTTTATTTGCTGCAATGGATAAGAAAACGGAGACTAACTGTGGTGCTGTAGGCAACAATCCTAACCATAAGACGAGACTATCTGGTCACTGAATAGTGGAAGAAATGCATCAGTTACTACACTAGCTAATGAAGACTGTGCTGTATTGGAAAACGGGCACCAAACTGACTTTCTGCTATAAAATTTCCTGCCCTTCTCTATTGGAAGGGAGACTTAAGCACTGGGCAGGAGGGGGGGGAACCCAACCGTTTTTTCAAACTTTTATGCCAAATATTCAATGTCATTGTCTGAACTGTTAAAGGCTGTTAGATTTTGAGTGGACAAAGCACATGCAGCGGACATTTACAGAAGACTTGAACAAAATAAATGATGTGGAGGACCTTTTAATGTCTTTGTAACTTTGAGAAAATACTAGCAAAGCACCTGCATTTTTCTTACGGCGATTCTCTAAATGGCCACGTTGCGTGCTGCGTAACTCATTTATACTGAATCTAATAGAAAAAGTTCAGCAGCTTTTAGCTGGAAGTGTGCGTGAATGATCTCTGATGCACTTGAAGCAGGATGGAATCTGCAAAGAGTGATGGTTCCCCCTGAAATTATGCTTTTTTTTTTTTTTTTTTTCCCCCCATGCTATCACTTGTTACCTTTTCTTTGGCAAGTAAACTAGAACTTCCTCCACGTTAGCAAAATTCCAAAGCATTTGCAGTGGTGCACCTGCACAATATACACTTACCCCCTTCATGTAACTCTTGCAAGCAATTCAGAAGCTTAGCTGTCTTCTGATCAGTACTGGCAAATTTATATCCTAAATGGCGATGCTAAAGTAGGCCACCTTTTCATCAGTGATTTCTTGTAGCCTTCTGTAACGGGAATAAACCAAACTTAGTCATGGAGATGAACCAGAGATTCTAGCATACTTACGTATGACAGCTTAACAGCACTCAGCTTTTGATTCCCATGTGACTTTATTTTAATGAAGGTATTAGGCAAAAGGGACATTTTCTAGCCCTTTATGAAACAGTATTTGAGAACAATTCCAGCAAACTTGAAATCGGTGTTGAATGAATCAGGAAGGAAACAAGCTAAACTTCACTGTATTAGTGGACATTTAAGTAGCAATTAGCTTTACCAAATTGTAGCTGAAGGAGAAGTTGGAGAGAAAACTTTCTTTTGTGTGTGGTAACTCTTCTAAGGGTGATGTAGCATAGACTAGGGAGGATGAGGATTTGAAAATGACTTCTCACATGTGTTTTTCAGAGTCTTATTTCGTGCTTCTTAAATTCTTTGTCAATGAAGTTAAACTGTCAGCTGCATAGCTATTTCTGAGAAGTTAAAATCCCTTGCTACTGATTGCCTTGAAAATAATAACCAGACGCGATTCCCTGGCTACTGAGGTTTAATCTTCACTGTAATTTGCAAATAGCCTTCATTTTGTTTAGTGGTTAAATTGCTAGGAACTATTTTTGAGGGTGTAACCGAGGTAAAATAAAACGTTTGAAAACCTCATTAGGTTAAAATTATTCTTTTGTGCAACTGATTGCTCATTAGAATATTCCCCAGAGCAAAGTGTATCTTCATTTATTTTGCTATTGCTTCCTGAGACTGCTTTTGAAAAGTAAGATTAGAAAATCTAAGCCTTTCTTGACTGGGATCAGACTCTTAAGTTTTATAATGACTCCTGAGGAGTTGCTGTGTGCTTCTCAGCACAATGTGTTGTGAGGCAATTTTCTTTTCTGTAGTCTTTGATGGAGTTAACATAATCAAATAAAATCCCCACCCTTCAATAGACTTTTTTGGTGTTGGGTTTTTGTTTGGGTTTGGGTTTTTTTTGAGGAGAGTTGTGATGCATTAAACTCTGGAAGTCTTGCTTCATCGTTTTTTTAAGATAAATTGTGTTTAGATTTGATGCTCTTGGGTTTTGTATCATCTTCAGTGTGTGTATTACGAAATAAAATTATCACCATTTTATTCCTTTCATTCTTCATTGGGTTACACTTTTTCCTGGGATTTCAGTCATTGCTTATACAAGCCATGCATGTGCTGAAAAACCTACCTTTAACACAACTGATGTTATTTTCCCGTTCACCGATATTTCAATTCCAGTGAGAATTAGGCATTTTGGCATTGGATACCAGCAGTGTACTAATACTTAACTGATTGTTGTAGCTGATCTGCAAGACTTATTAGAAGTCTTACGCGGAAAACCAGAAACATGAGTTCTCTAAGGTTCTGCGTAGTACGGGCGAAACGCTGTTTTATACAGGCGTTCATTCAAACCATGTGCCACACATCTGCTTTTTTTCCTCCCGTTTCTTCGTCTTGTATTTTGTCTGGCTGTCGCCTCTTCTCTCTCAGTTCTTGTGCATGCATACTGTTAGAGGTGTTAAGTGGCTGAACTAATGTGTCATTTTGACAGCTTACACGTGTTTATCGCACCCTAATTGACTTGGGAAAACTTGAGTGTGCATTTCTGTAATTGCGTCCAAATCTTGAATGGTTCATTTCTTCTTAGAAGTGGTGCACCGTCTCCAAAAAGGACATCTATTAGCACAAGATCCTCAGTGCGGGGCAGCAGAGATCATTTCACTGGTGAATCGTACACAGTGTTGGGTTAGGTGGACTTTTTACTTCTGCTAGAGGTGTAATGCTGTGGAAGGGCAGATTAGGTAAGAATCTGAGGGAAAAATTGTGGTTGTTCAAGGCTGGGTACTTGACGCTGTCCTGCACAGAGGTAGTTTTGCCTGTATAACACCAGAATTTTGTGCTACAGCAAGGGTCTTCAAGTCTTTTGAAGCTCTTCATTACAAAGCTCTTAGTGACTGACATTCACTGCTGCTATTAAGTGTGAATTGATGTTAAATGTATCTTGTCTCAGTGAGCGTAAGTAAAAACTGTCTCATTATTCTATTTTATATTTATATTCTATTTTCTCGCACATTAATGTTTTTGTTCCCGATAGTTCAGGTTTTTGTATTTCTAAGCCCTCTGTCCCCAGGCACCCGCCGCGGAGCTGCGCAGGAGCCCCCCCCAACTGTGTCCCCCTTTTCCCCCCAGAGAGTGACCTCAGGCCAGACCCGGCCATGCTGACCTTGACCTCCGTCCTGCCCAGGGGGGCAGGGGGCAAGCTCTTCCAGGCTCACAGGGTGCCCACCCGGCATGCCACCTCAGCCCCACCCTCAGCCAGGGGGAGTGCGGGAGTGATCCAGGGGGCACAGCGTGTCCGTCCCCCCCCCCCAACCCACTGGGGGTGCCCAGGCCTTGCCACCCTGTTCCCTCCATACCCAGGAGAGTGGGGCTGTGCTGTCAGGGACCCTCCCCAAAGAGGGTGGCACCCTAAGTACATGTGCCCTCCCCTCCTGGCCACTCTCCCACTACGGGGGGGGGCCATGCCGGTGCTCAGGGCCCCCCTTCTCCCCCTCTCTGCAGGCATTGAGACCTCTGGAGCCACCAGCACCTCCAACGTCGGCTTGGCCTGCCGTGTGCCCGTCACCCAGACAGCGGTTTGTATGGGGGGGGCACCCGGACGCCTGGATCCTCTCCCTGGCTCCAACCCTGCCACACCCCGGTCTCACTCTTCCCTCTCATCCCCATAGCATTTTGGGGCATCCAGCAAGCCCCCGGAATTCTTCCGCACACCTGTCCCCTGCAGGCGTGGGTGGGTTCCCCAGCAGGTGGGTGACGACTCAGGGGTCCAGGGGGGGCGGTCAGGCCCAGCCCCCCTGCTGATGGTGGTGTCACCTCCAGACCCTCCTGCGGTGGAAATCGACCCCGTCCTTCCAGCCTGGCCCCAGCCCTGAGCCTGCTAACACCGAGGATGTGGCCGTGCCCTGAGTGAGTGCCGGGGGATACGGAGCCCTTCTGGGCCCCCTGTCCCCCCCAAGGGCTCAGGGGAGTGGGGGGCCCCCGCCTGCCCTGACTGTGGGGGCTTCTGCGGGAAAAGATTGCGGTGCAGCTCTTTACAGGGGGATGAAGACCAGCGGGACCCTGAGGTGACGGTGAAGGTGGCGCCGGCTCTTCCCGGTGTCTCCCCAGGCTCCGGCAATGCTCAGGTAGGGTGGCCACCTCAGGTAGGTAGGCACCTGCCAGATGGCAGTGTGTGGTCCTTGGGTTCAAAGGGCGACCCTAACCCTGGAGACTACAGCGCGTGTACTCTGCCACAGCCCCTGCACTCCCTGATTCAAAATTACTAATGTACCGCAATACCTGATTTCTGCTGCGGCCCAAAACAGAATTTCTGATGGAATAGCAGACTTGGAAAAATGGCACATCGTTTCCAGAACCCTGTACAATTCACCGGTCTGGCCAGTCCGACAACTGGACGGGAGATGGCGTCTGACATTTGATTATCGGCGCTTAAATGCCAACACAGCTCCGCTAATGGCTGCAGTACCCAATATTGCAACTTTAACAGCCGTCTTACAGGCAGCCGCGCACCCACGGATGGCAGTGCTAGATGTGAAAGATATGATCTTTATGGTCCCCTTGCAGGAGGAAGATAAAGAGAAAATGCTTTCACTTGGGAGGGGATACAATACACCTGTAACAGACTCCCACAGGGGTATAAACATTCACCCACTCAGCTCACGCTGCACTTGCTGAACTTTTACAGACAGTCTCACTCCCTCAAGATATGAAGATGCACCAAAATATGGATGACCTTCTAATCGGAGGAACTTTCCCTGAAAAGGTGGAGGAAGTGGCAGCAGCAGTGTGGCAAGCACTACGTAAAGCAGAAGTTGAGATTCCACCTGAGAAATGTCAGGGACCAAGCAGAGGAGTAAAGTTTTTAGGTACTTGGTGGATAGCGGGCAGTGCGGTGATTCCTCCAGACACCTTGAGAAAAATCGAACAGCTGCAAATGCCCCAATCTAGGAAAGAGTTACAACAGTTGATGGGAACTTTAGGATATTGGAGAAAGCATGTATCTGGATTTTCTATCATTGCTCATCCAATATATTCGCTTTTACGGAAGGGCAAACCCTGGGAGTGGAAATTAGAACTTGAGGCGGCGATAAAAACTCTGATTGAAGAATTAAAAACATATCAGTCATTGGGACCAGTACACCCTCGCGACCCTATTATGGCCGAAGGGGGTTTTGCTGAACACGGTACTTACTGTAACCTATTCCAAACCGGCCCCGAGGGACCAGAGAGACCTTTATTATTCAGCTCGCCTGGATTTAAAGAGGCAGAACGGAGATACTCCGAATTGGAAAAGGGACTTTTATCTTTAGTGCGAGCAGTTAAAGACGTTGAGAAAATACACCAGGGACAGCCTGTGCAAACCAGAGGACCATTTAATTTGCTAGAAGCAATCCTAAAGGGGACTGCTCCCCCAGAAGGAGTTGCACAAAAACCTACAGTCAGAAAATGGTACGCCTACTTGAGAGGAATTGCGGAGGAAATGAAATTAGCCGAAGGACATACTAAAGTTTCCAAATTACAGATGCCTAGAAATGCAGATGCATTAGCGTTACAACAGCCTTTTAAGCCCTCGCCAATTTTGAATGCACCTCCCCTCACCGAGGGAACACCAACAGAAGACATTTGGTTCACCGATGATGCCTCAGCAAAAAGGGTAAGCGGTAAAGGGCAGTACAAGGCTACTACATTAAACATTACCACCGGCAAACAAAAAATAGAAGGTGGTGCAGGCAGTGCACAAGTAGGAGAATTAAGAGCAGTTGTTTTAGCAGCACAGAATGGAGCAAAAACCATATAAGTAGATTCCTATGCTGTGTGGGCCGGCGCCACACAATGGCTCCGTCAATGGGAAACCCTGAACTGGGAAGTAAACAGATCTCCAGTCTGGAGAACTTGAGATTGGCAACTATTACCAAATATAGCCAGAAAGACACCGTTCAGGATGGGATGGGTGAAAGCTCACACCAAGGACAATAAACCAGCCACAAACTGGAACCAAAAGGTGGATGAGTTGACTAAAATTAGGAAAATAAAAGTTAGGTGTCCTGGTTTTGGCTGGGATGGAGTTAATTTTCTTCCTAGTAGCTGGTATAGTGCTGTGTTTTGGATTTAGCATGAGAATAATGTGATAACACACTGGTGTTTTAGTTGTTACTAAAGCAGTGTTTATACTAAGTCAAGGACTTTTCAGCTTCCCGTACTCTGCCAGCGAGGAGGTGCACAAGAAGCTGGGAGGGGGCACAGCCAGGACAGCTGACCCAAACTGGCCAAAGGGATATTCCATACCATATGACGTCATGCTCAGTATATAAGCTGGGGGGAGTTGACCGGGGGGGCGGCGATTGCTGCTTGGGGACTGACTGGGCATTGGTCGGTGGGTGGTGAGCGGTTGCATCACTTGTTTTTTTTCTTTCCCTCGTTTTTTCCTTTTCTCTCTCGCTGTGGGGCTAAAATAACGACAGATCTGACCAGAGCGTGTTAAAACAGATTTGTTATAAGCATTTTATAGTCGCTGGTCACAGTGTTCTTTTATTTGTTTGCATGGTTGTGTTATGTGAATCCTTCCTTGCAGTATGCATTCCCTGCGGTGCTGTTTATCACTTCTGGGAGATGGGTCAGGATTACCATTGTGCTGTACTGTGTAACATCGGCTTATGATACAACAATATTACTGGTAAAAAGACTAAGTTGGTATTTGTAGTTGGTATTGCCGTCCTCTCTGTCCCTCAGGCGCCATCTCTCGGAAATTATTAATAATGATGCTCTTCACCTTTCCTCCTTGGAGAACAAATCTACGGAGAAGACGGGGGGGAGGGGGGGAGATGCTTTCCCCTGTTCTTTCACCCTCCCTTTCTCCTTCAGGCTAGTTACACCAGTTCTCGAGAATTCTTAATATCCCTGGGATGTCCAAGCCAGCATGCTCCTATTGCTGTGTCTCCTGAATGTGCTTCAGGTCTTGTTTAGGGTTAAACTGCTATTTAAAAAAAAAAAATCACCCCCAGATCTGCCCCGAGGCTGGAGAGTTATGAGCGGCAGGGTGTGTGGGATAGGATGGGCAAGTACCTAGGACAGTGGGCACCTCCAGTGGTTTGGAACTTCACTCCTGAACAAGTGCAGAATCCTGAAAAACTAGTAAAGTATTTGGAAAAAATATGCTGTCACCCTGGCAACTCCAGAGAGAGACGGAGATCACTGCAACATGCTGGGGCCTGGCCCATGCCTACCAAGCCCTGTTCAACGCTATTCAGTACCCTCAAGGGGAAGAGAAGGTCTCTGGATCTGACGACAAAATGACAGGCACTGTGGCTACTCCAACCCTGGCGACAGGCCCTGCGGTTACTCCAACCCTGGCGACAGGCCCTGCGGCCACTCTAAGCCCAGAGGCAGGCACTGCGGCTGAACCAAAGAACCAACCCGTGCCGGTATCAGTCACCCCTATGCAGAAGAAGAAATATTGGAAGTGGAAGTCAGCTCGTTTAGTAAGGGATGAAGAAGCTTCTTCTGAGAGGGAGCAGGAGGAAGAAGTAGGCAAGGCAGACTACCCCGAAGTAGGGCCATCACAAGAGCAGAAGGATGAGAGGTGGCCGTGGCTCGGGGAGGAGGAAGAGGAAGAACTCATAAACGAGGCAGTAACCACCCGATCCCTAGCCCTGAGTGAGCTGCGAGATATACGAAAAGATTTCAGCCATTGTCCAGGCGAGCATATTGTCACCTGGCTGCTCCGATGCTGGGATAATGGGGCCAGTAGCCTGGAATTAGAGGGTAAAGAAGCCAAGCAGCTGGGATCTCTTTCTAGGGAAGGGGGCATTGACAAAGCAATTGGAAAAGGGGCACAAGCCTTCAGCCTCTGGAGGCGACTCCTATCAAGCGTGAAGGAAAGGTATCCCTTCAAGGAAGATATTATATATCACCCAGGCAAGTGGACCACCATGGAGAGCGGTATCCAGTACCTGAGGGAATTAGCCGTGCCGGCGGTGATTTCTGAATGACCAAGACAACAAGCAGCTATCCAAAGATCCAGATGAAGTCAAGTGCACGTGACCCATGTGGCGGAAGTTTGTACGGAGTGCACCATCGTCATATGCCAACTCATTGGCAGTAATGACCTGGAAAGATGGAGAGGGGCAAACGGTGGATGAATTGGCTGGCCAACTCCGACAATATGAAGAAAGTCTCTCTTCCTCCCTCATCTCAGCTGTGGAGAAACAGTCCAGGAGGTCCAGCAACCTAAAGAGGATAGGTCTTAACACTGGCCCTTTTCTTGGCATAAAGGCAGACAAATGCAGACTGGGTAAACAAATGCAGCCTGGCTAAAGAGGGAGGGAGGGAGGGAGGGAGGGAGTGCTGAATGTAAATGCATGCTGGCAAGCCATGGGCAACCACGGAAACGCCAAAGAAACACCCTGGTGGCTAGGCCCTGCTCCCCTGAAGCCTGATCTGCCAAGAGACAGCACACACCGCTCTGCAAGACGGAAACTCCTCCTGCCTGTTCTAGGAGGCTCTCGAAAGGCTTACAGCGTACACTTCATCAGGAATAAACAGTCCCCTTTTGTTTTACTGGGAAACTTCTTGCACCCCCTCAGAGCATCTTGTGCTCCTTTTCCTAAGGCAGACCACTGGTGAGGAGCTGAGCAGGTTTCTGAAGGAAGCCTCCTCTGCCAGGAGCACAAGGCAAATCCACTGCCAACAGAGGAAACAGTGGTGTCCTTCTGGTTCGCGTCGAAAGGAAAACCAAGAAAGCTCAGGGACATAACCCATCCTGCAGAGCGCAGTACAGGACTGTGCTAAGCTCTCGCAATTACTGCGGCAGGATGTATCTGGGCAACCGTTTGGGACTCCCTCCGTGCGATCCAAAATGGACTCGTCCCTTGTTTTGCAGAGGCAAAAGGCTTTCTAGGCCTAGTCCCGGCGTTCGTGAAGAGACTGAAGAGACTGCTGCTGCCTTCCACCACCTCCAGACCGAGCTCTCAGGCTGCCCTCGTGTTCTTCCCCTGTCCACCCCCCACCCACCCCAGCTGGTGAGGTGGAAAATACACTTGGGGAAAGGAGAGGAGGATTTTTCAAACATACCCGTTCAGATCGTGGGCCTTCCGTGGCTGTCTCTCCATGTCCGCTCAGGTGCGGGCACCAGGCCTCCTGCTTGCTCGGGAGCGAGCCAAAAACTCTGCGACCTCCGTTCCCTCAAGACCGAGAGTGACAAAGGCGCGGGGATAACCCCGATCTTATGCCCTGCTGTGTCTACCTCAGCACCGACGACGCTTTGTGACATCAACGGCGGTGGGAGATGTCACAACAGAAAAGGCAGCGCCACGTTTGGAGGCAAAGTCCAACCTGCCAGGGAGCAGGTTTTGCACTCCTCTCCGCAAGGGAAGAAATCCTACAAAACCAGAACGTCTCCTACCAAGGGGTCAGCTCTTTGAATTCCCACTGGAGAGTAACAGGTTTGGGAGCTACAAGAAACCTTTCCTAGCCGCTGCTTTTGACCCTCTGTACGAGGAAGGCCGCCTGAGGTGACTGAAGCCAGGCACCAAGTACATTCAGCGTTCCTCTCATGGGGGCTCACGTTCATGTCGGTGGTTCTTTTCTTGCAGCCTGAGAAAGGCAAGGGGCCATAGGGGCACAAGTGGCGGGTGCCTTGCACTCTCATTTCTCGTTGTTGCCATAGGCACCGCGCTCTCCATTCCAGGGGACAGCAGACGTGTTTAGAGGAGAGGAAAGGAGCGTACTCGACTATGAGCATGTTTGCTGCTACACGCTCTCTTCAGAGGCTGGAGTCTGCCCCTCTTCCCCGATAACAGACACCTTAGGTTTTGCTTTTCTCCGCGAACAAGCGACTAGCAGACTTGGCAAAAGCATGCTACCTTATCCCCAAAAGGAGAAAAGGAAGCCTGCCCAATCACAGATGAAAAAAGGCCAGAGCTAGACTGTACAAAGAAATGGCTCTGCCAGAGTGGGTGCTGTGTTGGCTGAGAGCCAGGTTTATGAGAGGACACACGCACATCCCCCCGGCAGGCCATGGGGGAGTGTCGCCGCCCTGGGAACGCAGCACGCCCAGCAGGAGCAGCTGAGGCCCCTCAACGGCCATTCAGAGGCAGCTTGAGCCAGAGTTCCCCTCTAGGAAAGGGGCCTTGAGTTCGGCAGGACATACGGAACTCTAAGTTACCCCGTCTTGAGTGGGTAGCCCATCTTACGCAGTTCTGGGCACCCAAACTCTTACAGTGCATTCCTGCTTCTCAGTCTGTCTTCCGGTTATCAGCCGGTGGTACTTTAACCGCACATGTGTTCAGCCTTCGATTAGAATTAACAATGAAGGTATCTGTAGGAGACGGTTCTCAGTCCTCTTTTCCATCACCTCTTCCTCCGGCGAAGCCTCCGATAAGCTCGTGGGTCGCGAGGAGGACAGGGAGCTCTCTTACCAGTTAGCGTCACAGGCAAAACAGACTCGAACTCGACCTGGTGAAAATTAATGGAATTTATTGCCAGGTGAAACTGAGACCTTTCCCCCGTCTTTGGGAGGATCACCGTGCACCCTGAATCGATACAGGCAGGTGTAGTCCGGGTGGCCCCAGTTGCTCAGCACTTGCAGCCTTAGGTATTTCACAAACCCAGAGAGCTCCTCCTGAAATGACAAGAAGAAACGAGTTGCCTTTTCCTCTCTGGCCTTTGACTACTGACAGAGCAGTGCCGCAGCGACGGACTCATTCAACAGCTTACTTCCAGCTGCCCTGCGAGGTCTTTTGACCTATGGTGGTCAAGACGTTCTTATCCTGCTCTACCTCAGTTGGCCATAAGAACAGTAAAGGAAGAAGCAGCTACCAGAAGCTTCAGCAAATACATTGGCAAGTTCTTCTCGCCTGCTTTGAGGCACATGCTTCCACAGTCAGAAGACCCAGTGGTGTTAGTATCATGTCTCGTCGCCTTCTCTAGGAAGCCACTGAAACCGAATGGCCTCCCTGTCACTACTCGCTACCAGCAACAACGGAATCCTCAGAAAGCCCAGTATTTCTCGTCTTTAACTAGCAGGCCAGTAGTAGTGCATACTACGGGATGTGGCCACTTGTATGCACCTGGAGTCCAGACAGTCAAGCTGATTTCAGCTTCAACGGCGGCAGTTGTAAGCGCTAGAGCTTAAACCCAAAAGGAAAGAGAAGAAGAGCGGCAGTCCAGGCATACGCCGTTGGGAAGTTACAGCAGAAGAAAGGCCAGCGTGGCACACGCTCAAGGAGAGGGCTGCCTCTAGCCCCCTGGCAGGGAAGCTTCTCCCCAGCCAAGCGCATCTCCCCTCCTCTCCTAGAGTTCTCCTCCCTCTTGGTCCCCGTACCTTCAGCTGGAAGGTCTGAGTGGGATTCAGCGCTGCCAGGAAAGTGAACTGTCCCAGGAATGTTCCCTGCTCCTCATGTTCTTCCTTCATGCCCTAGAGAAAGACGGGGGTGGAGAAAACAAGAGCGCTTGGTACACCGTGGGGAGACTTGACTTCGGTCGGTGAAGTACTGGTTTATTTCAGCTCCGTAGTCCAAGGAAGATGAGCACAAGGAGAAGACGAGAAGCTGCAGCTAGGTAGCGTGCCACACTTGCCGACTCAACGAGTCTAAGCTGCCAGTCGGAAAAGCAGCAGATGTTCCCAGTGAGAGGGGGGTAACCTGAGGATCACAAATGCCCGCTGGGATTGGAAGCCAAGAAGGTCTAGGACCGCGCACTGGGCCAGCTCCTTTTCCCTGTGGCTCCTGGAGCTCCATCTTGCCCCAGAAGCTGCCTTTCACGCGGTACATTGGATAAAAGAGGAATACAACTCCAAGGAGCTTGTTTGTTTCTCCTGGGAGCCAGGAGGAAGCCGCAGGCCGCTGGACTCTTTGACCCGTATTCACCCCCCGCTTACGAATGCTACGCAACCCCCCGCCCCCGACTCTAGAGGAATCACTTACGTAGACGGCAAAGTCCTTTGGAGCTCTGGAGATACTCTCCCCATGGAACGCTGTCCCTGAAACATGGTCCATGGTGACGGCTCTGGGAATGATTGGCACAGGCAGCTTGATGAAGACGTGTCCCCGACTTCCTGGGAAGGGCCAGCAGTTTCCCGGATGATTTTCAGGCTGAAAGGAGAAGAAGAAACTACGTTCACGTGGAGAAGGGTGCCCTGGCTCTCATTCTTGCCGTGAGCATCAGAGGACCAAGAGCTGATTCGGCCAATCAGCTCTGCTGTGAACCGCAGCCAATGCCTTCAGTCAGACCCGGCTTGCAAGCACAACGTGGGGCCCTCCAGCAGTGCAGGCTCTCAGCGCCCGCTTGTGCTCACTAGGAGCCCCGGCGAGCTCACACCCCAGACCTCTGCAGGCCCCTTTTCCATTCTCCTTCCGTGCCATGCTGACAGTTTTCACGGTGACTGGCAAGACAGAGACTGCAGGACGAGGCTAGCCTGTTAGAAGCTTGCGCGGACGACCTGGGGCACTCCGGGAGAGGAAAGACTCAGCAGGGAGACCCAGGAGGCGAGTAGGTCCATGCAAGGAGGAGGCAGGAAAAGAAAGCGTCGAGGAGCAAAGACAAGGGTAAAGGCAACTCTCAGCAGCGTGTTTGGTTCCTCCCCCCCACCTTTCTTTTTCTCTTTCTTGCTGCTCCTACCTCAAGAAGAAGATCAGGAGACCTCACGTAATCCAGCACCGGCAGGGAATACAAAAAGACTTTTCCTTTCGTATTCCGGAAGGAGGGAGAAGTCCTTGAATGAATGACAGCAGCCCCTGGAAATTAAAACACGAGCACGATCATCGAGCAGTGTCAGGAGGAATACTGCACTGTTGACTTGAAAAAGGCTTCTGAGTAGTCTTCCACCTCCGACAGTGGGTTTCCCCTCTTTCTTACTGGCATGATCCCTCTGGAACACCCAGCAGGGACTCGTCAAACTGTCGCTAGGGGCCGTGGAAGACGACAAGAATGCGAACTAGGCTTTCTGCTCTTCACATGCGCTCCGGCCCCTTACAGAGCCTGTCAGCGGGTACATTTTCAGGGCATGAGGTGGCCCTTGACTTCTCGCCCCTTCTCTCCTACCACTGGGCACGTTCAAATGCCGGTCTTGTCAAGCTGGACAGGGAGCGCTTTGGAACTGCTTGGTTTCTACAGTCTCACGGCACCTGATGATTTGAGGGCATAATCAGGCATCGGGACTTGGTTTTCTTCCAGCTTCTCCAAGACTTGATTGATGATGTCTTGAACAGCCTGGGAAGGAACACAAAGGAGAGCGCCTGTTAGAAGGAAAAGGAACGGGGCAAGCAGCTCCCCTGCAAGGCCGGCCAGCCAAGGTGAACTGGGACAAGGTTAAACTCAGATGTAAGGAACGCCGGAATTGCCCGGAAACCTCGCAAGTTTGCTCTACTCTGATTGACGGGCATCAGAGTGGAGGGGCTGCTCACTCCAATGCTCTGAATGCTGAAGCTGCGGGAACGGGCTTTTCCTGTGGAGATGCCCCATGCCGGGCAGCACGGACAGACAAGCCTTCTGGGCCTGAGATGGGACTGGGGTAACTCTGGACTGCTGAGACCATTCTTTCCTTCCGCTCCTCCCTTGAGGAGGACCCGAGATGTGGACGGAGAGGAAGGTACACCTAAGACAACTGTCGTTCCTGTCACGGCTCTCTCTTCCCCCAGAAGGAAGTGTGGAGCAACAGGAAAAGGAAGTGTGGCAATGCACAGCACTTGTTCCAGCAGCACCGGCCTTTTGGCTAGCTATGACAGGGAACTGTAGTAGGATACATGCCGGAGGGAAGAAAGAAACCTCTGAGTAGAGCCTTCTGCAGTGTGCCCTTACCCATCCGGTAAAGCCTGGGAGCTTAGCCTGCTTCAGGGCTTCCTGGAGAGCACGCTCGGCGACATCCTTCACGCTCCAGCGCAGGTGATGAAGCTCTTCCTGGAGCTTGCGTAGCTGTTCTGGCAGGGTCAGGGTTTCGCTCAGTGCTTCTCCTAACTCGTCCCCTGCTGGCCTAGAAGAAGTGAGCAACGGGGAGACTCTAACTGTCGTGGCTGGCCTCTCGGACGCCGTGGGAATGTGAGCGAGGCCAGAAGCCTGGCTCTGGATGACTGGCAGGGTAACCACGTCTGAAGCGGTTGGGAGAGTTAGTTCCAAAGTTCTCAGAGCTTCAGGCTGAGAAGCTGCTTCCCGGCTGCCTGGGTACATTTTGGGGAACTGCTGAAGCTCTCAAACGCCCAAAGCCATCTTTTTCCCTAGTACAAGTGCCAACGTATCATCAAAGCCATGCCAGAGCAGATTTGAAGGGGGGCAGGGGGCAGTTCCTATAGCAAATGCCAACAGAAACAAGAGGTGCACAGTTTTTTCTTTTGAAAGATGTCTCAAGGCAGGCTGCTGCGAGTTAAGAGGTAGCCAACAGGGGCATAGCATGCCGATCCCGCGTATGTTTGCCCAGCCTAATCTCCCAATTCCTGCTACGCGTGCAGCTCAGACATAAACAGGGAAGGCTGCAAGACACACCAAGAGCAAGGGAAAGCGGTTGCCGTTGCCAGATGCTGCTTCTCAGCAACAGCGCTCTCCCCTGTTTTGCTCTTTGTTCCCCTCCCCCAACACTGCTCCTACTGAATCACCCTGCCCCGCTCCTTCAATTCTCTCCCCTTGCTCCACAGCCTTGGACTGCTCAGTCCTCTGGGGCACTCTCCAAAATCTCCTCCCTTCCCACTCAGATCAGAAGCAGCGTTTTGCCTACAGCACGCCCCTCTCCAACGGCCCATCAAATGGTGCTGGTTAATAGTGACCGCAGCGTTCCTCTGCCCCTCTCTCACCACTTCCTTCCTTTTCCTTCCCTGCCTGAGGGACAGATTAGTGAGACACGATCTAAGGCAGACAGGGGAGGGAGAGCTCTCCTGGATCAGTCTTAGAGCCCTCCGCCCTGCTTGCCCTTCCTGCGCTCGCTTGCCAGTATCTCGGCCCTCCGTTTTTTCCTCCACCTCTCTCCTGCTGCTCCCTCTTCTCCTTTCTTAGCATAACATGGTCCTTGCCTCGGCTAGCCTCTTCTGCTTGCTCGAGAAATACACTTCTGCCCTCCCTCTCGGCTTGACAGGGGCAGTTCCAAGGCTGCCCTCAGTCCTTGAACCTTGCCCCCCTGCAAAGGTCTTCACGGGCAACTGCTGCTACACTGGAGAAGACTCTCTTTCCCTTGGCCTCTCCTCTCCTTCGAGGGGGCAATGCTGCTTGCAGGGGCTTTCTATGGCAGCCCAGCAATGGAAGAACGCAGAGGTGTCTCCTAGCAGCTGCTCCCAAGCACCAAGGGAGAGAAACGGGTGCAGGACGGAGAAGGCTACCATTCCCCTTCTCAGGCGTTAGAAAGGTGGAGCTGCGAACAGCCCAGCCCAAGCGAAAGGGTGGACGGATGGGTGGCCCCAGTCCTCTAATGGACGTGGGGAGCTATAGCTGACCGTTTGGCAGAAGGGAAGAAAGGGCAATGGGAGATGCTCAGGGAGCCGTGCCAGGTGAAGTTTGTGTGAGACAGGACATAAACAACGTCCTGCTGGGGCCGAGGGGCAGAGCTCCTCTAAAGAACCGTCTAGTCAAGGGGAAATCGTGCTTACCCCTGAGTCTTCCAGTCCCCTCCAGGGAGGTGCAAGCGCTCCTGGAACGACAATAAAGGGAACAGTCACTCCAAACAGAAACAGGCCTTCTGCAGAAAGGAAGGCAGCGCACAACGACAGTCTCTGTACAGCCACGGGAAACAAAGAGTTACAGACACCATGCCTATTTGTGCTCGGGTGCTCCACTAGCGTACACTGTGAAAACACCACCGTGGACCGGCAGGCAAGACAGATGCCCATTGGGCATTGTCTTCTTCCAGAAAGCCTCCCCTCTTTGACTTGGGCACGGCTTCCAGTTAAACATCACCTTTCCTACAAAGCCTTCTACCTTTTGCCAGGCATTCATGCGATAGGTCAAGAGGTGCGTGCAAGCTCTTCTACGTATTCCTTCAGTTTCCCGTCTTCCTAGGCAGCTGGACTACTATCGGGCAGGTTCCTGCTACACTTCCAAGGGTGGCTTGATTACAGGTCCTTTCTCGATACCACCCTGAGAAGGTCCATTGCTATGAAGCTGCTTGCCGAATTACGTGCCCGCAAAGGAATTTTTGCAGTGGTTGGCACGCTGAAGGCTGGGGCAGCAGGACTCTAATACCCATCAAAACCCAAGGACTCAAGTCTTCACACGCAAGCCAGTGCTCTGCTGAAACCCGTGCAGGCCCAAGTCTGCCAAATCGGCCTAATTGTTCTTTATCAGCTGTGGGCAACGCCACGAACTGCGGAGACACGGGTGTTCGGCCCAGTTGACCTTCACCTGAATGACCTGCCAGGGTGGCTACCGTGCCTAGCCCTAGCCGCAGGCTTTTAATGAGTGGCACTTTATGCCCTGGAGTTACGCTGGCAGAACCAGTCTTGATCTGAAGAAACGTAAATGTCACCTGCTCTTGGAGAGGCCGAACATAGGAGGAGAGGTAGGCCCGGCATTCTGCTGCAGTCCTCCGGAGGCTTTCTTCACCAAGCTGTCCCACGTGATAAACACCTGTCAGACATACACCAAAGCTCTCCTTACACTTAGAACTTGGTCTAAGGCTGGGTTGCGCCTCGGGCTGCCCGCTGCCCTTTCCGTGTCTCTCCCAGGTGCCACAGTTGTCTCTCCTCTTGTAGTCTTTCAAAGAGGTCATGATGGCGTACGGGCTGGAGCCGTACAGACAGCCGTACAGCCTGACAGATGGCCATTCCCTCCCCTGGAATATGCTCCTCGTCCTGCAGAAGCTTCTCAACCTCCTGGGGCAGGCGAGGCTAGCCACCGCCTCTCCCACGGCTTAAGAGAACTGGCTTAGCCCTCCTGGGGAAGGCAGGCCACCCCTTGCTGGCCCCCACACCCGTTCCTCTGAAGCAGGGGGGACTGGCACACCTCTGTCGGGGACTTTCTGCTCTTAGCTGGGCTCCTCTGGCCACAGCAGGGGAAACGGAGCAGGGCAGAGTGGAGCCCTGGGGACCTCCTAAAGCACCATCCTCAGGTCTGAGCTCTACAGAGACTCACCGAAAGAGACCAGACCGACAAGCAGCGCCAGGGTCACTGTCTTCAGAGCCTTCCTTTTCCTGCGGAGCAGCAAGGAGGAAAAGGATGGTGAAGCCGGCGGTACTCGTGCACTTCAGCAGCAGACGCGAGAGCAGCAGGAGGGAGTGCAGGTCTTGGACCTGGCGTTCCTGGCGTGAGGATTGGCTCGGTCCTGCACAAGCTCGAGTCAGTGGTGGACTTGTCACCAACTGCACCAGTGGGGCACTTGGCACGGCAGCGATTGGCACTGTTTCGTTAGGGACGAAGGGCTCAAGCTTGACTCCGGAATAGGAGAAGGGGTTGCAACAAAAGCTGTGGCCATACTTCCCGTCTGTGGGGGTGGCGAGGGATTCCTGGGAAATGGAAGGGACAGAACGAACGCCTGTTTCTCCTGCCCACCATCCGATCGGTACTTGTGCTAATACTGTTCTCCACCCCCTCTCAAGAAAACGTTCAGCCTGTACCCCTACCGTTCAACAGCCTGCAAGGTGGCGGGGGTTGTGTGTCTCCCCTCTAGCAGCATTTCTTTAAGCAGCCAGCTTAGCACTGGCCCTTTTCTTGGCATAAAGGCAGACAAATGCAGACTGGGTAAACAAATGCAGCCTGGCTAAAGAGGGAGGGAGGGAGGGAGGGAGGGAGGGAGCGCTGAATGTAAATGCATGCTGGCAAGCCATGGGCAACCACGGAAACGCCAAAGAAACACCCTGGTGGCTAGGCCCTGCTCCCCTGAAGCCTGATCTGCCAAGAGACAGCACACACCGCTCTGCAAGACGGAAACTCCTCCTGCCTGTTCTAGGAGGCTCTCGAAAGGCTTACAGCGTACACTTCATCAGGAATAAACAGTCCCCTTTTGTTTTACTGGGAAACTTCTTGCACCCCCTCAGAGCATCTTGTGCTCCTTTTCCTAAGGCAGACCACTGGTGAGGAGCTGAGCAGGTTTCTGAAGGAAGCCTCCTCTGCCAGGAGCACAAGGCAAATCCACTGCCAACAGAGGAAACAGTGGTGTCCTTCTGGTTCGCGTCGGAAGGAAAACCAAGAAAGCTCAGGGACATAACCCATCCTGCAGAGCGCAGTACAGGACTGTGCTAAGCTCTCGCAATTACTGCGGCAGGATGTATCTGGGCAACCGTCTGGGACTCCCTCCGTGCGATCCAAAATGGACTCGTCCCTTGTTTTGCAGAGGCAAAAGGCTTTCTAGGCCTAGTCCCGGCGTTCGTGAAGAGACTGAAGAGACTGCTGCTGCCTTCCACCACCTCCAGACCGAGCTCTCAGGCTGCCCTCGTGTTCTTCCCCTGTCCACCCCCCACCCACCCCAGCTGGTGAGGTGGAAAATACACTTGGGGAAAGGAGAGGAGGATTTTTCAAACATACCCGTTCAGATCGTGGGCCTTCCGTGGCTGTCTCTCCATGTCCGCTCAGGTGCGGGCACCAGGCCTCCTGCTTGCTCGGGAGCGAGCCAAAAACTCTGCGACCTCCGTTCCCTCAAGACCGAGAGTGACAAAGGCGCGGGGATAACCCCGATCTTATGCCCTGCTGTGTCTACCTCAGCACCAACGACGCTTTGTGACATCAACGGCGGTGGGAGATGTCACAACAGAAAAGGCAGCGCCACGTTTGGAGGCAAAGTCCAACCTGCCAGGGAGCAGGTTTTGCACTCCTCTCCGCAAGGGAAGAAATCCTACAAAACCAGAACGTCTCCTACCAAGGGGTCAGCTCTTTGAATTCCCACTGGAGAGTAACAGGTTTGGGAGCTACAAGAAACCTTTCCTAGCCGCTGCTTTTGACCCTCTGTACGAGGAAGGCCGCCTGAGGTGACTGAAGCCAGGCACCAAGTACATTCAGCGTTCCTCTCATGGGGGCTCACGTTCATGTCGGTGGTTCTTTTCTTGCAGCCTGAGAAAGGCAAGGGGCCATAGGGGCACAAGTGGCGGGTGCCTTGCACTCTCATTTCTCGTTGTTGCCATAGGCACCGCGCTCTCCATTCCAGGGGACAGCAGACGTGTTTAGAGGAGAGGAAAGGAGCGTACTCGACTATGAGCATGTTTGCTGCTACACGCTCTCTTCAGAGGCTGGAGTCTGCCCCTCTTCCCCGATAACAGACACCTTAGGTTTTGCTTTTCTCCGCGAACAAGCGACTAGCAGACTTGGCAAAAGCATGCTACCTTATCCCCAAAAGGAGAAAAGGAAGCCTGCCCAATCACAGATGAAAAAAGGCCAGAGCTAGACTGTACAAAGAAATGGCTCTGCCAGAGTGGGTGCTGTGTTGGCTGAGAGCCAGGTTTATGAGAGGACACACGCACATCCCCCCGGCAGGCCATGGGGGAGTGTCGCCGCCCTGGGAACGCAGCACGCCCAGCAGGAGCAGCTGAGGCCCCTCAACGGCCATTCAGAGGCAGCTTGAGCCAGAGTTCCCCTCTAGGAAAGGGGCCTTGAGTTCGGCAGGACATACGGAACTCTAAGTTACCCCGTCTTGAGTGGGTAGCCCATCTTACGCAGTTCTGGGCACCCAAACTCTTACAGTGCATTCCTGCTTCTCAGTCTGTCTTCCGGTTATCAGCCGGTGGTACTTTAACCGCACATGTGTTCAGCCTTCGATTAGAATTAACAATGAAGGTATCTGTAGGAGACGGTTCTCAGTCCTCTTTTCCATCACCTCTTCCTCCGGCGAAGCCTCCGATAAGCTCGTGGGTCGCGAGGAGGACAGGGAGCTCTCTTACCAGTTAGCGTCACAGGCAAAACAGACTCGAACTCGACCTGGTGAAAATTAATGGAATTTATTGCCAGGTGAAACTGAGACCTTTCCCCCGTCTTTGGGAGGATCACCGTGCACCCTGAATCGATACAGGCAGGTGTAGTCCGGGTGGCCCCAGTTGCTCAGCACTTGCAGCCTTAGGTATTTCACAAACCCAGAGAGCTCCTCCTGAAATGACAAGAAGAAACGAGTTGCCTTTTCCTCTCTGGCCTTTGACTACTGACAGAGCAGTGCCGCAGCGACGGACTCATTCAACAGCTTACTTCCGGCTGCCCTGCGAGGTCTTTTGACCTATGGTGGTCAAGACGTTCTTATCCTGCTCTACCTCAGTTGGCCATAAGAACAGTAAAGGAAGAAGCAGCTACCAGAAGCTTCAGCAAATACATTGGCAAGTTCTTCTCGCCTGCTTTGAGGCACATGCTTCCACAGTCAGAAGACCCAGTGGTGTTAGTATCATGTCTCGTCGCCTTCTCTAGGAAGCCACTGAAACCGAATGGCCTCCCTGTCACTACTCGCTACCAGCAACAACGGAATCCTCAGAAAGCCCAGTATTTCTCGTCTTTAACTAGCAGGCCAGTAGTAGTGCATACTACGGGATGTGGCCACTTGTATGCACCTGGAGTCCAGACAGTCAAGCTGATTTCAGCTTCAACGGCGGTGGTTGTAAGCGCTAGAGCTTAAACCCAAAAGGAAAGAGAAGAAGAGCGGCAGTCCAGGCATACGCCGTTGGGAAGTTACAGCAGAAGAAAGGCCAGCGTGGCACACGCTCAAGGAGAGGGCTGCCTCTAGCCCCCTGGCAGGGAAGCTTCTCCCCAGCCAAGCGCATCTCCCCTCCTCTCCTAGAGTTCTCCTCCCTCTTGGTCCCTGTACCTTCAGCTGGAAGGTCTGAGTGGGATTCAGCGCTGCCAGGAAAGTGAACTGTCCCAGGAATGTTCCCTGCTCCTCATGTTCTTCCTTCATGCCCTAGAGAAAGACGGGGGTGGAGAAAACAAGAGCGCTTGGTACACCGTGGGGAGACTTGACTTCGGTCGGTGAAGTACTGGATTATTTCAGCTCCGTAGTCCAAGGAAGATGAGCACAAGGAGAAGACGAGAAGCTGCAGCTAGGTAGCGTGCCACACTTGCCGACTCAACGAGTCTAAGCTGCCAGTCGGAAAAGCAGCAGACGTTCCCAGTGAGAGGGGGGTAACCTGAGGATCACAAATGCCCGCTGGGATTGGAAGCCAAGAAGGTCTAGGACCGCGCACTGGGCCAGCTCCTTTTCCCTGTGGCTCCTGGAGCTCCATCTTGCCCCAGAAGCTGCCTTTCACGCGGTACATTGGATAAAAGAGGAATACAACTCCAAGGAGCTTGTTTGTTTCTCCTGGGAGCCAGGAGGAAGCCGCAGGCCGCTGGACTCTTTGACCCGTATTCACCCCCCGCTTACGAATGCTACGCAACCCCCCGCCCCCGACTCTAGAGGAATCACTTACGTAGACGGCAAAGTCCTTTGGAGCTCTGGAGATACTCTCCCCATGGAACGCTGTCCCTGAAACATGGTCCATGGTGACGGCTCTGGGAATGATTGGCACAGGCAGCTTGATGAAGACGTGTCCCCGACTTCCTGGGAAGGGCCAGCAGTTTCCCGGATGATTTTCAGGCTGAAAGGAGAAGAAGAAACTACGTTCACGTGGAGAAGGGTGCCCTGGCTCTCATTCTTGCCGTGAGCATCAGAGGACAAAGAGCTGATTCGGCCAATCAGCTCTGCTGTGAACCGCAGCCAATGCCTTCGGTCGGACCCGGCTTGCAAGCACAACGTGGGGCCCTCCAGCAGTGCAGGCTCTCAGCGCCCGCTTGTGCTCACTAGGAGCCCCGGCGAGCTCACACCCCAGACCTCTGCAGGCCCCTTTTCCATTCTCCTTCCGTGCCATGCTGACAGTTTTCACGGTGACTGGCAAGACAGAGACTGCAGGACGAGGCTAGCCTGTTAGAAGCTTGCGCGGACGACCTGGGGCACTCCGGGAGAGGAAAGACTCAGCAGGGAGACCCAGGAGGCGAGTAGGTCCATGCAAGGAGGAGGCAGGAAAAGAAAGCGTCGAGGAGCAAAGACAAGGGTAAAGGCAACTCTCAGCAGCGTGTTTGGTTCCTCCCCCCCACCTTTCTTTTTCTCTTTCTTGCTGCTCCTACCTCAAGAAGAAGATCAGGAGACCTCACGTAATCCAGCACCGGCAGGGAATACAAAAAGACTTTTCCTTTCGTATTCCGGAAGGAGGGAGAAGTCCTTGAATGAATGACAGCAGCCCCTGGAAATTAAAACACGAGCACGATCATCGAGCAGTGTCAGGAGGAATACTGCACTGTTGACTTGAAAAAGGCTTCTGAGTAGTCTTCCACCTCCGACAGTGGGTTTCCCCTCTTTCTTACTGGCATGATCCCTCTGGAACACCCAGCAGGGACTCGTCAAACTGTCGCTAGGGGCCGTGGAAGACGACAAGAATGCGAACTAGGCTTTCTGCTCTTCACATGCGCTCCGGCCCCTTACAGAGCCTGTCAGCGGGTACATTTTCAGGGCATGAGGTGGCCCTTGACTTCTCGCCCCTTCTCTCCTACCACTGGGCACGTTCAAATGCCGGTCTTGTCAAGCTGGACAGGGAGCGCTTTGGAACTGCTTGGTTTCTACAGTCTCACGGCACCTGATGATTTGAGGGCATAATCAGGCATCGGGACTTGGTTTTCTTCCAGCTTCTCCAAGACTTGATTGATGATGTCTTGAACAGCCTGGGAAGGAACACAAAGGAGAGCGCCTGTTAGAAGGAAAAGGAACGGGGCAAGCAGCTCCCCTGCAAGGCCGGCCAGCCAAGGTGAACTGGGACAAGGTTAAACTCAGATGTAAGGAACGCCGGAATTGCCCGGAAACCTCGCAAGTTTGCTCTACTCTGATTGACGGGCATCAGAGTGGAGGGGCTGCTCACTCCAATGCTCTGAATGCTGAAGCTGCGGGAACGGGCTTTTCCTGTGGAGATGCCCCATGCCGGGCAGCACGGACAGACAAGCCTTCTGGGCCTGAGATGGGACTGGGGTAACTCTGGACTGCTGAGACCATTCTTTCCTTCCGCTCCTCCCTTGAGGAGGACCCGAGATGTGGACGGAGAGGAAGGTACACCTAAGACAACTGTCGTTCCCGTCACGGCTCTCTCTTCCCCCAGAAGGAAGTGTGGAGCAACAGGAAAAGGAAGTGTGGCAATGCACAGCACTTGTTCCAGCAGCACCGGCCTTTTGGCTAGCTATGACAGGGAACTGTAGTAGGATACATGCCGGAGGGAAGAAAGAAACCTCTGAGTAGAGCCTTCTGCAGTGTGCCCTTACCCATCCGGTAAAGCCTGGGAGCTTAGCCTGCTTCAGGGCTTCCTGGAGAGCACGCTCGGCGACATCCTTCACGCTCCAGCGCAGGTGATGAAGCTCTTCCTGGAGCTTGCGTAGCTGTTCTGGCAGGGTCAGGGTTTCGCTCAGTGCTTCTCCTAACTCGTCCCCTGCTGGCCTAGAAGAAGTGAGCAACGGGGAGACTCTAACTGTCGTGGCTGGCCTCTCGGACGCCGTGGGAATGTGAGCGAGGCCAGAAGCCTGGCTCTGGATGACTGGCAGGGTAACCACGTCTGAAGCGGTTGGGAGAGTTAGTTCCAAAGTTCTCAGAGCTTCAGGCTGAGAAGCTGCTTCCCGGCTGCCTGGGTACATTTTGGGGAACTGCTGAAGCTCTCAAACGCCCAAAGCCCCTAGTACAAGTGCCAACGTATCATCAAAGCCATGCCAGAGCAGATTTGAAGGGGGGCAGGGGGCAGTTCCTATAGCAAATGCCAACAGAAACAAGAGGTGCGCAGTTTTTTCTTTTGAAAGATGTCTCAAGGCAGGCTGCTGCGAGTTAAGAGGTAGCCAACAGGGGCATAGCATGCCGATCCCGCGTATGTTTGCCCAGCCTAATCTCCCAATTCCTGCTACGCGTGCAGCTCAGACATAAACAGGGAAGGCTGCAAGACACACCAAGAGCAAGGGAAAGCGGTTGCCATTGCCAGATGCTGCTTCTCAGCAACAGCGCTCTCCCCTGTTTTGCTCTTTGTTCCCCTCCCCCAACACTGCTCCTACTGAATCACCCTGCCCCGCTCCTTCAATTCTCTCCCCTTGCTCCACAGCCTTGGACTGCTCAGTCCTCTGGGGCACTCTCCAAAATCTCCTCCCTTCCCACTCAGATCAGAAGCAGCGTTTTGCCTACAGCACGCCCCTCTCCAACGGCCCATCAAATGGTGCTGGTTAATAGTGACCGCAGCGTTCCTCTGCCCCTCTCTCACCACTTCCTTCCTTTTCCTTCCCTGCCTGAGGGACAGATTAGTGAGACACGATCTAAGGCAGACAGGGGAGGGAGAGCTCTCCTGGATCAGTCTTAGAGCCCTCCGCCCTGCTTGCCCTTCCTGCGCTCGCTTGCCAGTATCTCGGCCCTCCGTTTTTTCCTCCACCTCTCTCCTGCTGCTCCCTCTTCTCCTTTCTTAGCATAACATGGTCCTTGCCTCGGCTAGCCTCTTCTGCTTGCTCGAGAAATACACTTCTGCCCTCCCTCTCAGCTTGACAGGGGCAGTTCCAAGGCTGCCCTCAGTCCTTGAACCTTGCCCCCCTGCAAAGGTCTTCACGGGCAACTGCTGCTACACTGGAGAAGACTCTCTTTCCCTTGGCCTCTCCTCTCCTTCGAGGGGGCAATGCTGCTTGCAGGGGCTTTCTATGGCAGCCCAGCAATGGAAGAACGCAGAGGTGTCTCCTAGCAGCTGCTCCCAAGCACCAAGGGAGAGAAACGGGTGCAGGACGGAGAAGGCTACCATTCCCCTTCTCAGGCGTTAGAAAGGTGGAGCTGCGAACAGCCCAGCCCAAGCGAAAGGGTGGACGGATGGGTGGCCCCAGTCCTCTAATGGACGTGGGGAGCTATAGCTGACCGTTTGGCAGAAGGGAAGAAAGGGCAATGGGAGACGCTCAGGGAGCCGTGCCAGGTGAAGTTTGTGTGAGACAGGACATAAACAACGTCCTGCTGGGGCCGAGGGGCAGAGCTCCTCTAAAGAACCGTCTAGTCAAGGGGAAATCGTGCTTACCCCTGAGTCTTCCAGTCCCCTCCAGGGAGGTGCAAGCGCTCCTGGAACGACAATAAAGGGAACAGTCACTCCAAACAGAAACAGGCCTTCTGCAGAAAGGAAGGCAGCGCACAACGACAGTCTCTGTACAGCCACGGGAAACAAAGAGTTACAGACACCATGCCTATTTGTGCTCGGGTGCTCCACTAGCGTACACTGTGAAAACACCACCGTGGACCGGCAGGCAAGACAGATGCCCATTGGGCATTGTCTTCTTCCAGAAAGCCTCCCCTCTTTGACTTGGGCACGGCTTCCAGTTAAACATCACCTTTCCTACAAAGCCTTCTACCTTTTGCCAGGCATTCATGCGATAGGTCAAGAGGTGCGTGCAAGCTCTTCTACGTATTCCTTCAGTTTCCCGTCTTCCTAGGCAGCTGGTCTACTATCGGGCAGGTTCCTGCTACACTTCCAAGGGTGGCTTGATTACAGGTCCTTTCTCGATACCACCCTGAGAAGGTCCATTGCTATGAAGCTGCTTGCCGAATTACGTGCCCGCAAAGGAATTTTTGCAGTGGTTGGCACGTTGAAGGCTGGGGCAGCAGGACTCTAATACCGATCAAAACCCAAGGACTCAAGTCTTCACACGCAAGCCAGTGCTCTGCTGAAACCCGTGCAGGCCCAAGTCTGCCAAATCGGCCTAATTGTTCTTTATCAGCTGTGGGCAACGCCACGAACTGCGGAGACACGGGTGTTCGGCCCAGTTGACCTTCACCTGAATGACCTGCCAGGGTGGCTACCGTGCCTAGCCCTAGCCGCAGGCTTTTAATGAGTGGCACTTTATGCCCTGGAGTTACGCTGGCAGAACCAGTCTTGATCTGAAGAAACGTAAATGTCACCTGCTCTTGGAGAGGCCGAACATAGGAGGAGAGGTAGGCCCGGCATTCTGCTGCAGTCCTCCGGAGGCTTTCTTCGCCAAGCTGTCCCACGTGATAAACACCTGTCAGACATACACCAAAGCTCTCCTTACACTTAGAACTTGGTCTAAGGCTGGGTTGCGCCTCGGGCTGCCCGCTGCCCTTTCCGTGTCTCTCCCAGGTGCCACAGTTGTCTCTCCTCTTGTAGTCTTTCAAAGAGGTCATGATGGCGTACGGGCTCCACGACAGATGGCCATTCCCTCCCCTGGAATATGCTCCTCGTCCTGCAGAAGCACAAGTGAGAAAAACTCGTGGGTTGTGATAAAAACAGTTTAATAATTGAAATAAAATGATAATAATGATGCAATACTACTACTACTACACTACAAAGCAAGTGATGCACAGTGCAATTGCTTATCACCCGCCGACCGACGCCCAGCCAGTCCCCGAGCAGCGGCCCCCCCGGGCAGCTTTCCCCCGTTCATGTACTGAGCATGACGTCACATGGTATGGAATGTCCCTTTGGCCAGTTTGGCTGTGCCCCCTCCCAGCTTCTCATGCACCTCCAGCCTTCTCAGTCGGTAGAGCATGGGAAGCTGAAAAGTCCTTGGCTAGTGTAAGCATTACCTAGCAACAACTAAAACATCGGTGCGTTATCAACTTTGTTCTCATCCTAAATCTAAAACACTGTACCAGCTACTAGAAAGGAAATTAACTCTATCCCTGCCGAAACCAGGACACCTTTCCAGAAGGAAACAGGAGACCTGGTTACCCAGGATATGGAGGAGGCAGAGGTACTCAACAACTTTTTTGCCTCAGTCTTCACCGGGAAGTGCTCTAGCCACACCGCCCAAGTTGCTGAAGGCAAAGACAGGGACTGGGAGAATGAAGAACCGCCCACCGGAGAAGATCAGGTTCAAGACCATCTAAGGAACCTGAAGGTGCACAAGTCCATGGGACCTGATGAGATGCATCCGCGGGTCCTGAGGGAACTGGTGGATGAAGTTGCTAAGCCACTATCCATCATATTTGAGAGGTCGTGGCAGTCCGGTGAAGTTCCCACTGACTGGAAAAGGGGAAACATAACCCTCATTTTTAAAAAGGGAAAAAAGGAAGACCCGGGGAACTACAGGCCAGTCAGTCTCACCTCTGTGCCCGGCAAGATCATGGAGCAGATCCTCCTGGAAACTATGCTAAGGCACATGGAGGACAGGGAGGTGATTCAAGACAGCCAGCATGGCTTCACCAAGGGCACATCGTGCCTGACAGAATTGGTGGCCTTCTACGACTGGGTTACAGCGTTGTTGAATAAGGGAAGAGCGACTGACGTCACCTACCTGGACTTGTGCAAAGCATTTGACACTGTCCCACATGACATCCTTGTCTCTAAATTGGAGAGACATGGATTTGACAGATGGGCCACTCGGTGGATAAGGAATTGGCTGGATGGTCGCACTCAAAGAGTTGCGGTCAACGGCTCAATGTCCAAGTTGAGACCAGCCACGTTCCAAGTGGCGTTACTCAGGGGTCGGTATTGGGACCGGCACTGTTTAACGTCTTCTCAACAACATGGACAGTAGGATTGAATGCACCCTCGGCAAGTTTGCCGACGACACCAACCTGTGTGGTGCGGTCGACACACTGGAGGGAAGGGATGCCATCCAGAGGGACCTTGAGAGGCTTGAGAGGTGGGCCCGTGTGAACCTCATGAAGTTCAACAAGGCCAAGTGCAAGGTCCTGCGCATGGGTCGGGGCAATCCCAAGCACAAATACAGGCTGGGCGGAGAATGGATTGAGAGCAGCCCTGAGGAGAAGGACTTGGGGGTGTTGGTTGACAAGTAGCTCAACGTGAGCTGGCAATGTGCACTCGCAGCCCAGAAAGCCAACCGTATCCTGGGCTGCATCCAAAGAAGCGTGGCCAGCAGGTGGAGGGAGGGGATTCTACCCCTCCGCTCACCGCTCTGGTGAGACCCCACCTGGAGTACTGCATCCAGCTCTGGGGTCCCCAGTCCAAGAAAGACATGGTCCTCTTAGAGCGGGTCCAGAGGATTGCCACAAAAGTGATCCAAGGTCTGGAACACCTCTGCTATGAAGAAAGGCTGAGAGAGTTGGGGTTGTTCAGCCTGGAGAAGAGAAGGCTCTGGGCAGACCTTCCTGCGGCCTTTCAATATATAAAGGGCGCTTAGAAGAAAGATGGAGGGAGACTTTTTACCAAGGCTTGTAGTGCCAGGACAAGGGGCAATGGTTTTAAACTGAAAGAGGGTAGGTTTAGCTTGGACATAAGGAAGAAATGTTTTACGATAAGGGTGGTGAGACACTGGAACAGGTTGCCCAGAGAAGTTGCGGATGCCCCATCGCTGGAAAAGGGTTCAGGGTCAGGCTGGATGGGGCTCTGAGCAACCTGATCTAATGAGAGATGTCCCTGTCCATGGCAGGGGGGCTGGACTAGAAGATCTTTAAAGGTCCCCTTCTGACCCAAACCGTTCCAGGATTCTATGATTCTATGAATTAGATTAATAATTATTAATAGCTATTAATCAACCCTACTTTATTTCTATTTATGTATCATTGGTTACCTCTTTGCATATCCTAAAAAAATTAATGGAGAATTGATAAAGAAATCATTACCATTATTAATTTATTATTAATATTTTAAAATTAATTAATGAATTATCGTTTAATACCTCAGTAATAAATTACGAATTTAAAAAGAAATCATTAATTGATCTTCATTTACCATTAATCAGTTATTAATATTCGATTAATAAGCATTTATATGTATTAAATAATTAGATTGATAATTATTAAAATTATTAATCGGCCCTATTTTAATTTTATCATCGGTTACCTCTTTGCGTCCCCTAAGTAAATTAATGGAGAATTAACCAAGAAATCAGTACCGTTATTAATTTATTAGTAGCAGTATTTATTAGTAGGATTTTATTTTTATTCCTTCTTCTGGTGGCGTACATCAAATAAATGGGTAACAATTTAGTAAGTCTTATAATAATTATCGATTTCATTCATCATCAATTATTAATTTTTATCAAAGCTACTTAATTTATTATTTATTACCCGTCGGTCTACAACTAGTAAAATAATTAAAATAATAAGCAGTTATCATTACCTTAATTAACAACGCTCATTTGTATTATCTTTTATTTATTGTTTATTACCTCTTGGGGTACCACGAACGCATAAAAAATTAAGTAAATCATTACCTGCTGCCGATTTACTTTATCATTAATTCATTATTAATTGATAGTAATACTCTTTCATTTATGTCTTACTTAGTGGCCATCAGGGTACCGTAAATCTATTGGCGTGCAGTTAATAAATGAGTACAAAATTAATAATTATCATTGTTATTTTTTTAATAATTAACAAATAACGTTCGTTTGTATCGTTATGGCTTATTACCGATTTATTTATTTATTGTCGAGAACTGGTTACGCTATTATAATTCATTAAATCATATTAATTAATTAACTAATAGCCTGAGAAGGAAGGAATAAATAATAATACGTTAAGAGTATCGGTAGGAAATTATTAATAAACGTAAGTTGTTTGTTATTTCTTATTTATTAGGTTATTAATTATTAATTACTGTTTAATATTTATCAATGCTTGCTTTACTGATTATCGGTATTCATTGTCTAGACACGTGCTCTGAATCTATGGGCATATGATAAATAAATTAATAAAAAAGTAATAAACCGACCATTAATTATTGATAATTGGATTTCTTATTAATTATTCATTCCTATTGATCGACGCTGTTTATTTATGGTCTGTCGGTGTACGATAAAGAAATGAATAAAAAATTATTGAATCGATCAACAGATTTTAGTACTCGAATTAGTATCAGTTAATCATAGAATCATTGAGGTTGGAAAAGACCTCTAAGATCATCGAGTCCAACCAGCAACCCAACACCACCATGCCCACTAAACCATGTCCCTAAGGGCCTCATCTACTCGTCTTTTAAATACCTCCAGGGATGGGGACTCAACCACTTCCCTGGGCAGCCTGTTCCAATGTTTAACCACTCCTTCGGTAAAGAAATTTTTCCTTGCATCCAATCTAAACCTCCCCTGCCGCAACTTGAGGCCGTTTCCGCTCGTCATAGCGCTAGTTACTTGGGAGAAGAGACCAACACCCGCCTCGCTACAACCTCCTTTCAGGTAGTTGTAGAGAGCGATGAGGTCTCCCCTCAGCCTCCTTTTCTCCAGGCTAAACAACCCCAGTTCCCTCAGCCGCTCCTCATAAGACTTGTTCTCCAGACCCCTCACCAGCCTCGTTGCCCTTCTCTGGACACGCTCCAGCACCTCAACATCCTTCTTGTAGTGAGGGGCCCAAAACTGAACACAGTAGTCGAGGTGCGGCCTTACCAGTGCCGAGTACAGGGGCACGATCACTTCCCTACTCCTACTGGCCACACTATTTCTGATACAGGCCAGGATGCCATTGGCCTTCTTGGCCACCTGGGCACACTGCCGGCTCATGTTCAGCTGGCTGTCAACCAGCACCCCCAGGTCCTTTTCCACCAGGCAGCTTTCCAGCCACTCTTCCCCAAGCCTGTAGCGCTGCATGGGGTTGTTGTGGCCGAAGTGCAGGACACGGCACTTGGCCTTGTTGAAGCTCATACAATTGGTCTGGGCCCATCGATCCAGCCTGTCCAGGTCCCTCTGCAGAACCTTCCTACCCTCGAGCAGATCAACGCTCCCGCCCAACTTGGTGTCGTCTGCAAACTGACTGAGGGTGCACTCAATCCCCTCATCCAGATCATCGATAAAGACATTGAAAAAGACCGGCCCCAGTACTGAGCCCTGGGGAACACCGCTCGTGACCGGCCGCCAACTGGATGTAACTCCATTCACCACAACTCTCTGGGCCCGGCCGTCCAGCCAGTTTTTGACCCAGCGCAGAGTACACCTGTCTGAGCCGTGAGCCGCCAGCTTCCCTAGGAGAATGCTGTGGGAGACGGTGTCAAAGGCCTTGCTGAAGTCCAGGTAGACCACATCCACAGCCTTCCCCTCATCCACTAGGCGGGTCACCTGGTCATAGAAGGAGATCAGGTTGGTCAAGCAGGACCTGCCTTTCATGAATCCGTGCTGGCTAGGCCGGATCCCCTGGTTGTCCCGCTCATGCCTTGTGAGCGCCCTCAAGATGAACCGCTCCATAATCTTCCCCGGCACCGAGGTCAGGCTGACAGGCCTGTAGTTCCCCAGATCCTCCTTCCAGCCCTTCTTGTAGATGGGCATCACATTGGCAAGCCTCCAGTCGTCCAGGACCTCCCCCGTTAACCAGGACTGCTGATAAATGATGAAGGGTGGCTTGGCGAGCACCTCCACCAGCTCCCTCAGCACTCTCGGGTGGATCCCATCCGGCCCCATAGACTTGTGAGCGTCCAGGTGGCGTAGCAGGTCATTGACTGCTTCCTCTTGGATTATGGGGGGTTCATCCTGCTCGCCGTCCCTGTCTTCCAGCTCGGGGGGCCGAGTACCCTGAGGATAACTGGTCTGCCTGTTAAAGACTGAGGCAAAGAAGGCATTAAGTACCTCAGCCTTTTCCTCATCCTCGGTGACAATGTTCCCCCCCGCATCCAATAAAGGATGGAGATTCTCCTTGGCTCTCTTCTTGTCATTAATATATTTGTAAAAACTTTTTTTGTTGTCTTTAACGACAGCGGCCAGATTGCGTTCTAGCTGGGCTTTTGCCTTTCTCATTTCTTCTCTGCACGACCTAACGAGATCAATATCTCAATAATTTGAATAATAATCGTCAATAATTAATTACTATTTGATTGTTAGTAATTAATATTATCGATCAATAAAGTTCGATTATTTCATTAGTATTTTGCGATACTCTTTATTAACGTTATTGTGATGCAGTGAATGTGTTAATTATTAATTATTATTTTTCCTCATCGTCACGGTTTATGGCCGATTAATAATGAATTATTAATTAATCGTCATCGATTACGCGCGCGTTCGCTAGGACGGCTCTGTTCCCGATCTAGAGCTCGTCACCAATACCGTAATTCGTCACTAACGGGATCTGCACCCAGCGGGTGTTAATTAGCTCTCGTGAAAACTGCCCCGTCTCGCTCCACCGCGAGCTACGCAGTCCCGTGCTCGTGCCCGTTACGGTCCGCGGTAGCCGGTGCGGTCGGTAACCGTGGGTCGGGGCACGTTAGTCGTCCAGCGACGACTAATGGGGAGCGACCAATTCACGTCCGGCCTAAGCCCGCCCTCCCCCCGCGCAAACCGCCCGCCCGCCCGCCCGCCCCGTCCCAGAGAGTGCTGGGGAGCGAAACACCCGCGCCCCCCGCCCGCGCCCCGGCTCGTTTTCAGTAGCGTCGATTTGGCTGTTTGCTTATTTATTTTCCTTCTGTCTCGTCTCTTTAATTACCCTTTTTTACTCCTTCTCTCGCCGCCGGGGGCCGGGGGACTTTAGGACCCGCCGGCGTCCCCGCGCCGGCTCCGTGCCCGGGCGAGAGAGGGGAGTCCCGGCGGCGCGCAGTCTCTGACCCCGGCTGCCGCGTCGCTGCCCTGCCGTGGCCCTGCCCCGGTTCCCGCCTGTCCTTCCAGTCGCTCGGTCAGTCAGTCAGTCAGTCGGTCGCTCGCCCCGCCGCGCGCCTGCCCGCCCCCGCCGCGGGCTGAAACCAAACGAACGCGGAGAGGGGGAAGGGAGGGGGGGAAGAAGGGAAAAACCCCCAGCCGACCCGAACGGAACTCTTCTCCGAAAACAGCCCGCACCCCCTCCCCAGCCTACCTCTGCGCCGGGCTCCCCGCCGACCGCTCTCGCCTGCCCCCGCGCCAGCCTCCCTTCCCTGCCGCTGCAGCCGCCGCGACCGAGCACGGAACCGTCGGCGTGGTGGGAACGGCCGCCCTTTCCCCGCGGGCGGGGGCCCGGTTGCCGGGCAGCGGGGCGCGCGCGGCTGCGGACATACACACCCCACCCCCACACCCCCCCGCTCCGGGGAGGGCGTGCCTACAGGATCGCAGGAACATAATATATTTATTTTATAAAAAAAGTCACAATAAAATAAAACGATGGCAAGGGACACCCCCCCCGCCCAAAAAAAAAAACAAACCCCCAACAAAGTCACCCACCCCACACCGCAAAACCAGAACCAAAAGCCGGCGAGCGCCCGGTGGCGCCGGGGCCGGGACCCGGCAAGGGGCGCCGGGCCCTGAGGTCTCCCGGCTCTCCCGGCGGACGGCGAACTCCTGGCGGCGAGTTCATTGAGAACTCGCTTCATTCAGAAGCAGAGTGAACATACAAGGTCCTATATGAAGGCAGAACACTAAGTGCAGGGTTTTCACTACGTCTAAGCTTAGAGTCTTTCAAATTTTACCTTTGGTTTCCAGAGTCACAGGATCAGAGTATTCCCCTGCCGCAGCTTTGTTGCAAGCTTGTACTCTAAGGTTCACGCATTTTGTATCAAATTTCAGACCTAAAAAGTGAATGTTTAGAAACTTGAATTGAGATTAATTACTGACAATTTTTACAAGACTAAGATCTATTCCCTGTAGCTGTCTTCCATTTATCTCAGTCTGCAAAACACAAGCTTGAGCATCAGTGTGAACTTCATTTAGCACACAATTATTTACAAAACCTCAAAGTCAAAATAAAAGGCAGAGCCATTATTGTACAAAGCACCCAAGGCTAATGCGAAACAATGGCAGCTTCATTACATACGGAAAAATGGGTATGTTGCAAAACTTCCAAGCATAAAGAGTTTTATCAATATTCTTGGTTTTGAAGTATAAAGAACCTTTACCTGACAAGGCATATTCAGTAGCTCTAATACAGTCTGTCAGTTCCCAACGCTGTTCATCTTGATTACTTGAGGAAGCCCACCAAAGTTGGTTTTCCTACACTCCAGCACAAAACGATCCATGCTGCTGTCTTCTTCAGGCATTCTCCACGATACCGTTATGCAGCTATCAGCAACCAGACATGCTGCTAGATCTCTCTCTGGAGCTTTAGGGACTGCAGAGAGACAAATACACAGATCAGTTTAAAGAAGAGAATGGACTGATTATTAATTTGTTCTCCTTGGATTTATAGGGTTCAGAAGTTGCCCTTGGCCCAGTAATGCTCATTCCTTTTAGAGGATCTATTCCATTAGCAAAGCACGACAGAAGACCAGGCATATCACTTTCACTTAACGTGCATTTTACAAAACGAGAAATACACATTAGCTCTAGAGTGAACATTTGCATCACATTTTCCAGATGTTTGTTGTGTCAGTAAGCTGTGCTGATCCCCTTCTGGAAGCAGTAAGAAGGGCACGCTAGAGTAGAGTGGACTTACAATCACGAACCTACATTTAGAATGGCACTACACAGGAAGAACATTAAGAAGCAAACGTTCTATTTCGGAGTCTTTGGAAGGCAAGAACAGCTGCAGCCCTCAAACAGCATCACTTAAGTTTACTTCCACCGCTACAACTAGGGAAGTGATCATGCCCCTGTACTCGGCCCTGGTGAGGCCGCACCTCGACTACTGTGTTCAGTTTTGGGCCCCTCACTACAAGAAGGACGTCGAGGTGCTGGAGCGCGTCCAGAGGAGGGCAACGAGGCTGGTGAGGGGTCTGGAGAACAAGTCTTATGAGGAGCGGCTGAGGGAACTGGGGTTGTTTAGCCTGGAGAAAAGGAGGCTGAGGGGAGACCTCATCGCTCTCTACAACTACCTGAAAGGAGGTTGTAGCGAGGCGGGTGTCGGTCTCTTCTCCCAAGTAACTAGCGCTATGACGAGCGGAAACGGCCTCAAGTTGCGGCAGGGGAGGTTTAGATTGGATGCAAGGAAAAATTTCTTTACCGAAAGAGTGGTTAAACATTGGAACAGGCTGCCCAGGGAAGTGGTTGAGTCCCCATCCCTGGAGGTATTTAAAAGACGAGTAGATGAGGCCCTTAGGGACATGGTTTAGTGGGCATGGTGGTGTTGGGTTGCTGGTTGGACTCGATGATCTTAGAGGTCTTTTCCAACCTTAATGATTCTATGATTCTATGAACTAACAGTGTAATAGTTTCCACTAGCCAGTCAGAAGTTACCTAGCTTTCTTTCCTTTTCATCCTTTGTCTTGAAAGAAGGGGAAAGAATTCCCAAGATTCACTAAAGACAAGACTGAAGTTTTGTTTATAGACAATGAAGTTTTGTTTATAGACAATAGAAGTCTATTTTTCATGAAATTTTCATGAAATTTTCATGAAATCAAAGAGCACTTAAGTCACCGGAAAATGTTTTTCAAAAGAAGGCATTTACATACTCCTCTGTCCTGGTTTCGGCAGGGATAGAGTTAATTTCCTTTCTAGTAGCTGGTACAGTGTTTTGGATTTAGGATGAGAACAAAGTTGATAACGCACCGATGTTTTAGTTGTTGCTAGGTAATGGTTACACTAGCCAAGGACTTTTCAGCTTCCCATGCTCTACCGACTGAGAAGGCTGGAGGTGCACAAGAAGCTGGGAGGGGGCACAGCCAAACTGGCCAAAGGGACATTCCATACCATGTGACGTCATGCTCAGTACATCAACTGGGGAAAGCTGGCGGGGGGGGCCGCTGCTCAGGGACTGGCTGGGCATCGGTCGGCGGGTGGTGAGCAATTGTACTGTGCATCACTTGTTTTGTGTCTTATTATTATTATTATCATATTATTATTATCATTTTATTTCAATTATTAAACTGTTTTTATCTCAACCCACGAGTTTTTTCTAACTTGTGCTCTTCCAATTGTCTCCCCCATCCCACCGGGTGGGGGGGAGTGAGCGAGCGGCTGCGTGGTACTTAGTTGCCGAGTGAAATTAAACCACGACATCCTCGTAGTGCCCAAAGTACATTCAAGGAAGACTTTTGCTGGAGGAAGTGAAAAAGATGTTTTATCGTTTGCAGTTTTTGGAGGAAGGATCCGCACAAGCTTTTCCTTTGTTTCAGCATTCACAAAAGCTTGAAATAGATATAAAAGTGGCCTGCGAATCAACGCATCTAGCAGGAACATCAAAAAAGTACAATACTGATGCATCCGAGGGACTGATAGACCTGCAGATTTTGTGTGTCAAAAAATCATCCCTTTTCATAACACTCAAACCCTTAACTGTGTTGTTCTGCATAGTTCTGTGCCAGTGACCAAGTCCTGCTTAGATACAGGTTGCCTTTATGCAGTTGAAACAACTATT